>NW_022111368.1:34761172-34770679 GCF_000313985.2 Echinops telfairi
GACAATGAATGTACAAATGCGCTTTACACAATTGATGTGTGTATGGATTGTGATAAGAGTTGTATGAGCCCCTAATAAAATGATTTTTTTAAAAAAAGATGAATCAAGAGTAAAAAAACAAATCATACTACCAAAAAAGAATGAGATTATTTTATTTTTAATTCTTTTATTTTAATTTTATTATTTACCATTTTTAGTTATTGACATTGATGAACTTTAAAAGGATTATGCCACATGAACAAAAATTCAGTCAGAAAATACCACATAGTGTAATTCTATTATACTATCATGTTTATCATAGTTTAATCTGTAAAGATAAAATGTAAATTAGTACTCACTGCAGGACTGAGTTGAAAGGGGGAATAATTGTTAATCAGCATAAAATTTATTTGGGGGATAGTAACATTTTTCTATAATTTATTGTGGCTCTGATATACATTTATCTAAATATGAAATGACTGTGAGTATGACACCAGACTGGGTCATGTTTTGTTGTACAAAGTGTTACTATGGGTTAAAATCAGCTAATGGCACTAACAACAAAACAAAGTGATTGCATATCTCTGTGAATATATGAAAAGCCATTGAGTTTGTACCTTTTAGCAAAATAGTGTGAGACTTTAGTAGCGCTATAAAGAGCTCACAAAAACACACAAATAGTATACTTGCATGATGACCTTTACCACAATAATAAAATAGCAAATATTTTCAAACACTCAATGAGTAAGAGATTTCTTCAATATGATTTGCAAAGATTATGCTTTGCCATGATGAAGAATAACATCATGCAAGTATACTATTTGTGTGAGTAAATACCTTTAAGGTATTTATTATCTATTGATGTCTCTAATTTTCAGACGCAGATACCAAGGCAATCACATTTGTAACTATCATAGTTTTTAGCGTTGCTATAACAGAACCACTACAAGTGGACGGCTTCCGCAAACACAGTGTCAGTCTCTCACTCTTTATAAGGCTAGATGCTCAGAGTCAGGTGCCAGATGCAGGCTAAAGCTTTCTCTGTGTGTCCCCGCTGCAGAAAGTTCTTGTCATCAGTCTTTCCCTGGATCTAGGAGTTGCCCTGAGAAAGAACCCTGGGTCCACTCCTGGCTATTTTTTCCCCCTTTGGAAGTAGGTTCCTCTGATCTCAGCTTTTTTGTAAAATATCCTGTATATCTCAAAAATTGACAATTTCAACAAATTGTTCCAATACTAGAGACATTCATTCTTCTAAGTCAAGAAATTTGCAAAACAGGTACTGAGACAACCCCTGAAAGAGATCCACATTTGTCCCCATTCTAAAGAAAGGTGGCAAAACAGAATGTGGAAATTATCAAACAATATCTTTAAGACTAATGCAAAAAAACATTTTGCAAAGATAATTTTTTTCTTTTCTTAGTTGGATGCTCTTTTTTTAAGCCTCATTTGATTGGAGGCTCTTACAGCTCTTATAACAATCCATACATCAATTGTATGGAGCATATATATGCATATGTTGCCATCATCTTCATTGTAGTGATAAGTCAACGGGGAACTGCTATAAATGAAACCAGATTCAGAAGCTTCAGAAGATGGTGAAGTCATTGCTGAAGTCACATCTTGGCTGAAAACGGAGAACAACAGAAGTTTTGTTTGGTTGCTCTGTAAAAGTATAACTCTGTGTGGCTCATATCAAACTATGAATAACAAACATTGTGAGGAGAGGGAATTCCGGAAACTTAATTGAGCTGCTGGGGAACTTGCATATAGACAAAGACAACTTTATTTGAGCAGCAAAAAAGATACTGAGTGGTTGAAATCAAGAAAGGTGTACTTCAGGATTGTATTATTTCACAACTTCATGCAATTCCTGAGCAAATCATTTGAGAAATTGAGCTATAGATAGAGCAATGAGAAATCAGGGTCAAAGGAAGTGTCATTAACAACCCATGATATGTAGATAATGCAACTTTCTTTGTAGTATGTAGATAATGCCACTTCTTTGAAAGTGAGGATAACTTAAGGCATTTACTGATGAAGATCAGAGTACAGCCTTCAGTATGCTTTGGACATCAATTTGAAGAAAACAAAAATCCTTATAACTGGACTGAAAATCAACAATGTGAAGAATGAGAAAAGAAGCTGAGGTTGTCAATGATTTTGTTTTACTTGGATCGACAATCAATACTCATGAAAGAATCAAGAAATCATTGAGCAAATTGGGCAAATCTGCTGAAAAGCCCTCTTTAAAGTGTTAAAGAACTAAGACATCACTCTGAGGACAGGGTGTACCTGGCGGAAGCCATGGCATTTTCAGTTACTCGTATGCACGTGAGCACTGGACACTGACTAAGGAAAATCAGAGAATTGGTGCTTTGTGAAAAATGTTGAATACACCATGATTGCCAGAGGAATAAACCATGAGTCTTGGAAGAAGGACAGCTAGAGTAAACCTTAGGAACAAGGATGGTGAGCCTGTGTCTCACATAGTTTGGGCATATTATCAGAAGGGAGGAGACTCTGAAAAACAATCAAATAAGCAAAACATCATAGAGAGTCAGCAAAAAATAAGCCCCTCGAGGAGATGGCTGTAACCACAGGCTCACACTTAAGAAGATTGTGAGGAGGGTACAGGCCCAAGCAGTGTTTTGTTCTGTAGAACATGAGACGGATCCAACATGACAACACTGAACAATAACCACACATTAAATGATAAATTGACTCAATATGCTGTTTAATCCTACAGATTTTATCTGTTCTCATTGACATAACTCCAGTGATTATGCACATTAACATAAGAGAGGAGACAATTTATAACACATAGAATAATTCCATCAGATAACAAAATGGTGGCCAAGTCCATCACACTGAGAATTATGGCCTAGACAAATTGGTACATTTGGGGGTACACAATTCAATCCATAACGTTTCACGCTTTGACACCACCACCCCAACCCTCCAATGCATGTCACATTTAAAGCACATTTATCCATATACTCCAGGATCTCAAGCTTTGGGATCATCCTGCCTAAAAAAGCTACATTGTTCCACTAAGTAGCTCCCTTGACCTTTTCTTTGGGAACTTGAATCATTACCCTTGTTTCTGTCTCTTTAAGCAAGCAATTCTTACAGGAACCAACCCCAATGATTCTTGTGCTTGAAACCAGACAATTCTTCCATGGACTCATCTTCCCAGGCCTCAAAGATCAGACCTTTCTAAAGCCTGCAGTTTCCACAGCACAGGTAAGTCGTAAGAGGAATCTGAAAGAATCTGGGTGAGCAGCGATAGTGTTCTCTTTACTTTCTCACTCTTACATGCATTTCCTCATGCAATGAGCAAATATCTCATGCTCATTCTATAATAAACACAGTCAAATATTAAGACAAATAAAATATTGGTGTCTGCCTTTGCTGAACCAACAGCTTAGTGTGGGAGTGAGACATTGACTAAATAATTACAACAAAGAATTCAGAAGTTTGGTACGGGAAGCACAAAACGTGATGGCATATTACAAAAGACCTTAACTTTGACAGGGCTGTAGGAAAGGTCTTCCTGAATAAGTGTTATCTAAGTTGGAGATTAAATGATGATTAATAATAAACTAGGGAAAGGATGGGGGGGGGAATGTGTTTTATAAACAGAACAGACCTTGGATCAAGTACTTGAAGCTTGATAGAAGGCAGCAACCTCAAAGCATGATGTTCTCTACATTGGCTTCACCCTTTCAGATTCACGTGAATCCAGAAGAAAGTATCCAAAGGAATGCTTTGCTTCAACAACTCTCTAATTCTTGGAATCTGAATTTACTCTTCCACATCCTACCCTAGGAGTCTGAAGGCAGAGTAAATCCTGAATTCCTCATGCCAAATTGTCCTTGTCTGTTCTACAAATCTATTCTGTTTACCTGAGTTTGTGCATTGATTTCAGTTCAGCAGGTTGATATAACCCAGTTTTTGAAAACTGCTCATTAACCTTTGATAATTCCTTCCCTAAAAAATGGATATTCCTAATTATTCTTTCAGATTCCATAAATTCAGTATCCATTTGTAGAGGTTTAAAATCACAGCGCCATCCAGGTTTTGACATTTAACATTGAGAAAACTCTTAATAGAGTTTGGTTTGTATGCCTTTCTGTGGTTTACTGTGCTGGCTTTGGAATGTTCTTTTACTTTCTCTATGTTCTGTTCCCTTTTAGACATGTGGCTTGTGTTAGTCCAGGTAGACTAGAGATCCAAAACCAGAGATGCTCATATGTGTGTAAGAGAGACCTTTATATCAAAGAGCAATTGTACATTCAACAAACATCCCAGCCAAGTCCAGGTCAAGACCTGGCATTAGCCCATATGTCCAATATTCATCCATAGATTTCTATTTAGGCTCATGCAACACATGCAACGATGCCAAATGCAGGAAGATGCTGAATGCAGCCAGTGGGTAAAGTCTTGTGGCTGCAATGCTGGTGGAAGCATCTCAGCTCTAGCTCGTCCAGCTCTCTGAGTGTGGCTCTTCAACAGGCAGGTGAAGCAGAGAGAGGAGTGTTGCCTGCCTCCTGGGAGGAGGAGAGGAAGTACCAGTCATGAGAAGGCCATGCCCACAAGGAGGGATCATCAGGCTGTGACCTGATTGAGAGGGTAGACTCCAACGCTTCATTCTTACTTATCAAGTTGACAAGAAATGGTGTGACTACTACACTGGTTTCACACAGTCCACTGGGCTCCTCCTATAACAGATAGATTTTTGCATTATGAACTGTAATTAAGCTCTTGCATTACCAAGAGCTAGAATAATTAGTAGAAGAGATGCTATCTTACAGAATTTGGGAAGACATGACTTATTTGTTACAAAGAAAAAAACCAGTGTTCGGAACTTATGTTCATATACACAGGCACCTTTGTGATCTACGCATATATAAGATGTCCAGATGAGAACATTGAGGCTCGTGGCCAAAATCCAGACTAAATGATTCAGAGCATATTCTGTCTGCTTTCAAAAATTAATTATTCCATGCAGCAGATATCTTTGTATGAAATGACATTTAAACTCTGTGTGAAAGGCAGAAAAAGTAAATAACCAATCACCTGTGGAAAAGCCCATTAACAGGAAGCAAATAAGATGTTCTAAAATTAATGAAACCATCAAATGGGGTGAGATATTTAAAAAACCTACCATGTCAGGGAGGAATTAATTGGCTCTTTTCAGAATTTAAGTCATTGCCACTGAATCCCTGAGGGATTTTAATTCAAATAACAGAGCATGGGTATAAGAAAGGAATAAATGTGGAACAGAATTGAGTGCTCAGTTTAAAATGACCACAAACTTGCAACGTGACCTGGACAAAGTCAGGCTGTCTCTCTGATCCTGAAATTCTTTGCTGTAATGTTAAGATCTCTGCCCTGCCTAACATACAGGGTAATTTTAATGTTCAATGGAAATAACAGATAGCATTGACTGGCAGTTTAAACGTTGTGTAAATCAAAGCACTATTGGAGGTCACTGCTTCCAGATGAGTTGTTATAAAGAAAAAAGACACAATATGATTTATTTATTAGATAAAAAGGCATTGATGGTATTGTGCTTTGAATCAGGAAAGAGTATCTGAGAACTCCATTGAGTACACCAGTTTTTTTTAGTATATATTAGGTTAATGTAGCTTAGCAAATAATTACACTCACCTGTCAGTCACAGTTTCCCTGGTGTTTTCATCCCTTCCATGGACATCAGGAATCTTAATTTTCTGATCACCAGCCTTCTAAAATTCAGGTCTAATGCAAAGGTAAATCAAAGGCCTCAGGGAAAAAAAAATTCCTCTCTTATTTTTACAGAAGGAAATGGCCTTGATCAAAGGCGAATACTCTTTCTCTATATATTTTTAGTTCCCAATCTGCTTCCTTTAGAGAGCATGGACATCCACCGTGAGGGCATGCACTCTCTCCTGCCATTTCCTCACTTTGTCACTGAGTAGTAATGCACGAGTCCTCATCTGCTACATGATCTGTGGTATGCTGCCACACCACCAACTAGTGACTGGACACGCACCCCATTTCAGCTTCCTGCCCCACCATCCAGCTCCCCCAGGACTGATAGTGCATGCTCTCTTACCATTCAACCACGGATCAGAGGGACAAGCCCCCTCCATCCAGTGTAGGTATTCAGGAATTTCAGTTCCCATAGGTAAACTAGACACCTCTGTACCCGCACTCCAACCTCATGGTCATGGGTAATGTACACGCTCTGAGTTCACAGCCTGATGACTCTGTCATTCAGGGTCCTCCTCTCTTTTACTGATGCTCTACTTTACCAAGGACGATATCCCTTCCTCCACGTCCTCATATGCCCCTGTTGGCAACACTATGATTCAAATGCATCGATTCTTCTTCAGATTTGCTTATTCAATGTCTAGCTCGCACATGCACATGGGACAGTTGAAAATGTCATGGCTCAGAGCAGGCGTCCCAGAGTCCTCACAGTAACTTTCCTGCTTGACAACTGTCTCAAAGGGTCTTTGCAGCCCATTTACCCAATGCAATGGGTAATTCGATCGATCATTCGATCTTTCTACTGCTGCTTCATGAACTGATTTTTCAGTCTTCCTTATTCGAAGTCCAACTCTTTTATTTACTCGATTTCCCATTTTAAGCTTCCTTTTCTTATATTTCAGTATTATTGTTAAATAGAATCAGTGAGTCTTGGATATCTTTCAAATTTCTGATACTTAAAGAAATGCTTTCAGTGTTTTACTTTTTAGTCTGTTTAATTCACTACCATTTCAATGAAACTCATTGGTTATTGCTGTAGGGTGTGATTTTTTTCCTTTTAAATTGCCATATTTTTCTCTTTCATTTTTTTAATTTAAGAATTTCACTAATAAATGTTCACAATAAATGATCCTACATTTATGGGGACAAATCTACTCTCTCATAATTTGTTTTATACATCAGTGGATTGAATTGCTTACTCTTTTGCTGTATCTATGTTCTTAAGCCAGATTGGTCATGGATTTGCCTTTTGATGTTGACCCTTAATTTTTTGATTCTCAATTTTTTTCCATAAAACTATTCAAATAAACTCAAAATAATGATGAGATGAGTCCCAGTATATATTTAATCTAGCTAAACCAATCATCACCACTCTATTTCAGAGGATTGCTAATATTTATAGATACATAATAATATACTTTTAGAAAGAATCATCTTTTCTAGGATTTAGTTAAAAGTGTATTATTATTTAGCACTAAATATTAGAAATTCTCTCAAATATAACTACAATATAATATTCATGCATAAAGTCATACAAATAAGTTTCAAAACATTTGTGAAAAGTAAATATTACCTTGATTCCATTTTAGATGAACTTTTTGAAGGCCCTTTGTACAATACTTTAACATAATCAAATACTCATTTCCCCCTAAATCTTCTCACAAATATTTTTCTCATTTAGTCAGTTAAGTTCAAGTGTTAAAACTGGTCTGCAGAAACTGCATCCTATTGAAGTCAATAGCTTTGTTCATATGAAAGTGAACGTGAGTTAGTTGCTGATCAAGCCTAACATCATCAAGTTGATGCCAACAGATACATCAAACATAAAGTGCCCTTCTTTTGATGTCTTATTCCACTTAACTTTCCTTTGCCTCAGTTTTCTCTTTCATATTTGTCTTGGTTATCTAGTGCTGCTATAACCATATGTGCACAGCTTTGACAAACAGAAATGCATTCTCTCTCTGCTTGGGAGGCTTGAAGTGCAAACTCAGGACACCAGCCCTAGGGGCCTCCTTTCTTTCTCAGTCAGCTCTAGAAGAAGGGGTTCTTGACTCACGTCAACATCTGTGTGGTCGGCGTTTGGGGAGAATCTCTACATACCTCTGCATTAATCTTCCCATGGATCCAGGAGGGATCAAAGAATGTTCTCAATTCTGAGTTCTCTCTCTTTTTTTTCTTGGTGATAGGACTTTCCTCTGATCACTGTTCATTTATCTAATTGTTTTTATATTTCAAAAGAAATAGACACTATTTCCTTGACTTGACTGACAGCCAGCTAATCCTTCAGACTGCATTCTACCTCTTTAGCGTAATCACCACTGATCCTACCTCATTAACATTCTAGAGGTTAGGATTTACAATGCATAGTATAAATGTATTAAATTGCAAAATGGGGATAAATACATCGTATGGAGAATCATGGTCCAGACAAATTGACATATATTAGGTAGGAGGGGAGGAATAAAACTCAATCCATAACACTTTGTAACACACCAAAATGTGTGCCACGGGGGGTATAATCATTTCTTTAATCTGCCAGAATAAAGCAAAATAATTTATAAATTATTAAGGGTGCATGGGGGAAAGGGGAGAAGGAAGGGAAGGGGGGGAAGGAAAATGAGCGGATTCCGGGAACCCAAGAGGCAAGAGAATTTTGGGAATGATGAGGGCAACAAATGTATAGATGTGCTTTACACAATTGATCTATGTATTGTGATGAATTGTATGAGCCCCAATAAATTGATTAATTAAAAAAAAAAAAAAAGGACTCTGGAAAAGGGGCAAACTTCAATCGCTCCTGAAGTAAATACTGGACAATTAACAGGAAACAGGCAATGTCTGTGCAATTCCCAGTCTCTCCTGGGAAAAATCTCCTCCCTATGGTAGGAATTCCCTTGAACCCATGCCAAGTCTTCCCTCATGCCTTCTGTACCACCTACACATTCCTATTTTTGATCTTTATGCCCCTCCCTCTGGTCTTCCTATAAAAGTACAGGCCTTCCTGCCTGACCATCTCAGAGCCCAGGAAGACAGGTAAATGGGATCTACAGGAAGGAGAGACACATCAGTTTTCCTTCACACACTATGGGGGGAAGATGCAGGAGGGAACCAGTCTTCCTAGAACATAGATGTTCAGACCTAGCAAAGGGATGTCTTAAGGGAATTAGTGATACGAATTCTACAGGCCTTTTCAGAATTACAAAAAGGGGTGAAGGCCACCCACGTCAATTTATTTCTAGAGTATCAAGGAGAACGCAAGAGATAGAATACAGGAGGTCTCTACATTCACTCTCTCTCTCTCTGATCGCCTTTCCTCCATTGATCTCTGATTTCTTCCTGACACGCAGACATAATGCTGCCTTACATAGCCCTCCCCAGTGTCTTCTGGATGCTTCTCTCTTGTCTGATGCTTCCATCCCAGGTCCAAGGTAAGATTTTTCTGCTACTAGCACTTCCTTCCATGCAAATGTTTAGGGAGAGAAAAAGAAAAAACTCCCCTGGGTGAAATATGTGGTAATGATGAGGTATATGGTTACACAATCAAATGATATGCAATTCCAGCAGCATCATTACTTCCTCCATGTCATTGTGGGACACATCAAAGTAACTTAATCAGAGTGGAACGGGTCATTTTCTATTTTGTCAGCGCACTCTAATTATAGTTGGGAGGTTGAAGAGGTAAGTTATGAAGAGGCAATGATAAGTTATAGAAAGGGCCAAGAGTAGAAATATTTATCCAGGAAGAGTTGGACATTGAATAAAGGAGAAAGG
>NW_022111368.1:34770779-34807427 GCF_000313985.2 Echinops telfairi
CATTTTGAGAAGCAGCCTCAAGATCAAGAAGTCCCAGGAAAAAATAAAGAAAGGCCCAGGTCAGATGTGGTCAGGAGGGTGACATCATTCCTCATGCACTGACATCAGGATGTTTCTTCAGTGATATCTCCCCACTTTTTCGTCCCCATTCATCACACTTCATCTCATGCTGGTCTTCTACCTTAAATTTCCTCCACTCCAGGTGCAGACCCACAGATAAAGCATGAGTCTGCACACATCAAGTGTCCCAGAGGTTCCAGTGCCTATGGTTCCTACTGCTATGCCTTGTTTTTGACACCGAAAACCTGGATCGATGCAGAGGTATGCAGTGGTGGGGGTGGGCATGGAGGCCATTGGAAAAAGTATACGGGAGAACATAGGAGAGAATAATGCCAAAGGGGTGGGAATTTCCATGACATTGCTCATACATCCTTTTCATCTATCTCATCTCTGCTTCTCCCCATGGAACATCAATTTTCCCTTGGTCTCTTCCCTTTCCTCTCAGATGGACTGTCAGAGGCAGTCTTTAGGAAGTCTAGTATCTGTGCTCCATCAGATGGAGGGATCCTTTGTGGCTTCCTTGGTGAATAGTGATTCAAGCAACTTTGCAAATGTTTGGATTGGGCTTCATGACCCTACACAGGTGAGCTGCATTCGCTCCAATCTAAAATAGCTGTTGTTACACTCTCTCAGTGTTGTGCCCTGTGCCTTCCCAGGACATCGTGACCTGGTGCTCAGATATGCTGAGTAATATTAGTCAGTAAGGGAAAGCATTGGGACCAGCTGGAAAGCTGACTTCTGTGAAGGTTCTGGTCTACACCTGAAGCCAACCATTCATTTCAGGTTTTTGACATAATACATGTAGTCTCATAATTCAGAACTCTGAGCTTCACAGATCAGTGGAAACTATGCTGAGGGGATACTAAATGAAGATTCATTTTAGGGTCTGGAAGAATGCACTTTGTTTTTAGGGAGTTGAAGGCAATCCCCAATGATGCACCACCGACTGTCATTTAACTAGTGATATGCTACTATGGGCAATTCTGCTAGTCGTGGCTTTGCAGTTTACCCAAAGGACCAGTTAAAAGAGTACCATGTAGCAGAGGCAGCTCTGCTGGAGCATCTGAAATAGCAAACCAATTCCGTGATGCTGAGTTAGGGATCAGAAATTCCGGCAAAGGTAGTCATGCAGAGAGTTGTATTGGCCATGCTCTCACCTTCCTCCACTCTGTACTCTGTAGGGCTTGGAAGCCAATGCCGGTGGATGGGAGTGGAGTAACAGAGACATATTAAATTATTTTGCATGGGAGAGAGATCCCTCCACCTTCTCAAGACATCACCACTGTGGGATACTGTCACGAAGGACAGGTAATAAACATTACAGGTACTATTTACAGGTACTATTTTTTTTACACACACATCTCCAACAGATTTATTATTTTTTTTGGAATGAATTGTGAGGAAAGAAAAAAAAACATGAGGCAGGGCAAAGCATGGAATATAAAATAAATACAAATGTAAGCCGTTTTGCTAATTGTTTTATAACCACAAAGGGGTACAGAGGATGGCCTGTACCAAACAACACAACAAAAGTTCAAAGATGGAGGTGTTCCCTTAGCAAGGCTGAAGAGTCCAGTCTCTGGTGTTTGGAATGGAGGCGGTAGTCCTTGGTTTTGGATGGCTCCCTGGGTGAGTGGGCACAATCCATGCTTTAACCAGATTTGAACAGAAGGATGGCAACTTGGCCCAGGTAGAAGTAGATGAAGTGCTTAGTTTCATGTGCAACATAACTACAAAGTTTCTGCCCACAATGCAGTGCCAAGTGGGATTGTACTTCTTGTCAAACTCCTTCTTGATGTGGCCTGCAATGTCCTTCTCGATGTACTTCTCCAGCGCCTGAGTCGCACACTCCACCGAGTCCTGTTGCATCTCCTCCGACATGTCGGCATTTTGATCGGTCGCACGTGGTCACTGTGAAGGGACTAGCCGACAGCGATGGTGCTAGGGGAGGGGGTTAGAGTGGCTCAAACACAGCGAGAGCCGTTGCTACAGAAGCCGTGGTGCCTTACATAGCAAAGGCAAGAAAGAATACATTTCTACTCGTATGGCCTTATCCCCTATTTCCTTCTGTTAGGGGCTGAGTTCATTTTTTTTTTTTTCCTAAGCTAGCAGATATCATGCTGTTTTGTTTCTTCTCCCATCCTTTCTGATGTTTGTGTGCTCCTTTCGCTGGAAGTGGGACACTGGTTAGGATGTCGATTTGGATCCTAGGCTAGAATCTGGATCACTCCCCTTTGGATGCACAATCTCCTAACTCCAACCACCTTAATCTCGCTGTCTCTCCAGGATTCCGGAAATGGAAAGGTTATAACTGTGATCAAAGATTACCCTACGTCTGCATGTTCAAAGATTAAGACAGGAATAAAGTGAACAGTGATCCTCATGCACTTGAGATCTGCATGAAGACCTAACCAGGAAGGAAGTGTTTTCCTCCTCCCACTCCGCTTGATCTCTTCATTATGACCCTCTAGTCTCATCCCTCTCCCTCACCCTCATGTTAGGGGTTTTTTGCTTCCTTGGAGAGAAATACTAAAACTGTTATTCAGCAGTTGTTTGCCTGTGTGTTTCGTTCCCTTAACTAGACTCCGAAGAATATACATTGGGTGCAGAGAAAACATGCTAAATCTTATATAGGTCTAGCTTCTATGAGACGGGGTGTGGAAATGTTCACCAGTGTGTTGGTGAGGAGAATGTGGGCCCTGCACTGGGAGGATTCGGTGATAGGCCCGAGTGCTTCTCCTACACAAGCTGTGCATCCCCCTCACTGATGTCAGATAGGCTGACACAACACAACTGGCCTTAGGGGACTCTGGTAGTCTTCGGAGAAATTCTTCTCAAACTAACAAGGGTGAAAAAAATGAGCCTCATGTGTTTTCTTTCTATAATTTCTCTAAGAAGGGTGAGAAGGTAGCATCTGATCTCTGACACTACAAGGGGCCAAGGAAAGGAGAAAAGGAGAATCAAACCTATCACCGCAAGGCCGGTTTGTATGAGACAGAGGTCAGGCAGGCCTCCACCCTCCAGCCTTCTTCACCAATCATAACCCCAACTGTCCTTCTCACAGCACTCCTTACCTCTCTGCTGAGTTTGGTCATTATAATTCATGGCAATGGCCATACAGAACACAGAAAATACTCATAGCCATGGGGTTTAACAGATAAGTTCATGGATTATCATTCAGCATCAGAAATATTCAGGCCACAGGTCTTCAGTCAGCAGCCTTTCTGCAGTATGCCCACAGACAGATCTTCTCTGGTCCTAGGCCTCTCGATCACATGGACCCTTAGACTCTACCCTGCT
Organism: Echinops telfairi; assembly: GCF_000313985.2. Taxonomy (NCBI): domain Eukaryota; kingdom Metazoa; phylum Chordata; class Mammalia; order Afrosoricida; family Tenrecidae; genus Echinops; species Echinops telfairi. The sequence goes on from NW_022111368.1 coordinate 34,774,140, forward strand.
TCAGCAATTGCAGCACTGCTGGTAATGCTCATGGCACTCTGGTAACATGGCTAACAGATGTCAAAAGGGCACATCACCCGGCCATAAGCTCAGTTTGGAGATACCTAACTCTAGCTCTGATGGTCAGCAAACCAACTCTCGTGTGTTCAGGTATTCATTTCCCAAGCAAGGCTCCTGCCTGCAGTCACTCAGCTTGACTCGATCTCTGGGCCAGATAGTCCGTCACTCTGTCTTGGGTTCTGGTTCTTGGTTTTGCTGTTGCCAACCCTCCACTGCTCCTCTGGGGTCATAGCTGCTTCCTGAACCAAGGAGATTCAGTGTGCATGGATCTCAGGGCCAAAGGACATGTTCTACTTCAAACTCTAGTGAGATTCCTTCAATCCTGCTTTGGAGCTAGTCATTTTAAAGCCCAGTGGGATGATAAACCGAACAGTCCCCTTTTTAGATTTCTTTTTTAAAAGAAATTTTCTTTCTCTCTTTTTTCAAAACATTTTTTAGGAACTATCACAGATATATGATTCCATAGTTCAAATCATATCAAGCAGCATTGTACAATTGATACCACAATCAGTTTCAAAACATTTTTTTCCTTCTTGAACTCCTTGGTATCAGTTCCCCCTCCCAACATCCCCCACAGTTCTCCCCAGGAACTCTTATAAATGTTGTCTCTATAGGTTCATTAATCCTGGGTTTTATATATCAAAACCCAGAAAAACACATAAGAATGATTAAATAAGGCCATGCACAATGACAAACTACATCAGAGACAAACATTAATATGAACACACACATACACACAGAAAATATTGAAAACCAGATCAAGCCAAGGTGCATAAGAGGCAAGATTTTAACCGTTCAAGTGAGGTTCATAATTTTGATCTACTGCAGTCATCTCTCCAATATATTCTCTGTTTGGTAACCAGTTTATCCCCATCTGTCAATGATGCTGAGAGGGAAATCACCAGAGCTCATACTGGTGGCGTGTAAAGTCAGGCGTGGGGAAAGCGAGCAGACAGTCTGAGGGAAGACAAGCACATGTCTGTTGGCAGAAAAAGGGGGAGGACCAACTTCTAAGCAGGAACAAAAAGGACCACAATTCTTTTAAGGAACCTATAGGGGGGTGCCCAGTAATATGTATCCAACAAGCCACATTGGCCTGAGTTTCTGCATACCCCCTGGGGGCCCAGGCCAAGTGCCATAGAACACTGGGTCACTGAATCCGGGATTTTCAAGGTGCATAATATGCTCCAAAGGCCATACCAGAGGAATCCGATGTGGAAACTCCAGTAGGTGAATTAGACCTCAAGTAGATTTCTTCTCTTGATCAATTAGCTAAGCTTCTGCTTCAAATCATCTAAGATAGGAATTCCAATCATTAAGTTTTTACCAGCTTGGGAGAATGGAGTGGACTTGTTTCAACCTCTTTAGTGTTCGGGGAGTATGGCAGTTACATAATCTGGTGTCAATTTGGGATTGGAGAGGATTAAAAGTGAAGGGGTGGAGTCTAGTCTGTCAATTGGATCATAGCCAATGAGGCCTCTGCCTCTGTGTGGGCATGGCCTTCTCCTGGAAATCTGGTTGTTCTGCCTTGGAAGAAGATTTCTCTCTCTTTGCTCACTTCCTGTGAGACATCCCTGAGGAGAAGCCACATGGACCTACCCTGATGCAGCCCTGGAAACCGGAGAAGCCACGTGGAGAGCCCTGTGACCTCTGAGAACCTTACTACCCCACTGGATTCACAGCACTTCCCACCCACTGGCCTATGACCTTCCTGTCGTTGCATGTGTTTTGTGAGTCTGAAGAGGACTTTATAGATTGGTGTCAGACATATGGGCTAGTATCGGACTTATGGGCTTGGACAGGACAGGGAGGGATGCTTTCTTAATGTACAGTTACCCTTTCTATAAAACTCTCTCATACACATATGAGTTTCTATGTATTTTTTTCTCTAGTGCACCCAGACTAACATAGGGAATAACAGAATTTTCCATTAATCCATCCTCCTATAAAAATACATTAGAATCTTTGCATCAACTCCAGACATATGCATAATACCCATTCCATTTCTTAATACCAATCTAAAAATCTCTGCCTGGGGTAAGTTTTTTCCCAATTGCCTCTACCTATTCACCTATAAATATCTCTTATGTTTTCTATATCTGTCAAACCCATGTCAGGATCCGTGTCAACACATTTGATTTGTTGCATTGTTTTCTGTCCACATACTCGGTCATTTGGTAGGATCTACAAATAATTTAGTATATTCAGACTAGCCATATCAAGTAATTCACTGCACCACAATTTCTAATCATGATTGGACAACTATTTAAAAAGAGTAAAAGATAATTACTTGGAATTCCAATATCAGATTTTATATGAAAAGCACTTGGAAATTTCTACTCTCTTTCTTAAGATGTCGTCAGCTACAAAAGTAGAAAAGACAGAGCATAATAACATTCTGTGTCTTTTTTCTGTTCATCAGAGAACGTAAGTCATAGTGCAAACACCTTGATATCTCACACTAGTGACCCTACCAACATACAATGTGTGACTGTCAACAAACCCGATAACATGCTAAGCATCAAGAAAAATTATGGCATGCTAAATATCAAAGAAAAGAACACTCTTAAGACAAAGCATTGGAGCCACATTCAGTTGTGGCATAGATATTGAAATGATCAGACAAGAAATTTAAAAGCACTCTGATTATTATGTTGAGAATGCTAATGAAATAAATACACAGCCTTCAAGAATGCAGATGTATGGAAACAAAGAAGAAATAAAACTAGGAAGATCTGTCACATAGGTTTCCAAATGTATTTGGCCTACCACTCCCTTTTCAGGAAAACATATGACTCAATGTGTCCCCATCAATTAAAAACTTTTAAACCATAGTCCATAATGCAGGAGAAAGTATTGGAATTTGCTTTTGCAATCCCCCTGGACTGGTCCAGCCCCTTCCCCTCCAGGGAACAGTGCCATCTCCTTGGGAAACACTGGGGGAGAGCATTCCCCATACGTATTGGTAAAACATCTGCCTGCTGGAGACTGGGAAATTAACTTGATAAAAATGCATGCACCTGCCATTGCAGTAAAATGTCTTGACATCCACTGGTTTGAGGGCAGGTGAATATATTTCTACTAACATGAAGAACACATTATTGCATCTGAGCCCTCCCACACTAAAATGAAGGCATAGTACCTGATGGGCCTCTTTATATTTGAAGGCAACACACGTCTCATATTCTGGCCTATTCGTACACTGACTCTTAAAGCTTCGAGTGTTGTGTGGGGCCCGGAATAGAGAAGGCTCTACAACCGATTCTGGCTGCTTTGTCCATTGCTCTGCTCTTAGGCCATATGATCCTGCTCATCCAAGGGTGCTGAAAGTCTCAGCCCCTTCCTGTGACTTTGCTGCATAACAGGGGTGAAGGGAAACTCTCCCAATGAGCAAAACTTTGAGCTGTGCATCTTTTTGTTCATCCGTCTTGGACAGAAAATGATCAGATGTTTAACTGTATACTAATTCATAGGTGCGGTCAGTGGTTTGGCTGTAGGATGAGGGCCTTAGAAAGAGTCTGATTGGAAAACTGGTGACAAAAATGTGGGGAAGAAGTATGTGGACAGAGCTCTCTGAATGGATTGCCAAGTGAAGATCTTTGTGTCTCATATGAAACCTCACTAAAGGGTTTCCTTGGCAGAGGAGGGTTTTCCCAATCAAATGGGTAGGTTGACATATCCTGTGGATACGTCATCCTCTTTTCCTAGCCACTACCAACAGTCATCCTATTTCCCTAGCCACTACTAGCATTGCCAATGGCCCCATGAACAGAGTGACCATAGGGCCCATGAACTACCGTTCATGGACTTATCAGATGCATTCTCGCCTGGCTTGGTATCCTGCATCATATCCCCTCAGATCAAGGTGCTCATTTCACAGGAAATGAAGGGTGGCAATGGCCCATGCTCATGAAATCCACTTGTCTTACCACCTTCTCCATAATCCCGGAGCAGGTAGCTTTATGTAACAGTTGAATAGTCTCTCCTAAAGGCACAATAGCAGTGCCACTTAAATGGCAATACCTTGCAGGAGTAGGGCAATGTTCTCTGATTGCATATACCGTATATACTCATTTATAAGCCAAGTTTTTCAGCACATTTTTTAATGTAGTTTCTGTGGTAAAATTAAGTGAGTGCCTCGGCTGATATTCTGGTTGGCTTGTACTCAAGTATATACAGTAATCAAGACCAGTGGTCAGTATACTATGCTGTTTCGCAATAGTCAGGATTCATGAGGTAGAAATGGTAGTGGCACCACTCATCATTGCTCGCAGTGAACCCACACAATATTTTTACTTCTCACTGATGCTCCTGTGACCCTATACTCTTTGGGTCTGGAAATATTTGTTCCAAAGGAACACCTGGTATGAGAGTTAGGGTTTTTTTTGTGCCAACATGACACCTGGAAGAAGATATGGGTGGAGTTTAGCCTGCCAATCAGGTCAAAACTTGGCCTCATTTGGAGGTGCCACCAAGATAAAGGACTATCTGGAGGTGAGCCATTCTTTCTCTCTCAGCTTTCACACTCCTGCTGGCAAGACCCTATGCCCGAGACCTGCCAGAGCCCGGTGATGCTTCCACCACCCTTGGACTCACACGACTTTTCACCCCCTGGCCTGGGATCTCCCTGCTTTCTGCATCATTGCATGTGGCTATGCGAGCGTGAAGAGGGCTCTAAGGACAAGTATCAAACTTAATGACTTATTCTGGACTGAGCTGGGATGTTTGCTTGATGTATAATTTCCTTTTGATATAAAGCTCTTTCTTACACATGTATGAGTGTCTCTGGAGTTGTATCTGTAGTCAGGCCAGCCTGACACACTTGGAGACATAATGCTGATTCCATTCTAATCATGGGGGAAAAAATCATTAAAATCCAAAAAATTTTTATTCTACAAAATGCCTAACAAATTATCAAAATTGTCAAAGGAATCAAAAACAAGGGAATGCCAAGAAACAAACATATCCCAGAAGAGCAGAGGGAGACAGGACAATTCATTATTGTGAGATAGCAGGCTAAAGTCCTCGATAGAAAAATGGCATTAAATGAAACCATTTTCTAAGAAAACAGAACTAAAACATGGATGAAACCATTTTCTAAGAAAACAGAACTAAAACATGGATGTTAGTTAAAAAAGTATATCAATAGTGTTAAATAATTGTAACATGTATCATCTTAATATAAGATTTTAGTAGTAGGAGAATGTCGATAGTAGGTATATGAGGAGTCTTTGTATTTTCAGTAATTCTGTAAATCTCTAAACTAATGTCTATAAATTAAGTTAAAAATAAAATAATTTGCTAAAAATATAATATAAAACAAAAATATGAGAGACTGAAACAGCATGGCTGAATATCAGAGTTGCTCTTAATCCCTTTATCAAGGAAAACTTCTGATGTTGCAGAAACATAGCAGCCTGATTTCTAGACAATGCTCCCTGCCACTTCCCCCCTAAGAAAGCAAACAATTGCTCTAGGTGCCTGAGGGAGAAACTGAAAAAAAAGAACTCTGGGAATTGGGGGTGGGGGGACCACTTTGTTCTTCCCTGGCAGGAAATAGCCAGTCTGAAGCACAATGGTGAGTGTATTGCCCTCTCACCTCTGATAAACTCTGCTCTGCCAGCATAACTGCGGAGAGAATGAGTGGGAACTGAGCCTGGAGGATACTTGGGCCTCTAAACCCAGGGACTCGGATGGTCCTGACATGCTGTGCTAGTCTGGTTAGACTAGAGAAACAAATCCAAGGAGACTCATGTGTGTATAAGAAAGAGCTTTATATACAAGAACAATGGAATATTGAGAAAATATCCCAGCCCAATCCAGATCAAGTCCATAAGTCTGATATTAGCCCATATAACCGATCCAATCTATAAATTCCTCTTCAGATTCATGCAACACATGCAATGGCGCCAAATGCAAGAAGAGCACAGGCCAGTGGGTGGAGAGTCTAGTGGGTCCAGTGGCACTGGAAGAAACTCAGCACTGGCAGGGTGGAGCCATGTGGCTCCTTCAGCTCCAGGACTCTAGAGTAGCTCCATATGTCTTCTCCACAGGAATGTCTCACAGGGAGTGAGTGTGTGTCCTGCCTATAGCAAGCTATTTATCCCTTAGTCCCTCCAAGTGATATTATCAAACTGCAAACCTGATTGACGGGCTAAACTCCACCCCTTCATTCTCAAGTCTCAAATTGACAACAGATTATGTAACTACCACACACACCAACCAGATTGGGAACACAGGGTCTGCAGTGCACTGTCTCACAACATTGGGTTGGACCTGTTTGGGTTTGGAGTGGCAGTTTCCCAAGAGCATTCAGAGGACTGACCATTGCAAAGCATATGCCAAATCAAGAGGGCATGCATCAGGGGTGATTGTCATATTAGCAGTGTATGAGCACTTCTCCTCAGGCTCAGGACTCAAAATGCTAATACCTGCCTGCCCACAAATCAGAAAAGGAGTGAGAATGGTTGCAAAATTCAGGGAATTTAATTAAATCACTGAATTGTACATGTAGAAAGGATTAAATTATTGTCGGATTTTCATGTGTATATTCTCAAAAACAAAATTTTAAACAATATTTTAAGAAGATATCCCTTTAAAAAAGTAGCAAAGCCAAATTTTGAAAACAGGTGCACTGAGTTTAGATTCTGAGTTCTAAACCACAACATTTGACATGCTGCCTATCATGTTTAGAATAAACATATATGGATAAAAAGATATAAAACAAAAGTTAGAGACTGGTAAGACGATTCTTAGAAAATAGTAATTACACTGTAGAGTAGAGACGTCTTTGGGGAACACAAAGCCCTTGTGTGTATTCTTATCAACATCACATCAGAGTATTTGTAACTCTGATCCTTGGGAATTGCTGGAGTCTTATCTTTAAATAGGTATGAAAAATGTTTCCAAAATAGAATGGATTAAACTACTTTAATTTATAGTAGGGGTCTTGCTTTGGATTAAAGTGAGCAGGGTTTTTGATTTTCAGATTGAGTACTTTAATGACTTTCTCTATCACAACCTACATCATCACTGTAAATCCTGAATCAAACTGCTGCAAAGACTAGAGGATTGATCCTGATGTGCATAGAAAATACAGGAAGAGAAAACAATACATACATTTAATATATGGGTATTCATTCCACTTGGGTAACTAAAACTTTGTAATAGTTGTAATTTATGCCTGTACATCTTACATTTTACTAATTCTAATTTTTATGTTTTATACATTCAATTCAAGGAATGCCATAAAGTGAATTTGGCCAGCCTATAACTCTCTAATTATGTCACCATTCATTCAGTATTGTACACTGATCAAAACACCTTAAAGCAATAATTCAGTTGAGGTTTCACTGTGCATGACTGAGGACATAATGTCTCTTCCATATCCCGGGTATGGGAATTCAATGATCTAATGGTTTCTGTAATTATCAACGGGTCCCTGTGAATATTTGAGTAGGGGTCAAGCACTTCACTTATTTATTTTGTCAGTCATGATTCAATTTCATGTCAATAACTCTAGAATTCACCATGTACAATAAGTAGATGGAGTCTTAAAAAGTGGTAGGGTCAAAGCAGCTTCCAGAGTGGCCCCACCCCACTCCCACCCCAACCACCAGGTAAATTATGGACACACAAGACAACACAATGGGTGAGAATGTGTTTATTCTCGTTCTTTAGGGCTCCAGGGATTGGACCGGTGCTGGAGGCCTGTGAGCAGATGTCGGAACTCATCCGAGGGTGGAGTGCTCAGTTTAGAGAGGGCACACAGTCCCTTTTGGGGTGTCATTGAGGGAATTCCCAGGAGAGTTCTAGACATCCACTTTCAGTAGTCACTAGATTTTGAACTTGCAGACAAAAGAGAACTTTGATTCGCAATTTTCATCCTTCCAATTTTTGAAACCTATAAGCCAATGGGAAGAGTAGACTTAGAAAAGTCAGAAAAGTATTTTGACCCCTCCTGGCTCTACACCTAAGAACCAGAAATGTAATATATATCACTTGAACTACTGACATAAGAAACTGGCCTCTCCCCATCCTCAGCCCCCAGACCTAGAGCAGGTGTAGATGGCAGTAAGTAGCTGGGGGTGGGTTTGCTGCCTTTTACCTGACTTTGAAGTAAGGCTCATACAGTAGCCAGGGTTGTCAGTGCTCGGAGATCCACTGGCCCATGATTTGTATGAGACCAGGGCCCCACTGCTCCAGCGCCAGCGGCGGTTCTAGAAGAAAAAAGTGCAAAGCGATTCGAGGTCACTCAGCGAGAAACAGTTATATCATGTGCACATCCAACAACAGGTCAAACATTCAAAGGAAAAAACGTTGCTGACCCACGAACATAATTGCCTTCCTTGCCTGTATTCTGCCTCTCATGTTCCCATTAATGTCCCAATCTTTTTAGTGTTCCACCAAACGCTAACAGGGCTGAACATGATACAAGCCCTAGAACAGCATATTGTAGAAATTCAGATGTTTCTTTCCAGGTATCCATACTATCACAATTGAAGACACACTGATTATTCATTAGTTATGAATACATTAATTTGTATAATAATGAGGTTCACAAATATGAGCAGTAGATGTGCCTCTACTTGTCCCCTTTCTTATATAGTTCATAGAGGAAACCTTTACATCACAGAGTATTACAAGATTCAGAAATAATAGGCATATAAAAATAGTTTCCTAATAGGAGACAGAATGATATCATAAATGCCAAGAACTCCCAGGAAATACAGCTTACATATAATCTCTCTAATGTCTGAAGTGAATACCTAGACTTAGTACATTTTGAGACCTCAGGGGGTAGTACTTTTTACAGGGTATAATAATAAACGCTGGGTCATGGGATGCCTCCTCTGGTATTTCTTTCTTATCCCCCAGTCCTGAGCACCAGGAAAGGGAAGGGAGCAGACTCACCATTCTGGGGTCATAGAGGCCAGCCCAGACGTTGAGGTCATCGGTGCTGCTCTCCTTGATTAGGGCTGCCACGAAGTTGCTCTCGGCCTGACTAAGCACCGACACTAGGTGACCGGAGTGCATGTTCTGGCAGTAGAGCTGTCCAGGAAAAAGAAGAAGCAGAAAGATATTGTAGGACCATCCATGTGTTGGGCCGTGAGGGTTATGGGAGTGGGGTGGAAATAGCAAATCATGTCAACTCATGATAGCTTCCTGATGGCATTGTCAGTGATAAATACTTCTGGGTGGGACGGTGCATAATGAACAAGATAAGAAGATGGGAAGGTCTGTGCCTATTGTGACCTCTCTTGGCAATAAGATGTCTATGCAATCAATCCAATCTCAGGCAGCCATTCTACTCTGCCCTGTAAGATCGTTAAGATGCAGAATTGATTCACAGGCAGCGGATTCATTCTCATAGACCACCCAGAGATTGTTCAGAGATTGTTTTTCTCATACATCGGCATCAGCCCAGGTCTCAAGGTCTTGGATAAAGTAGTAGCAGTAGTAGTCATAGGCATTGGTGCCTTCTGGGCAGCTGATCCGGCCAGAGGGCTGCTCTGTCTGGTCCTCCAAGCCTGGAAAAGGAGGGAAATAATGGAAGCATTGACCAAGAAGCTCCCCATGGTTAGTGAGCAGCCTATAAGATTTTACTGTGGGAATATGCAGATTCAGAATTGAGTGATCGCTCATTTCACCTTTCCACAGCCTCCATATCTTCGTTGTTTTTATTAAATAATTGCTCCATATAAAATAGGTATGAAATGTATTCCATTTCCCTCTTTAGTTTTCTAGCTTCATTATTTAATGATCTCACTCTGCCTTTCTCACTCTTCTGGCTCGCCTATACACAGGCTCCCTGGGTTCTTCATCTCATTACATTACATCCCTTACCTTCCATGCACTTTGCTCCCCAATCCTAAAACCTAATCTAGATTTAACCAAATGAATGAATCTATGTGACCAACCTGAGGAGCCTTGACAATATAGTGGGTTAAGAATTGAGCTGCTAACCTAAATGTCAGCAGTTTGAACCTACCAGCTGCTAACTTGGGGGAAAAGAAGACTTTCTAATCCTGTAAAGATTTACAGTCTAAATCCATTACTGTAGCAATTCTACCCTGCCCTGTAAGGTTGCTGTGAGTCAGAATTGACTTGATGTCAGTGAATGGTTAAAAGTAGATGATAATTTTAAGTACCCTCTCAAAGTCTTTGATTAGGATATATTTTAATGGAATTGGAGCATCAATAACCATCGCCATGCAAACCTCAGAAATTAAAATGGTCTTTTCTTAGAGGAACCAATATGCACATAGAAAGGGTGAAGGACCAGAGGGCTGAAGATGAGGTGGGAAGAGTGTACCATGACTCAGAGACAGGACCATCAGGAATGAACATAGAATCCAGTGGGAGTGGGTGCACATCATGCTGACTGGTGGTCAATCTCTTGCCGAAGGAGCAAACGTCTGTAGCAAAGACGCACAAGTAGGTTCAGAGAAGTTGAGCCTAGACCTTTTACTACATTTATTATTGTCCCCTCTTTCTGAGCACATACCCTCAACTAATATTCTTGAGAATTTGGGTTTTTTTGTTTGTTTCTTTTAATTAATATGGATTTAATACATATATATCATTCCATATTTCAATCACGTGAGGTAGAATGGTACAATTGCTACCAGCATCCATTCCCAACCATTCTTTGTCTACATGAACTTCTTGACATTGTCTTCCTCTTACCCCACCACGACCAATGTACCCACCTCTCCCCAAACCACTTATGCTACTTGCTGTCCCTATAGTTTCATCAATCCTGGGCTTCATCACTGCTATAGTCTCAGACAAAGTCAGCCACCTTTTACTTCCCACTCAAGCTGCAAAGGGAAGAGCCCAAACAGCAGCCACTTACCAGGTAGACTGGGTCTGTGATGGCTGTCAGGCCACGGGTGACTAGGATTTTATAGCAGGACCTGAGTGAGGCGAACTGGCACATGATCAGGGGAGGCTCAAAGAGACAAGGTCAGAGGTCCTAGAGAGGAAACCGAAGCCACTGACAAAAGGCAATCTTGGCGTCAGAAGAGCTTATTCCTGGTACACACTGGGCATGGTCAGAGATAAAGCCTCTTCCCGCTACAGACCTGCAACCTGCCCAAGACGAAGGTGGCTGTGTCCTTTCTGCAGCCTCACACACGTGCTCGATTTCCCACAACCCAGAGAGGCAAGGAAGATAAAGAGACCTTCCAGGAATCTGAGCACTGCTGAGCAGAGGAGGTCAGAAGGAGGAAGAGGAGGATGTCCGAAGGAGGAGGGGCAGGGAGTGAGTGAGTGACACCAGGACCAGGGTTCAGGGACAAGTGCTTCGGCCTCCCTGCCTGGGACAGAGGGAAAGTCACTTGAAACTCAGATGATTTAAATTCTGTTCCAATATCACATCTGGAAGAAAAAGATCAAATTCTCAACATTCCTTTCTTTCAGTTTGTATATTTACCTTGTGTTTACTTTTTAACATCATGCTTTCTTCTCCCATCTTTCAATCTCCACTGTTTGCAAGTATTCACTCTGTTCCTCTTTGGCCTCCTCTGCCTTACCGTGGGTGATCTATAGAGATAGGAAGTGCAGTAATGGCTTATCAGCAGTGTGGAAGGGGAGGCTAGAGAGAAATGTGGAGCTGACCACAGTGGGTGCAGGAAGGAGGAAAGTGTTCTAGAACTGATTGTAAAGATGATTGTGCAACTCTTTATGATAAGACCTAACTATTGACGTACGTGATATGTGAACTATATGTCAATAAAACCCATAAAAAAAAAGAAGCCGCAGCTCTGGAAACATCCTGGATAAGCCTTGGGCTGTTAACCAGATGGTCAACAGTCCACCCAGCTGTCCATCAGGGAGAGAAAGATGAACCTGTTGGCTTCTGTAAAACTTTAGTGTAGAAACCTGATAGGATTACTCTGAGTCAACGTGAGTTTGCTTTCGTACTCATTTTGTGACCTGTCCTCCACCATATCCATCTGACAAATGTCCTCAAGGCTGGGCTCCTTTTCTTCCACTAGGAACCTTCGGTGTCAAAAACTTGTTCCATTTTGTTTGGGGAGAAGGGCCTGGGTATCTTCTATTGCTCTCTGTAGTCGGGCTCAGCTGGCTTGCCATCAGCTGGCTGCCATGTGCTAGAGTTCTCTACTGGTTCATTTCTATGTCATTATTTTCTCTACATGAAGCCTGAGATTATCCTTTACATTATTTTCTTTAAACATGAAGCAAAAATGGTTGTTTGAGAAAAAAATAAGATATATGGCATAGTTGCCTAATACTGTTATAACAAAATATCAAAGGTAGATGGGTATAGACAGTAGAGAATCCAGGAGGATTAGGGGCGTGGGGGGTGGGGATAAAGGGGGAATAGATCACAAGGATCAACTATAAACCCCTCCCAGGGGCATGAACAACAACAGGAAAGTGGGTGAGGGGCAATGGAGGATAATGCAAGATATGAAAATGATAATCTATAACTTATCAAGGGTTCATGAGGGATTGAAGGCAGGGGAAGAAGGGGGAAGAAATAGGGAGCTGATATCAGGAGCTCAAGTGGGAAGAGAATGCTTTGAAAATGATGATGGCAGCATATGTGCAAATGTGCTTGACATGCTGGATGAATACATGGATTGTGATGAGAGATGTAAAAGCCCCCAATAAAAGTATTTAATAAATAAATAACAGAAATGTATTACCCCATCGTACTGAAGACTACGTGTGCAAATCAATGTGTTGACTATAGAATACTGAAACTATTATGGAAATCTGTTTGACACTTCCTCAAATGAAAGCAAATACAGGTATCTTATGATCCAGTAATCTCTAGCACCTGTAGAGACCCAGGAGGCTTCAGGGTCCAGCAGGGCCCATGTCTCCCTCCCTCCCTCTTGCCTTCAGGCAGGGCTAGATGTGCCAGGGGGAGGCGGGGAGGGCGAGGGAGAGGGGGACAGACCGGTGAGGGGCAATGTCATTTCCAAGTTCAGGTGGGTGATGGGGGCTGTATCCACAGAAATGCATTATTTCTCCCCATTTTTGTTAAAAATCTACTATAAAAAAACACAGCTGGAGGAGGGGCATCCGTCCCTCTCTGTGCTAAAGGCTGGGGGAAGGGGCAGCAGGGGCCCCTTCACTAAGAAATCAAGACTACAACACGAACAGATAAATGCTCACCTGTGTTTATTGCAGAAATTTCCATATTAGCAAAAGACCAGGAAACAACCTCAACCCCCAACTATAGAGGAATGAATAAACAAGGTCTGGTGCATTCATAATGTGGAATATTAGGCAGCAATAAAAAACAGAGACAACTCAAGCATTGCAAGAATAGGGCAAAGCTAACGAACTTGATGCTTAGCAAGCTCAGTCAATCTTACAAAGATATGTGTTTAATACCATTGTTATAAGGAATAACAAAGAAAAAATAGCATGGTTTATACACTGATAAACAAGCCTTGGATGACAAAGTAGAGGCCAGGGATGGGGCAGGAAAAGGGAGAGAGGAGGGATAGGTTATGCATGGGAGAAAGAGTAGGAATGGGTTTGGGGAGAGAAGGAACCACATGTATAAAAGGTTTACCAGGATACTGTTGATTTCATTTCTTGAGATGGGCTGGGTAAATATATATAGTATAACTATTTAAAAACAAACTTAAAAATGTTCTCCAGATTTCTTCTCCCTCAAACCTAAACACTGGTCTGAGTGGGTTAAAAAAATGTAAAAGTAAAATTGAATGGACTTGAAATCTTCAGTGGCAAGTTCATTTCAAATCACTCACACACACACAGAAACTTTAAGTCCATTTGATTAACTTTTAGGTCAACCAAATAAAATTAATCTGCCTAACTTCTAGCAAAATTTTGCCAATCTCACTTTAAATTTCTGTGTGGTTGTTAGGTGCCCTGTGTCGGTTCTGACTCAGCGTCCCAATGGACTACAGACGGAGTACCGCCCGGTCTTGCACCAGCCTCGCAATGGTTCTGTTGGTCAAGCACATTGTTGCAGCCACAGTATGTGTTACTGTCTTGGGATGAACAACACTACAGGTTCCACTGTCTCTAGAGGAATAGAGTGGAATCTTTTCCCTGCATATTTGCAGGAAAGGGCCAAAGTTAGTCTTCTTTAACATGGAACTCTACTCTGACTCCACTCAGGACTAGCGTTCCTGACTGAATCCGAGGAACTGTGTGTAACAGAACCAACCTGTACAACCATGCCTGTTCCCGTTCCAGCATCGCGATTGCTGTTGTTTAAACCCACTGCTGCAGCCACTGTGCCAGTCAGTATTGACCAGTGCCACTCTCTTCCACATGGATCTTCTACGTTATCACGCGTGATGTCTTTTTCTGAAACTGATCTCCCCTCACAATAATTCCAAAGAGCAGGACATGAAGTCCCACCAACTCCCTTCTAAGGAGCATTCTGTCTATATTTTCTCCATGGCAGATTTGTTTGGCTTATGATAGTGCATGTGCTTTCAATTTTCTTCACCACCACCGTAATTCAAATGTATTCCTTGATATATTTTTTTAATCATTTTATTGCGGCTCATACAACTTTTATCACAATCCACACATACATCAATTGTGTAAAGCACACTTGCACATTCATTGCCCTCATCATTCTCAAAACTCACTTTATGCTTGGGTTCCTGGAATCAGCTCCTCATTACCCTTTTTCCGCTCCCTCTCCCTCCCTGCTCCCCCCTCCCTCATGAACCCTTGATAATTTATAAATTATTATTTTATCTTATCTTACACTGCCCATCGTCTCCCTTCACCCACTTTTCTGTTGCCCATCCCCCAGGGATGATGTTATATGTAGAGCCTTGTGATCGATTCTTCCTTTCTACCCCCCACCCTCTTCCCTCCCGGTATCGCCACTCTCACCACTGGTCCTGAGGAGTGCATCTGTCCTAGATTCCCTGTGTTTCCAGTTCCCATCTGTACTGCTGTGCATCCTCTGGTCTAACCAGGTTTGCAAGGTAGAATTGGGATCATGATAGTTGGGGGGAGGAAGCGTTTAACAACTAGAGGAAGGTTGTGAGTTTCATTATTGCCACCCTGAACCCTGAGTGACTCATCTCCTTCCCACTACTCCTCTGCAAGGGGTGTCCAGTTGTCTACAGATGGGCATTGGGTTCCCATCACATGCTCCCCTCATTTACGATGATATGATATTTCTTATTTAATTACCAAATTCCAAATGCATATGAGTTTCGAGAGGCTTTGTGCAACAGATTTGCCACAGATAATATGTCCTTTGACATTTTGGCTGCTGCCGCCGTGACCTTTGTTTATGGGTCCGTACAAGATGAGACCCTGGACAACGTCAGTCTTCTCTCCGTTTATCACGACGCTCTCTATTGGCACAGTTGTGAGGATTTTAGTTCTTGCAAATTTAGGGCAATGTTTCCTTAAGTGGGTGATACTGTCCCCCAGAGGCACTGGAACAATCTAAAGGAACTGCAAAATCAGATACGCTACACTTCATTCTGCATTATCAGTAATTGTAAAAAAAAAAAATTTGATTTCCTAAAGTGCGCCGAACAATCATTTATTTATTTGTTTGTTTGTTTGTTATCTGAAAAAGAGGCAAGTGACCCGGAGAAACGGTGTGCCTGAGGGACATTGCTGACTCCCCTTGAACTTCTAAATAGACTCCTGTTTTCATCGTGTCAACTTCAATTCTGGTCCCTGCTAGCAATTTTTAATATCTGAACTTGTTAGGCTGCTTCCTTCATTCCACTGAATTTGTCTGTTTCTTTATATTTACTGTATCAATTATGATACTTATGGTTGCTAAGTGATGAGATATCTACTGAGCAACAATTCAGTAATACATAGACATATTGATTAATTTAATAACTCTATGGGCAAAATTTGGAGTCTTCCCCCAAAATTTGTGAATGCCAATTCTAGGTTGACAAGTCTATGACAAGTCTTGGCTTTCTCTCACCAGCAAAAAATCACGAAAGATCATTTCTTCACATGATAGTTCAAAATGCACCAAAGAAGAGGAGGTTGAAAAAAGACTTCAAAGACTTACTATTTATAAACACGTTCTTATTAGGGAGCGCCACACCACTCCCCTAAAGAATGTACCTTATAGCTTATTGGGCAAAAGTGGATTTCAGGTCTCTTAAATCAAGGATTGTAAAGGAAATGGGATTTCTATCATTGGCTTAGATTACACACAATTTTCCTCTTGGGACTTGAGTCTTGTTACAAAATTTGAGTCTTGTTAGGAGGGGTAAATGGAGTAGCTGCCGACTAGGGAATCAATATTGTTTACACATAGAGGCAAGATTAAGTTCCTGAGATACTGATTAGAACTTTTGCTCGGTGCGATGAGCAGACTTCCACAGGTTCCTGGTTTTCTGTTGCCCTGTGCTGCTAAATTTAGCACTCTATTTAGGCCTCAGGAGACGAAATAATTTGATAGTGAGAGCATGTTTGGACACATCTCGAGAAGAGAGTTCATTTATCTGCTGGATCATATCTTCCAACCACATATTTACCCCTGTTCTCTTTGCAGCACTGCCTCATGATCTATGTACAAGTTCCATGTGAACACCAAGAAGTGCTCCGGATTCCCAGTCTTTTCAAGGTTCCCATAATTTGTTATGATCCACACAGTCCAATGCCTTGACATAGCCAATAAAACACAAGTAAACATCTTTCTACTTAGTCTCTGCTTTTGGCCAATATCCGTTTGATAGCAGCAATGAGAGCTCTTGTTACACATCCACTTCCGTCTCTGACCTGAAAGCCTGTCAATGTGCTGCTGCAACACTTGCTGGATGATCTACTTGCTTGTGATATCGATTATATTTTTTCTATAATTTGAGCATTCTGAAGGGTCATCTTTCTTTGCAATGGGAACTGATAGGTATCTCCAGTTAGTTGGCCAAGTAGCTATCTTCCAAATTTCCTGACAGTGATAAGTGATCATCAGCTTGTTGAAACACTTCAATTGGTTCTCCATCAATTCCTGGAGCCTTGGTTTTGGTTAATGCTGTCACTGCAGCTTGAACTTCTTCCTTCAGTACCATTGCTTTTCGGTCATACGCTCCTCCCAAAATGCTGGAATGTTGACTTGATATTTTTGGTACAGTGTCTCTGTGTATTCTTCCATCTTCTCTTAATATTTCCTGCATCAGTCAATATTTTCCCCATAAAAATCTTTTAGTTTTGCACCTCAGGATTGAATTTTTTCTTGAGTTGATTCAGTTGAAGATATGCTAACACTTTATTCCCTTTTGATTTTCCAATTCTAGGTCTTTGCACATTTTATTATGATATTTGGCTTTGTCCTCTCAAGCTGCCCTTTCAATTTTATGCTCAGCTCTTGGACTTCGCCTTTTGTCCTATTTGCTTTAGCTACTTTATGACTTAATAGCAAGTTTCAGAGTCTATTCTGTCAGCCACGTTTATCATTTCTTTTTTTTCCTCTTTTTTTAAATCGTTGTATTAGGGGCTCATACAACTTTTATCACAACCCATACATACATCGACGGTGTCAAACATGTTTGTACATATGTTGCCATCATCATTCTCAAAATACCTGCTTTTTACTTGAGCCTTTGATATCAGCTCCTCATTTTTCCCCTCCCTCCCCGCTCCCTCCTCACCTCTGAACCCTTGATAATTTATAAATTATTATTATTTTGTCATATCTTACACCATCTGATGTCTACCCTCACCTACTTCTCTGCTGTCCATCCCCCAGGGAGGAGGTTATATTTTGATCTTTGTAATCTGTTCCCCCTTTCTCCCTCACCTTTCCTCCACCCTCCCGATATCGCCACTCTCTCCACTGGTCCTGAGGGGTTGATCTGTCCTGGAGTCCCTGTGTTTCCACCGTTTGCTTTCTCAGTGAATGGTGTTTGCTATAACCCCACACAGCTCACAGAGTTTTCTGACATTAATCTTCAATGCATCAAATCTGTCATTGAAATTTTCCCAAAATTCAGGTGGCATAGATTCAAGGTTATATTTTGGCTCTCATGGACTTTTTAAAATTTTCTTCAGCTTTATCTAGAAGGGTGGGTGACTGGGTTGCATCCTCTTGCCACACTTATCCAAACTCTACACTGAGCAAATAATCAGAGAAGATGGTTTATATGACAAGTTCTTGGGGCATATTGATTGGAGGAAGGCTCATAAACAACCTGTGATGTGCAGAAGACACACTCTTGCTGCTGAAAGGGAGAGAGACTGGAAGCACTTGCTGATGCTGATCAAGGATTTCAGTCTTCAGCATGGATTACAGTTCAGTGTAGAGAGGATCAAAATCTTCAAACTGGACCAGTAGGTAACATAGTGATAAATGGAGAAAAGGTGGAAGTTTTCCAGTATATTGTGTTGCCTGGTGTTAGTCTGGGCATACTAGAGAAACAAATCCATAGAAATTCATATGTGTATAACAGAGAGTTTTATATAAAGGGTAACTGTACATTAAGAAAGCATCCCAACCCAGTCCAGTCCAAGCCCATACGCCTGATATTAGCCCATCTGTCTGTTACCATCTTTTCTATTTTCGTTTTATTTCAGAGGATCGCTGGCCACAAATATTACCTCGGGGGTGTATGAGGACTGCGGACGCCAGTTTGATACCCCTGGTTTAAAGCATATGCAATTTAGTAAGTGTGGGACGTTCCAAAAACCTACCACTAGGGGGAGAGGTGGTCCAGCACAGAACAGAACACGGGAAAAACAGAAGTATTAGCTGGCTGCTTCCAAGAACAAAAAACAGAGGCACTTAAAAAAATTCCATGGGTGGTGGAGTGGAGTGGAGGGGATTATTTAATCTGTTGCAATTTCCTCTAAGACCAAAGGCTCTGAAGTATCACATAACCTAAATTCATTTCACAGTAAATAAATAATAAGTATCATTCTTGGGTCCCTCCAAGTCAATTCCCGTTTATTCCAATTGCATGCATGTCAGAGCAGAATTGTGCTTCATAGTTTTCATTGAGTGTTTTTCTTTGTTTCAAGAAAAGATCATCAGTTCTTTCTTCCAAAGTACCTCTGTGTGAACTTGAA
Organism: Echinops telfairi; assembly: GCF_000313985.2. NCBI lineage: Eukaryota > Metazoa > Chordata > Mammalia > Afrosoricida > Tenrecidae > Echinops > Echinops telfairi. The sequence continues at coordinate 34,793,226 of NW_022111368.1, forward strand.
CCTTTCAACTAGATTTTGCTTTTCTCCCCACTCCTCCTCTTGCTCCAATTCTCTCACCGCCCACCCCCCAAAAGTCCCACTGCCATGAAGTATATTCAGACTTATAGCAATACTACGTAAACTTGCTGTGACTTTAAGTTTTTATGGGATCAGATAGTCTCCTTTTTCTCTCTCTAAGTAGCTGGCTAGTTTAAACCACCAACTTTGTGGTTAAGGGCCCTATGCTGACCCCACAGCTCTACCATGGCTGACAATAGAGGGATAAAAGTAGGTAGTTGAGTCATAACTATAGCAAACTAGGGATTCAGGTGTGTGTTGCAGCAGACTGTGTGCAAAATAAGTCTGGGAGTCTAGAATTGGAATGTTCTATATACTTTCTGAAAATATGAGGGATATGAATGTCTAAATGTTTTTCTTAAAAAAATTTTTTTTATTGCTACCAGTAGTGAAGACACTTTATCTGTTGAGGGATGACACTTTGTGTGGTTCCTCATGGCAGGAAGAATGGCAGCTCCCACGACAGAGGAAAAGTGACAGATGTCCAGGGATGGGACTATGGTGTGGCAGGTATCACATATGCACAAAGCTCCACTCAAAGGGGCGTGCCACTGACAATTTTCTATTAAACCAGTCTGGTCCATATCTCTCTTCAAGCATGGGAGACATGGTGGGTGGGTGGGGTACTGTGGGGGTGATTGCCCTGGGACACCAGAGGGGGCCTGGAAAGACACTCAGCTGGAGAGATGGTGGGAAGTCATTTCTGCTATTATCAATACCTATTCCTTTTGAGATGGTCAGGGGGAAGAAGGAGTGGCTCCACAAAGATTGCTTTTGGGCACTAAGAAGAATTCTATGTTGGCACTAGGGAGATAACTAGAGGCACTCCTGACCCTTGCTAGGCCCATGTATAGTTTCCTCATTTTGTAGATATCTGGAAACTGATATAAGACTATACAAGGTAAACGGAATATTGCTGGCATGGGGTGGCACATAAAGAAAAAAGCATTTAAAGATGATAAAAGAGAGTTGTAAAAATGGGTGTCTCTTCTGGTAAAAGTGAAATTTCCCTGATTGTGGTTCAATCCAATTGCTCATATGAAATGATTTCTTATCTATCTTTTAGAAGTCAAACATTCCTAGTTTATTCTTATATTTTTATACCCAGTTATTGAGACTCACATTCTTTTTAATCTCTCCAAGAGCCTTTTTAGTTTGTTTTTCCCCCCATTTTATAGCTCTATGAATGTATAGTAAACCACGCATGTACAAAATATACAACTTAATAACTTGCGTGTATAAACTATACAACTTAATAACTTTTGAGATATGCATGAGATCATAAAAAATATTTTCTTTTTTTTAAAACTTTCTTCTGACAATTATGGTCTCATCCAGAGCTTTTTATTCATTTATGTTTTTAATTGTTTTATTAGGGGCTCATACAACTCTTATCACAATCCATACATACATCAATTGTGTAAAGCACATTGGTACATTCATTGCCCTCATCATTCTCAAAACATTTCCTCTCCACTTAAGCCCCCGGCATTAGGTCCTCGTTTTTCCCCTCCCTCCCCGTTCCCCTCTCCCTCACGAGCCCTTGATAATTTATAAATTATTATTTTGTCATATCTTTCCCTGTTCGATGTCTCCCTTCACCTACTTTTCTGTTGTGCATTCCCCAGAGAGGGGGGTCACATATAGTTCCTTATAATAGGTTCCCTCTTTGCAACCCACTCTCCTTCTACCCTTCCAGTATCGCCACTCACACCACTGGTCCTTAAGGGATCATCCACCCTGGATTCCCTGTGTTTCCAGTTCTTATCTGTACCAGTGTACATCCTCTGGTCCAGCCAGACTTGCAAGGTCAAATTCGTATTATGAATTTTTTGTTTGGTTATATTTTTTGTTCTGATGATGACTTATACCTGATCCCTTCGACACCTCGTGATCTCATAGGCTGGTGTGCTTCTTCCATGTGGGCTTTGTTGCTTCTGAGCTTGATGGCTGCTTGATTACCTTCAAGCTGCTAAGACCCCAGACACTATACCTTTTGATAGCTGGGCACCATCAGCTTTCTTCACCACATTTGCTTATGCACCCATTTGTCTTCAGGGATCATATTTCCTATAGCATAGACCTGTCCCCCAAAAAGTTTTCTCCAACTCCACCCCCACCCCAACCCAACCATCACAAACTCCACCTCCACATTCAACCCATTAACCTTCCAATTTAAGGCAACCATTGATCATTCCTGTTTCCTTTTACTACTAAAACATAAGTAGAGTAATCAGAAGTTAAAGCAGTTGCCACCCAATCAACTATTATTCATCATGGGGATTAATCATGGGCATGTCAAGTATAAATGTCACCCATAGGACCTGTAATGGCTGTTGTTTCTCCCAAGGATACTCATGGTGAATTCAAACCCCCATCCTTTAGTTAATTACCCAAAGTTTCACTGTGTGCCTAATACAAGGACTCCTTTCCCCAAGAGACACAAAACATTTAACAAAAAACAGTGTATTTGCCCTCCACATTAGACTCTGCTCACGTGGCCTTTTTACCTTGTTTCTGAGATGTTTCTAATCAACATATTTGTATCTAGGTGGCTCAAGTCGGGGGATAGCCTTGTCTGTACTGCACTCACGAGACGGGGAAAGAATGGCCATGTGGGAATGATCGCACAACTCTTCTTCCTCAGAGTGAACTATTCCATTGGATGGTTTGTTGTGCCAACAAAACTGCTAAAAACAAAATAAAATATATTAAGCAAGACTCCCCTAAGGACGAATTGGTCCTGAAGGACTGACTTCTGACAGACAGGACTGATTTCTGACACTGGATATTAGGAGAAAGCTATAAAAGTCGTTGACCACCCCATGCCCCACTCCCTTCAGTGACAGTCTACAATTGGCCTCCTTGGTCTTTTATAACGATAGCAAGGAAGAAGAAGAATGCCCTCTTAGCAAGAGGAAAGAAAGGGCAAAAGATAGGCTCCAAGGAGAGTGTGCCTACAAAAAGGTGACCTCCCTCTCAGTAACCCGAGCCCTGGTGGTGTAGTGGTGACTCCTTGACCTTCAATCTGCATGGTCGGCAGTTGGAAACCACCCACAGCCCCATGGAAGAAAGATAGGGCTTTGTACTCCCATACACAGTGTTGGAAACCCACAGGGATCTCTATGAATCAGCACTGACTCAAGGACAGTGAATTTGTTTATGGAGTTTTGGACCTTTCAGTAAGCCTGCTCTAACCCACCCAAGAAAGTGCCATGTGGGAAGGAATACTGAGCCCTAGAGGAGAGAGTGTCCCTGTAAGAGAAGGGTATCTCCCTCTTCACTTGCAAAATGCTTGGCTACTGAAGGAGGGACTGGTCTGCAGGAGATTGCACCCTTGGGCAGGGCCTCAGCTTTGGCCTTGAATGGAAAAGACTGGCTCCCTTAAAAAATGTCATGATTGAAGGGACAAAGCTAGGGACCACCTGCATGTGGCAGGTAGGACCACTTATTTTAGTGTTATGTGCACATACATTACAAGAAACAAACCTCTATAAAGTATAGACCCCAAATCCAAATCTTACCAGAGAGAGTGCACTTTGCAATGGAAGTCTTGGGAGTGCACTGCTAAGGTCACAAGAAAGGAAAAGAAGTCACTGTTGGCTGTAGGGCTGCCAGGGAGGCTGTGCTTAACAGAATTCCTCTGCAATTTGAGGCTCCACTGGCCCCTGCCTTGTGCTATACGCATTCAATGCTCCTGCGCCTGACAGGAATTAAGTGGACTCAGCCACAGGGACAGATTCCAGGAAACCAGACAGGTAGTTCCGATTAACTGCCCTACCACAAGCGTCGTAGTGGAGAACACAGGACTCCAGATGCCTGGGGGAAAACCACCTGTTCTAAGCATGCAGCAGTCTCTGTTCTGTAAAAGAACTATACAAGACCCTTACCCAGTCCTTGCTCCTTTGTGCTACCAAAGACCCCCACGGAGCCAGGGAGCCTCCACCTTTCAGGCAACAGGCCCAAAAGGGGAATCATCCTGGAGAAGTTTCAAAGTAGATTTTATCCAAACACCATGGTGCTAGATGTGAAAATAACTTATTGTTTTCAAAGATTTTTTACTGGATGGGTTGGCATATTACCTACATGGGTATAAAAGGCCCAAATGGTCTCCCAGTGTTTATTACAAGAGGTCACACCCAGATGGGCCTGCCTAGGTCCATCTAGCATGACAATGGCCCCACATTTGCAACTCCTGTTAGCCAGCAAGTCAGCTGAGCCCTGGGCTTTGCATGGTGACTCCTCACTACCAAAGATCTGAAACCTCTGGCAAAGGTGAAAGGGTCAGCCGAACCCTTAAATGGACTCTCAGCAAGTTGTGTCCAAAGGCTGCATGGAAAGTTTCCTTCTGGATTCTTGAAGAAATTTATTTGTGAGGAAGAAGTCCTTGGATTTTCAAAATCGTGTCATGAAATCTGTTTATTTCTATCACCAAGAAGATGTTTTCTATCATTCCTTCCTCTTTTCCCCCAATTCTCACATTCTAATACCCAACAATCACTAATATATCTTGACTGCATGTTTTTTTTCAATTTCAGATTGATGCCTTTCTTAAAGTTCTTCAGTTTGTTTATCACCTGCTTCAGTGGTTTGTGTATGAATTCGAGTAGTGGTTGCCGTCATGGAATATTCTTGGACACAGAGAGATATCATCCTATCTCAGGCAGCATTTTACTCCAAGACAGATCTTCAAGTTTCCTGTTTGACAATTACTATACCATTCCTCTTGAATCTGTCATTCCAGGGAAAGTAAATCACAGGATTTTCTGATAGAAAATGGCTAGTGATAGCCCAATAATGCCTAGGATATAGATCCTTATGCATTCCAATTCCATTTTGATGACTTACAATTTTACTAGATTCTTCCTTTATGTATTTCTTGTTCCAATTACTATAGATTGATGCACTTATTTCTTCTCATTTTAAATCATGCCCTATCAACAAAAGAACGTGTCATATTCTTTACTCTTGAAGGCTTTACTCCAGCTATATCATTATGGTCAATTATACTTTGGGAAGGCAGCTTTTATTCATTCATAGTTTGAGTCCCTTTTGACCTGATACTCACTCCTGGAAGTATCTCTGGCAGTGTTCTTTTGCCATTCCTGAGGTTTTCAGTATCTGATACTTCTCACTCCTCTCTGTAAGGACTTCAATGGCTAAGTCCTCAGAAGAGAATATCATTCCCTTTTCACAATCTGTTCTTAGTCCGGAAGCTCTGCTGAAGTCCGTTCACCTTGGGTGACACTCCTGGTATTTGAACTGCCAGTGGTGCAGCTTCAAGCATCAGAGTGACACATAAGCCACTGCACCATGACAAACTCAATGACAAGTGGTGGGCATTAACAATAGACAGCTGTGAGTTAAAACTACAATCAGATGTCATCTCACTCTAGCTAAAATGGCACTGATCAAAAACAAAGGAAAAAGATACAAATGTTGAAAAGGATTTTAAGAGATTGAAACATTCATCTATTGCTTGTCTGGAAAATGATACAAACACTATAACTATGATATGGCACTTTCTCAAAAGACTAGGAATAGCTATTCTATGATCCAGCAATACCACTCCTGACTCTGTTTCCTTCAGAAAACGCATTGCTGACTCGTAATCATCCTAAATAGAGTTTCTCAGGCTATAAACCTTTGCGGGAACAGACAACTCCATATTTCTACCATGGAGTGGCTAACAGGTTTGAACTGTGAACTTTGATTAGCAGTAAACCCTTAATCTGACAGCATCATCAAGACCTTCTATATAGTCTAAAACCATAAAAATCCAAACTCACCTCCAAATCAGACTCATAGTGACCCTATATGATAGAGTAGAATGACTTTTTAGGGTTTTCCAGGACTTAAATACTTATAGGAGCAGCCTCGTCTTTCTCTCTTGGAGAAATTAGTGGTACAAATTTCTTACCTAGTGGTAAGCAATTTAAATGTGTAAACCATGATCCCACCATGGCTCCTATTATGTATTGTATTAGGTACCATCAAGATGACTCTGAATCAGATCAATGCTAAGCAAACTAGAATGAAAATTTTATTTTTCCACCATTCTTACTATAATAATATTTTTTCATGTTTTTGCAACTACTGCGTCAACTCATTTCCTTGAGAATTTTTCTTTTTTATTGACGTTCTACTTTACCTACAAAGCATGATATTCTTTCCCAATGACTGATTTCCCCTGGTAATAAGCCAAAATATGTGAGATGAAGTCTTGTCATTCTCATTTCTAAGGGGAATTTAGATTGTATATCCTTTAAGAGAGATTTGTTTATTTTTCTGGTAGTCCATGTACTTTTGTTAATGTTTGTCAACAACAAGACTCAAGTGCATCAATTTTCCTGAGCTCTTCCTTATTCATTGTCTAGCTTTCTCATGTATATGTGTTGACTGAAAATATCATTGCTTAAACACAGTTCATCTTAATCCTCAAAGTCAAATTCTTTCACTTTGACACTTTAAAGAAATCCTGGGCAGCATATCTGCCCCATGCTCTATGTTGGTTGACTTCTTTACTGCTGCATTCTTTGTTGAGTCTAGTAAAATGAAATCTTAGAAAACCTCAGTCTTATCCCTATTTATCATGATGTTGTCAATTTATTCAGTTGTAAGGATTTTTATTTTCTTCACAATCTATATTGAATAATGAGGTTTTCAGGTTTCATCCGCAAATGCTTTAAGTTTGTGCATTTGCATATTGTAGATTCCAGATTTGTAATAGCTCACATAAATAATTATGACTTGAAGGGCCATGATAATTTTCTATATCTCAAAAATGAACCATAGAAATGAGAAATAATATGTAACAGAAACACAGAAAACTGAGTGTGTTCAGCAACAGTTCCAAGAATTCAATTCAGAACTGAGCCAAGCCAGAAATGAAGCCAAGAACCTGCCAGGTTCTTTAGGCTGGGATTTGTGCGCAGCAGGCCAGGATAAATCACATCACCTGCAACAAATTCAACAGAGTCATGCAAAGTGGTGTATAGATTCGCTTGAAGCCAAGTAAGAACTGTTATTAATTTTTGCATATATATTCTTCAAAAACTGAACCACCAACAGAGAAAAGCAGGTCTTTGCCGATGTGATGTAAGGCATTTTACTTTGCCAAAGCACTTACACCAATTTGACCCCGGGGGCTAAGAAACAAATCTAAGGGGAACGATTCAACATGAAGGCAGGGGATGTTGTTTTCTCTTTCTTTGAGGTCCTGGGATAGAGAATCATTTTCTATCACTTTCTTTCACATTTTTAATGTTGCTTTTTTCCCCCGTTGAATAGTAACATTACTATTTGTGACAACTTTTTCAGTGGACTGAGCATTTTTAATATTTTAGGAGAAAAAGTGTTTAAAGAGCGTACTCCTCTGGTTTTCCATCCCCCCGCATTTTCTCAGTGCGCCCCTCGTTTCCTGCGATGCCCACAGCAAAAACTGGGGCATCAAGAAGCCTACTGACATCGAGTGAAAGGAGGCTAGGTGGTCAAGTGAGTAGCCTTTCACCATTGTATTGGGTGTGGCTGTGAATTATGAAAGGACTTTTAACATTTTATATGGTAGCTTGTAACTAGTGGTTATTTTTTAACCCCAATTTAATGATATTATTGGAACCTTAATATTTGCTTATTTTAAAATCATCACCTATTACAGACAGATTGTTTAATGGTTCATCTCTTTCCATTCTTTGATGGCTTCCTTGCTGATCCATAATAAAAGTACACAACTGCTAGCACTTCCGTGGGAGCATTTACTGGTAATTTTACCTGAAAATAACAGCTATCAGTGAGATGTTTGAATAATATTATTCTTTCTTGAGTTAATCCAGAATAGCAGGTGATTTAATAAAATAAAACATACATGTGTTGTTATTGTATTTTGATCATTAAGTAAAACGAAGGGGAAGGAACAGTAGTTGGAAAATATAGTCTTGTTATATAAATAAAGCATATAGCATTTTTCAAGACCAATGATTTCTCCATAGCAAATAACTATTTTCAAAACACAAAAGGCAACTATACTCGTGGTTTCCTCAGATGGAATACACAGAAATAAAATTGACTGCCTCTGTGGGAAGACACAAAGAGACTCTAAATGTCAGCCGCTGAAACCAGCCCAGGGGCTGATTGTGGAAAAGACCATCAATAGCTCATAAGTAAGTTCAGGATAAAACTGAAGAAAGTAAAAGCAAGTCCAACAGAGACAAAATGTGACCTTGTGTCTTTCCCACCTGATTTTTGAGAACATCTTAAGAGCAGATTTCACGCATTGAACACTGAATGACACAAGATTCAATGAGCTGTGTGAGAACTTGGAGAACATCGCTCGTGAAGAAAGCAAATGATTGTTTTTAAAAATACAAGAAAGAAATAAAATACCAAGTGGATGTCAGAAGAGACTCTGAAACTTGCTTTTAATCTTAGAGTAGCTAAAACAAGGGAAAGAAATGATGAAGTCAAAGAGCCAAATAGAAAATTTCAACCACCACCTTGAGAAGACTACCATGAAACTGGCAAAGACCTAGTTAGACAACCTTAATGGAAGAATGCATCATATCTTCAATTGTACGAACTCAGAAAAGATTCAAGCCTCAAGTTGGACTTTTGAAAGATTCAAGGGCAAAATGTCGAGTGATGCAGGAAGCATCAAAGAACATTTCTTTTCTTTTGTATTGATGTTAGATATTTTGTTTACTTTTTCTATATTTCTTTGTATGTTTTTGGTATATGAAATCCAAATAGGTGGATCTATAGAGACAGTAGCTAGATTGATGATTTATTGGGAGAATGGCAGTGTTTGAGGGGATATGGGAGATAATAACAAAGAGTACAAGAAGGAAGAAGAAAATATTTGAAAATCGTGGTAATTATTGTACAACTCTTTTTTTATATGATCAAACTGTTAAATCCTGTGGTATATGAATAATGTCCCAATAAAACCTTTTTTTTTAAAGGACTTACCATTGTATATTCAGTGCCCTAAAGCACTACTGGATTTTCTACCACTCTCTCCCTCTCATACCATTTTTTTCAACTGTGCCACACAAATGTAAGACAAACAAATATTACATACACAGCAGATAAAGGAAATTAGCATGTGAGGAGGCTGCATGGGTTTCAAAATACATATACTGTGCACATTATTTGCACAACAAAATATGGTAAGCATTTTGATAGAGAAAGTAACCAAGATGTCAGCTGCCTACAGGGTGAGATATTCCGAGAGACACACACAGCAAGCAACTGAGGGACCAGTAGCTGAGAACCAGAAATCTGGGCTCATATCCTAGACACCCAGAATAGTAAGATAAAGATGCTTATTATTTTAAGCTACTAAATTAAAGAGTCTATGAGTCGTTGGTCTCTGTGAGTGAGAATCAACTTGTTGGTAATGAGTTTTGAGAAATTAAAGAGTCATTTTTATTGAAAAATTATCACTACTACTGTGTTTCCCCGAAAACAAGACATACCCATAAAATAAGCCGTAGCAGGCTTTCTAAGCATTTGCGCAATAGAAGCCACCCCCGACAAGAAGACCTAGTGACAGTGTGACTCTGAGGTCACGGAGACTGGCAGCCCTGCTCATCCGCCCCATGGTGACAGCTGCTGTCCCAGAGGGCACCAGAGAGGTGCGGCAGCCCCATCCACAAGGTCGGCTTCCCTGTCAGGTCCAGGTTGTTCTGTGGGAGCTGCTAGCCAAGGTCCCCAGGGAGACAGAGACAGTGAGAGTCAACGTCTCCTCCGAGGAGTGAGGAGCAGGATGCTCTGCTTTGGGAATTGTGGGCCCTCGGGGGAAGGAGGAAAGCGGTGGCTGCCGTTTGACTCCGCACCGTGGATGGATGTTCCAGAAGACGACTTCGCTATATTTGAATCAATGTAGACGGTTGCACCATACTTAATAAAAATAAGACATCCTCTGAAAATAAGCCATAGTGCGTCTTCTTGAGGAAATATAAATATAAGACAGAGTCTGATTTTCAGGGAAACGCGGTAGTTAGTTCCTTAGTGTGTTAAAAAGGAACACATGAATTAATCTTTTAGTCAAATGGTGTTTGGGTGTATTAATTATTCAAGTAAGAGCAGCTAGCTGTTATTGAATCTAAATCCAAATGTCATAATGATGTTAGCTTGAACCTAGTGTTAAGTTTAAGGACAGTGTACTGTAACTGCATTTGAGCAAATATATGTCCATAAAACTTTTTATTGCTAAATAGAAAAATAAATCTGTGTATCAATGGTTATTTTTGACTAATGTATTTATGATTATTATTTATTGTCCATATATAAATATATATTTGTGCACCCATATGAGGAGAGCAAGAGAAAGAAAAACTGAAGAGACGATTGTGTAGAAGATGAAACATTGTTTTTTCAATAAGTTTCAACAATCTTAGGAACTGATCTTTATGTTGTCAGAAGTGAAAAAAGACATTGTCCTGAACCTGACCATAAAGGATCCATATTAGGAATTACTGTACTACCTCTGGGGTCACTTCAGAATGAATAATGCTAAGGACTATTATGGTGTGAATTTATGTAATCTATGGGGAATATGCTGTTATTGTTATAAGAAGTAACAGGTACATCTCTTGTCAATCATGCTATAATAAAACTAGGTAAAAGAATAAGACTTAAGGGCTCAGAAAATACACCTAAGGCTCAAGGGACAAGAATTTATTTGGCCTAGGCCTCTTCTTACTTGGTCTTACATTCTGATCAAGGCAGGTATGTGCTTCTAGGCCTTCATACTCCAAAGGTGGTCAGCAGCATCACCTGTGAGAATAAGCAGGGAAACCGTGTTTGGGAATCACTATGGTCTGGACCTGTAGGAGGTCACAGGGTCCGTATCTCATTATTGTAATTAACTTTCCATAATGTACTGTGCTCATTTTTCACTATTAGCCATTATCCAATTGGCTTCTGACACATGGTGACTCCATGCACAATGAAAGAAGATGATACCAGGTCCTTCACTATGTTCTGTGATTGGTTATAGAAGGAACATACCCATGATTGTAATGCCCAGCATTTTCAGGAGCTGGTTGCCAGCTGCGTATCTCTAGGACTTTCTGCCCTGTTTGTCTAGGGCACGAAGCTCTGTTGAAAATTATTCAGCACTGTAGTAATGCATGAGCCTCCACTGGTGGAGCAGTGTTAGACGTGGATGAGGTACAAGGGATAGGAATCAGATCTGGGTTCCCCACACGAAGGTGAGCATTCTACCACTGAGCCATCAATGCTTCCTCATCCAAAATTAAACATTGCAAAACATCACCTGTTCCCAGGTATTGTTGGGCTATTTAAGAAAGATATGTGTCCCCCCTTTTTTTGCTATAAATCCGTACAAGTTAGAGAAGTTTACTAAAGGTGATTCATGGTAAAGCGTACATGAGCAAGTCGTTGGTAGTTTTCTGGGGGCAGTCAATGCCAAGACAGATTGATGGAATATTCAGGCACACCCTGTGGAGTCTTAGAATGAGACAAAGTGAGTACATAATATATGGGTAGATTCCAAAATACAAAGTTGGACAATAGCGTGAGTCTCAAAGAACTGGCCAACGTGGCCTAAGTTGGTCGTCACATACTCATATCGAGGGGATTCTGGAAGTCTAGGAGCATGGATAAGACGGCACTGCCTCAGAAAGTTCTCAATTCAGTAACAGATTCTACTCTTGCTCCAAAAGCCAAATCGCTGCCAGCAAGTTGATTCTGACTCATAGCAGCCCTGTGGTGGTACCCGGTATCTACTTTTTAAAAAACGTTTCAATCTTCCTTAACTTTAATCCCCAGTGGCTCTGGCTTTGTCCCCACTTCATTGGAAACCTCTGATTTCCATTGCTTCTAACCAGAATGTTTCCACTGAGTGCACCTCATTCTGGACAAACATGGGATAATTTGGTCCCAGAGCCCTTCCTTGGCCCCTTTCCCTCTTCCATGCCCTTCATGAAACAGAGAGCAGCATTGACACCTACCTTGCTTCTATGTCTCCAAATAGTGCCTATTTCAGGGTCCGATATAGGCAGTTTGAGTGCTAGGGTCTTGATGGGGAAAGACTGAACATGACACATGGTGTGGAGATGCTGATGATAGCAAAACTCACTCAGAGATGATGAAGTACATCTTTAATGTGTGTCATAGCCTATCAACAAAACAAGAAGTGGAAAAGCATATGCTTATGGCCAACCAAAGCTGCTGCTCTCCAAAATACATGTCTATTAAATGTAGTGTGGGAGCACTTAGATCCTTGGCACTCTGAACCTTCCTTTGCCTCCAATTGTCCAATCTGTGTGTATGTGTGTGTGTATAACTGGAATATATATATTATATATATATATACAGCTCTCCATTAGGTAAACTTCAGGAGCACTCACCAAGAGAGAGGAGCAGGGGATCGTCAAGGAGCTGGGCCACTCTCCAGATCGCTGTGAGACGCGAGAAACTCTGGTAGAGGGTTCCTGTCAGCTTCAAGCTGACATCACCATCAGACTCCGCATTTGGTGTCCTCTGATATGGGAGGAACAAAACTGGAAGCAGTTCAAGTGAAAACTGGCTGCTGGTTCTCCCTCCATCTAAAAGTACCCACATCCAACTCCCTAGCTTCGGAGGTTCTGGAAACCTGAGTGTGTCCTCCCCTGAGGGCTGGTTAAAAAGTTGGTTTCCTTACTAAACCAGAATCATGGCCGACTATGCTTCCTCGTGTGTCTGTCATGTTTCCAGGGCTTTCACGACATCCTTCACTTCTTGTCCCCTCACTTCATTCTTCCAACTATCAGAACCTTCATGTTTCTCTCCTCGAGAAATAAAACTGAAAATAACTTACATTTGGCAAATTTATAATGCAGGTGTGTGTGAGTCAGTCATGAAGGGATTGAGGGTAGGGAGCAGAGTTCAAGAAAGTTTCAGAGTGATGACCTTTTCAAGGAAAATTTATTGCTCACTTCTTCAATATTTATTTTATTATACTTAGGAGATTCAAAGATCAGCCCTCTGACCTAGTTGTCTGACTGATCTGTGGTATTGTTGGCCATCTTCCTATAGCTAGTTGGTAAAATCCACAATAGTAATTGATAGTGTAGACTGGTGGCACGGTGGATTGACCAATCCTTGGAGGAGGACAACATGCTTGCTAAAGCAACAGTGAAAAAGAGGAAGGTTCAATGAGGTGGATTGACACAGTGGTGTAACAATGGCTCAAGCACAGGAACAATTGTGAGGACGGGCCAGGACTGGGCAGTGTTTTGTCCTATTGTATATCAAGTTGCTGTGGGGCAGCACGGACTCGATGGCACCTAAAACATTAACTACCTTGTGGTTAGCTTCCAACGCTTACTCAGAGGTGCTGTTAATTATTAATGCCAATAATTAATAAATAAATTACTCTAAAGCCAGAGAGGTTAAGCAACCTTCCCAAGAATAGACAGGTACTAAGTATTGGAATTTGATTTGAAATTGTTTTGCTTCAGAGTCCTTTCTTAAACCCCCCAAACTTGTTCATTTCCTCCTTTCAGCACCACCATATCTAACCCATCCAATTCTTATGATTGACAGCTCTCATTAAGCAATCCCTCTTGATTATGACCATGTCCACAATCCCTCACCAACAATTTAATTGCTCAAGTAAATGTAGAAACCTTCCCCAAAGTCATCTCTTTCATCCACGGTCTAATTTTCTATATACGTTTTCTAATTTTCATATACGTTTGCCAGTATCACACCACCGCTAGTCTATCCATTTGTTGTCCTGTGGTGGCTTGTGTGTTGCTATGATGCTTACACCTACGTCACTGGTATTTCAAATGGCAGGAGGGTCACCCAAAGTGAACAGGTTACGTTGACATTCCAGACTAAGAAGAGAAGGAGTAGGATGCCGCTTCTAGAAATTACCCCCTGAGAAATCCTTATGAGTAGTAGTGGAGCATTGTCCGATACTGACTATCTCAGAAATAACCAGTGAATATTATCAGAGAACGGGCCAAGAGGTGAGACTTTAAGGTTGGAAGACCCTCAAAGTATGACTGACAAAAAGTTGCTTTCTCGAAGGAGATTTGACCATAAAAAAGTGGATGGAATAAAACCTTCAGGTACACAGGACTCAGGACCTTCAATTTCAGATGAGCCACTACTCAAATTGAGAAGAAACAG
>NW_022111368.1:34807527-34825034 GCF_000313985.2 Echinops telfairi
TATAAAAAATTCAAACTTGGAGTTTATGAAGTATGAATCTAGGAAAACTATCTATCATCAAAAATAAAAGTAACATATGTAAATCAACATCCTAGGCACTAGTGAATGGAAATGGACCATTTTGACTGAGAAAATCATATAGTTTACTACATCAGGAATGACAGGCTCTATATGAACGGTATTGCCTTTATCATCTAAAAGGAGATTTCAAGATCTATCTTGAAGTACAATGCTGCCTATGAAATGATACTATCTATCCACCTATAAAGAAATCCAGTCACTGGAACTATTATTCAAATTTGTGGACATATTTAGAGTACTGAAAAACAAGGATGTTACTTTGAGAATTAAGTGCACCCGACACAAGCCATGGTATTTTCCAATGAAGAAATTAATGATTTTCTCGCCGTCTTTGGAGTGAAATTTATCAAACATACAATCAAGATGCCTGGATAATTATTGAGGATTGGAATGCAAAATTTGGAAACAAGGAGGAAGAGTAGATGATATGTCCTTGGTGATAAAAACGAAGCTGGAGAGCACACGACAGAATTTTGCAAAGGCATTTGACTGGGTGGATCATTTTACACTACGAATAACCTTGAGAAAAATGGGGATTCCAGAACACTTCATTGTGCTCATTCAGAACTATAACATGGATCAAGAGACAGATGTGCTACCGGAACAAGGGAATCGTGCATGGTTTAAAATGAGGAAAGGTGTGTGATAGGATTGTACCCTCTCAGCATACTTGATCAATCTGTATGATGAACAAATCATCAGAGAAGCTGACTTATATGAAAAAGAATGTGGCATCAGGACTGGAGGAAGGCATAGTAACAAACCACAATATGCAGCTATCACCACTTTGCTTGTTGAAAGTAAGACAGACTTGAAGTCCTTGCTGATAAACATCAAGGATTGTAGCCTTCAGGATGAATTCCAACTCAGAGTAAAGAAAACCCAAATCCTCATGACAGGACCAAGAAGTAGCGTAAGTAACATTATGATCAATGAGACAAGTTTGAAGTTGTCAAGCGTTTTGCTTTGCTTGAGTTCACAGTCAAACCTCTCAAGTACACAGCAGTCAAGAGATCAAAAAACATATTGCGTTAGTTAAATCTGCTGTTCAAGACCTTTTCAGAGTACTGAAAAGCAAGGATGTTACTTTGAGGATTAAGTGCACCTGACCCACGCCATGGTATTTTCCATCGCCTGATGAATATGAGAGTGGAACAGTGAATTGAGGAAGGCTGGAGAAAACTCAATGCATTTCCACTGGTGGCTGGGAAGAATATTGAAAGTCCCATGGACTGCAGAAAGGATCAACTGATCTATCTCAGAAGAAGTAGGGCTGGATGACGGGACTTCATCTTACATACTTCAGATACATTGTCAGGAGAAGTCCGTACCTGGAGAAGGACAACATGTTTTGTAAAATGGAAGAGCAGTGAAGAGAGGCAGGCCCTGAAGGAGATGGACTGACGCAGTGGCTGCAGCCCTGGGCTCAGGCGTCGGCATTCTTGTACGGATCGCACTCTGCTTCACACAGCATTGCTAGCAGTCGGAGCTGACTCGATGGCTTTGACCAACAACATTCCCCAGAAGGTTACTTTTAAAAAATCAAGTTAGACTTTTGCAGAAAATGCTGCCCTTTGCCAAATACTACTTTACTTGATTGACTCCTTTTATATAGCTGTTCTAATCCACTAGCAAGAAGATTTGATTATGGTATGAGTTGGTTTCAGAGAGGATCATGAATAGTTAAGATCATGCACACTGACTTTAGTTAATTTGAGGAAATTTCTTGTTTGAAAATTGTTCATTCCAGTGACTTTTCTTCATCCGAACGAACTCAAGCCCATTTTCTTTGAAGCTCCATTCTGTTTTTTTGTAACCTCTTCCTTGCCCTATGGAATACTATTCCCGTAGCACAAGTTAATTTTAAATAATCTGTTGTGTTGTTTTGATTTCTATTTCAAATACTTCTTACGAAATCCTCAGTTATTTTTATAACATCTGTTGTTTTTTTTTCAGCTTTTAAATGTAGTTCATCCTCTCTCTCTTATTCTTCTCATCTTTCACCGAATTTGAAATATTCCATCAGGAAAAGTGTGAGATGAAAGGGCAGAGTGTCTTCCATTAACAGGTGACACATTTCTCCTTCACTGTCCTCCACATGTATCTCCATTGCTCTTCACCCTGGAGGACTCCCCAGCTCTTTCCTTCCCCATACATTGGCATTTAGATCAGCCTCCTTCACATCAACCAAATTCCTAGGCTAACTCGTGGTGCCTACTTGAACCATCATCGACATCGACATGGGTTCACCTATTCCTAACTGATCATTCATGCACACTCTGTGACAAATTATTATTGGAAAAGATTTTATTGTCATCATTTGAAAGCCAAGATGATAAATCTATTGGAACCACACACATCTTTTCATGTGATCTCATAGGATTTGTTATTCAGAAAATCTGAGCCCAAGTCACAAAACAAGCAACTAATCAGTATAATAAGCTGAGGCCAAGTTAAGACAGGAGGACACAAAATTACAGGTTTATAGATTTTATGCACAACTGATTGTTCTTAGATGGAACATTGAATATTTTTCATTTTCTCTACTTTCCACTGGCTCTCTTTTCATCAAATTTCTTTTTCTTTTCTTTCTTTACTCCACAATTCAATCAAAAAGTGTTCTTTAAAACTTTAATCCTATGAATTTCGTTTAAGGCGAGGGCAATTCACATATGAAGTGAATTCCTTTTCGCCCAAAAGAGTTTCTTAGACTATGGAATTATTCTAAACCTTTGAAATGACTAGACCCTCACATTTACATTGCTGTATCTTTTCAAACTCTACATAAAACATTCCTGAGAAACCACATGAGGGAATTAATTTTTAATTTCTTCTAAATCCTAGGCTGGTTTTCTTTGGAGTTTGTTGTTGACATTTTCAGAATAAATGTCACACATAAGACAGATACACCCTTCTGACCTCCCAGGAGTGTGACCACCCCTCCAGAGGACAAGATGCCTCCCACAGGGCAGAGCTACTCATCTGTCAGTGATGGTGTCTCTCAACCACCCCATTCAAATATGTGATTTGGAAGCGGAGGTTTTCACTAACAGAGACCAACTCATATTTATAAACATTTTCATTTAACATGTATGATGTGTTGGTAGAGTCTTAATAAAAAAAAAAAAAAGGCCAGTCCAAAGGAATCTTCAGATAGGCCAATCACTCCCACACCAACCACTGGGGAAAATAATGATTGTGAGAAAAAACAATTTGGGGGAAATATCTTTATTTTTATGGTCCATTGTTGCCGAGACCAGCTTCAGAGGAGACACGACAGGGCAGATACAGACATTCAGCAATGGGAGGTGCTGTCACATTTGGAAAGGAAGCATTGTCCACTTTCAGTTTGGACTCTGGTAAAACCGGGACACTTGGAGACATCCACTGTGTAGCTTCCTCTAGTTTTTGAACTTGCAGACAAACGAGAACGATGCCTCGCACTGCTGATCCTTCCACTGTTGGAAACCTGCAAGCCATGAGAGTAACCCGGTGAGGATCACAAGAGAGGTTGTGATCCCTATTATAAACTATAGTCCTCAGGGCAATCAAATTACAGAAAAGAAAATGAATCCTATTTCCTCAAAAAAGGTCACCTTCCCATGCCTGCCCATCTTCAGGACCATCTCGAGAAGTGGAAAAGAGGAGGATGAGAAGAATTGCTGGGGTTGAGCTCTCTGTCTCTCACCTGTGTTTGAAGTCAGGCTTACACAATAACCAGGGTTGACACTGCTTGGGGCTCCGACTGCCCAGGCTTTGTATGATACCAAGGAGCCACTGCTCCAGTGCCAGCGGCGGTTCTGGAATGCAGGGGACAGCAAGAGGGTTAGCGTGCACTCTGAGAGAGATGGAAACACTAGGCCCATTTGCATACTTAGTAACAGGCATAACACAGAATGAAATGAGCTGGTCCCTGCCAGAACACATTGCTCTACCTTACTTCTACATCTAACGGAGTGCTGATGTTGAAGTGGTTACCTGTTAGGCTGCTAACTGCAGTCAGTAGTTTGAACCCATCAGCCACTCCAAGGGAGAGAAATGGGTCTTTCTATTCCGCTAAAGAGTTAGAGTCTCAGAAACCCCCAGGGGCAGCTCGAGCCTCTCCTAAAGGGCAACTATTTGCCAAAATCAACTCATTAGCACTGAGTGGTTTTGCGCTTACCTCTACAGCTTCTCTAAGTTTCTCCATTCATGGAATGATCATCTCCGTCCTAAATCTAACTAAATAATAAGGGAGCTGGACTTGATGTACAGCACCAGAATGGCGTGATATTAAAGGTATGTCTGACTCTCTTTAATGAGTCTTTATACCATCATTGTGGACTCCATTGGCTGTTCTACAAATGCCAGCAGGAGATTCTTCCTCTGGGTCCCATTAGCATTCTCTGTAAATGGGTCCCTTGTAACACGGTGTACAACAAGATTTGATTGGGGTTGGTGTATAAAAATACTTTGCTGGAAGTAGACAGAATGGCTAATTATGGACCTCAACACTCAGGTAATTCAGCTATCTGCTAATATCTAGCTTCAAGAGTGTACATCAAGAATCCATACCATGTGGAAGGAATAGAGTTTATTACTTTTTCAAGCAATAATCTTAAATTGGCAATTAGTATGTGACTTGAACTTTCTGCCTCTCACAAACACGTGATCGAAAAAAGAAAAAAGAACAACTCACCTTTTTGGGGTCATGAAGGCCAACCCAGACATTGCGGTCATTCGTGCCAGACTCTTTGATGAGGGAAGCCACAAATTTGGCCTCAGCCTGGTTTAGCACAGATACCAGGTGGCCAGAATGCATGTTCTGGCAAAACAACTGTGAGAGGGGGAGAAGAGAGAGCAGTCAGTATGCAGTGATGGGCCAGGGAGAAGGAGGTCAGGGATGGTTCCTCAGGGTGCTGCCATGGAAGACTGTACTCTGCCGGAATCGTGCACGGTGAAAGAACCACCCGGAGGGGTCTGGAGCTAATGAGAGGATGGCTAAGTAACCATTCCAATCACACTGAGATCACAGAGGCACGTGAAGAAAGGTACAGACCCCAACATGCTGCATTTATACCCACGTGTCTCCCAGGAATTGCTCCTGTAGTCCCCACTCACTTACATCTGCATCAACCCAGGTCTCAGGGTACTCGTTAAAGTAGTAGCAGTAGGAGCCATAGGCGTTTGAGCCTTCTGGGCAGCTAATCCGGGCAGAGGGAAACTCAGTCTGCGCCACCGACAGGCCTGCAAGATGATAAAGGGGATAAATGATAAAAATTACAAAGGAGCACCATAGGACAGGTTTAAGGCTGGAAGGTGAGGAAGTTTCTCTTGAGACTCCACTATAAAAGCAATAAGAGACAGGTAGATATGGAGTGATTATTCATTCTTGTCTTTCTACCCCCTTGGTGTGCTCATTCAGGTCCTTTATACAATCCTGTGAGCCAAATTAAGTAGTCAAATGTGTGCCACTTTCTCTTTTTCTTGGCTTCTCTTCAGCTTTTCATTTAAACCTTCTCTTTGTTTTTGTCTCAAGTTTTTTTGGGGGGAGGGTTCTACATCTGTACATATTAGAGATATCTACATTTTTCCATCTTGTTACTGAACTTTCACCTACCTCCACCGTCATACTGGCAACTGAGTTGAGACTTAATTAGAAGAATAGCTTCAACCTTAGTGGTGAAGAGAAAAGGATACTTTTAAATTATATCTCAATCTTCTTAATGAGTGCATGCACATGACAATGGCATACAAGAGTGACAATCATCAACAAATATCACTGAAGAATTCCTACTTAAACTGACTTTTCCAAAGTAGGCTGATATGCACATGGAAGTAGGAAGGGCTGACGAGGTGCTGGAAGCTGGGGGGCGGCGGGTACCTTGGCTCAGACATAGAAGCATGAGGCAGGAGCTCAGAATCAAACATGAGTTTGTGCACGCCATGCTGAGCAGTAAATAGCAAATCTCTTGCTGAAGGAGAAAATTAGTGAGCTCTGTAGAAAAAAATCATGTAAGGTAGTTAAAAGAGGTAGAGATAGAACATTTTGGAGCTAGAACCTTACTTTTGGCCCCTTAATCTAAGTTCCTCAGAGAGAATGCAACTAGGGACATACATACCCCAACATATTTTTCTTGAGAGTCTAGGTATTGTATGGCACTAATTACCCCCAAACAGACTTAGCTCATCTAACATTCTGAAACTACTTAATGTTCTGGTAAAGAAAATCACCCTCTCCCTTCCCACTAGACATGGAGACAATATCCCAGTCAAGGAAAACTCCTCCAATACCAGCTGCTCACCTTGCCAGTGGTGTCTAAGACGTCTGTCAGGGCAGGCAATGATCTGGCTTTTATAGCGGTAGCTCAGTGAGGATTCTCAGCATAAATTCAAGGGAGCATCCAGGGTACAAGGTCAGAGGTCCCCAAATGAAAACTGTCAGCAATGACATAAGGAAATCCCGGCATCAGAGGAGCCCCTTCCTGGTACACTCTGGGATTGGTCACTGATAACACCTCTTCCCATAAATATTCTGCAAACATTCCAAGGCAAAGGTACGTGTTGGCTTTTCTTCAGCTACACCCAAATGCCCAGTTCCTCATGTCCCTAATCAACCAAGGAAAGATAATAGGAACCTACAAATCATGAGGGCTGTTGACAAGAGAAAGAAATCATTAAGAAGGGCAGGGAGTTTTTGAGTCCAGAGCATGATAACTTGTGAGATACAGGTAGAGGGGACAAGGAACATGAAATTATGGTACAGCCCCTACTGGACATCGCAGCTTTGGACAAAGGAAAAACAATTCTGTGTAGACCTCTTCTTCTGCCCATCAACACACGATAGAATTGATAATAAAGGCAGAAGAAAAAGGAGAAAATAAGATGCTGCCTTATCCCTGACTAAACAAAATTAAATGTACCATTTCCAATGTCACGTCAAAATTAGTGTCAGAGGATGGTGATTCCTTCTGTTTAAACAAAATTTACTATACATTTGTCATTTTTCCACACACTCTATATTGAAAATTAATACTTGAACTAATTCCTTACATATATTTGCACCATCACAATCCAAATACATCATTACATATTCTTGAATATTCAAATATGTCATCGTACACACACAAACACACATGCACACACAACAAAGCAACAACTACAACAAAAAACTTACCTTTAACTTTTTGCCTATTAAGGAAGACCTTTAGTAGGATAATATTCAAACTCCAATCTTTAAATCTCAAGGCTGATGAATGAATAAATATTTCCAATAGATGAAATACCCCAGGTAGAGTAAGATGAAGTTCTTTTCCCAAGGGAACCTACTAAGCACTCTACGTGGTGGGCAGAATCTGATTTCCAGTATGCACAGCTGTAGGGTCTGTGTTCCTCACAATCTGCAACACCATCCACCTTGTAACATATGTGAATACCTAGAAATTACAGACCTGGAAAGATGCCTACCTTGTGCTGTTCCACCCTACCAAGAAATGGAGGGTCAATATGAAATAGTGAGGCAAAGTGAAAACTCAAATCGATCACCCAGCCCTTCAAATCTATGCTCTCCCCTCCCTCTGCAGTTGCAGAAAGCTTTATTTCACAGTTCCCCTGTTCCTAACCCTTCCAACTTTCACCTGACCTCCATGTGGAAGCCTCTTGTTTTATTAGTTGCTGGTTCTCTTAGTCACCGAGAATTTAGGACCAACAAAACAAAGGCTGCTCAGTGCCGAGTGGTCCTCAACAATCCATCTCACGACCGTTCCACTCATTCTCTGTGATCATCTGCTATATCAAACCTGATGTTACTTCAAGGGATTTGACTCTCCTGATGATAGATCCAAAGTCAAAGTCCCTTCACTCTTATTTCAAAAGGAGAATTCTGGTTGTATTTCTTTTAGCACTCATCTGTCTTTCAATGATTTATTCAATATTTGTTACCAATACCAGAATCAGAATGCCTTAATACTTAAGCCTTCTTGTTTATTATGAGTTTCACATGACTAAGAGAAAATGGAAGCAGGCACATCTTTGTTATCTAAGTTATATAATTTCTTCTTAAATCTTTAAAGAGATTTTCCCCAAACATATTTATTCCACACAATAAGTATTTCAGTTTTGAAAACCAGTTTTATGTATGTTCAGTGTCCTTTCCAGTAGAGTGAAGTCCTTGACGCTTTCAGTTCTTTTACATATACGGTGGTGTCCTTCATCCATTGGGGAAGGGTTGGTATGGTTGCTATTGTTGTTACGGTCAATTGAGTCAGCTCCCTATGCACAAGAGAATGAAATACTGCAGGGTCTTTTTTTTTTTAATTATATGCAAAAACCCAACAATGTGTACAAGAACGAAGAAAATGTTCTAAAACTGATTGCAGTGATGATTGTACAACTCTTCTTAATATGATTAAACTAATTAAGTGTATCCTATGTGTATTATATGCTAATAAAACTGTTAAAAGATTTTTAAAAAGAAACACTGCCTGGTCCAGCACCATCTTCACAATTATTCCTATGCTTGTGTGCATTGATGGAGCTCCTTTTTGATGACATTATTACTAGTTTTTAAATCTTGTTAGCATTTTCAAGCAAAGTGTTACTTCTTTGTTCAAGATATTTTCTCTGTGAGAAATTATTTACTTATGAAATTCTTTCCTTGGCAGAGACCTATTCGGTTGTCTTGTTCCTTTTGAGTCAATTGCAGTGATTTGTGTATTTTGTTAGGAATGTACTCACTTCAAAACTGGAATATCTATTTACACAGAAAAATAAAAATCTGAAAACAATACCTCCTTTATGAGTCCACTTAGACGGAGCTCCAATGAATAAAGCATCACATACATATGACTCTATATACCAAATAGTGAGAGGTATGACATGCAGGAATTAACTGATTTTATTGTCATGAACCTATAATGTGTACTATGTATTGTCACATTTTATACATGAGACAACTGAAAACAGAAATTATGTGAAATATCCACAAGGTTCTAAAAGTACACTGTAAGTGACAAGGCCACATTTGAATGAAATACTGTAGGTTTAGATAAGGTAGTGTTATAAGAACTACACTATGATGCATCTTTTCAAGGAATGAGACCCATACATATGAAACAAAAATAAAATGAAAAGGATAGAAAAGCGAAATGAGAATAAAAAACTAGAGATTCTTAACAATATTTTATAAAATAATAACAGAGAATGAAAGGCTCTGAAGAGCCATGGTTCTCAAAGAACCTAATGATGTTCTCTTTCTTCAACCTGATCCTGATTGCACACTTCTTTGTTTGCACTTTTCTTTAAAACATATATGTATTTTAATATACATTTTTGCATTTCTTAAATCTTGTGTAAAATATGCTTGCACGAAGTTTGTTTAAAATATGAAGTCATCTAATTTGATAATGGTGAGATACTAAGCTGGGATAATACTTAGGAGTAGGCTCAGAGAATGTTTATTGCATTTTTCTCTCTTTTACATTATACTCAAACACATTTGATACATATCTATGAAAATTTTAATTTATTTCATGAATTTTCATCATCAATTAACATTTCCTAAAGTGTGGTTATATAGTTAATTTATTCAGGGAAGACTTATCTTTGGCCACAAAAAAATACATTATCAAAATTGGCAAGAGTTCTCATTTGATAATATTACATGTAGACTATTTTTATTACCATTGTGGTGAAGTGAACTCCTTTATGGCCCTTCTACCCGTGTCTTTGTAACTCTGACCAAATGGTACCATGCAAATAGTCTGTGTGAAACACAAACAGAAGGGGTTGGTCAGGTTTATTCCCACATTTTTTTCTTCTACATTGATCATTTCCCACCTTTTCTTCATTTTGTTCCGCCTTTCTCCAAGGTTTTGTCTTTAGATTAGTTTCCTTCGCATCAGCTAGCGTCCTATGTTTATCCTTAGTGCCTGCTCTCTCAGTCTTCCTAAGATTCAAGTATTCTTCTCTGGTCATTCATGCATACTCAGTGGCAAATATTGTTGGCATCTTATTTATTTTTCATTGTTTGCAGTGCCAGATGATCAATGTAGCATAATCACACTCATCTTTATATGCTAGACCAAGGATTTAGGTAAAAGACTACTAGTTAGCCAGGAAAGATAAACCTGGATCAGAAAACCAGGAACAAATTAGTCTAATCAGCTGAGGTGGAGTTGAGAGAGGACATCAAATTACAGTTCTACAGATTCCATGCACAGTGATTGGCTCGAGGAACGTTGCATTTTCTTCATTTTCTCTTGTTTCCATTGTCTCCTTTTCCACCTTCCTTTTCTCTTCTTTCCATAGACCACAATTCAAACAATAACAATATATCTTCATTAAGGCTTCTTGAGGGAGGGAGGGTGGGGGAGAGAGGGGAAAAATGAGGAGCTGATACCAAAGGCTCAAGTAGAAAGAAAATGTTTTGAAAATGATGATAGCAACATATGTACAAATGTGCTTGACATAATGGATGTATATATGGGTTGTAATAACAGCTATATGAGGCCTCAATAAAATGATTTAAAAAACCCAACTTAGTCCTGTCAATGTGCCCTTAAGATCAGGGCAAGCTATATAGTCAGTGAACTTTTTTGCTCTTTAAATCCTTGGGAATTACTGGACCCTCACTTTTAAACTGAAGTATTCTTTCACACTCTACATTAAAAACAAAACAAAAAAAACATTTCTGAGAAATCGCATGGGTAATTTACCTTGATTTATTTTATTACTGCACTTGTTTTGTTCAGAATTTGCTGTTGGTCCTTTCAGAATAAATATCAAACTAAAGACAGACATGTCCTTCTGAGGCTACGGAATGCATAACAAACTGCTCACGCATTGCAAAGCCAACAATCTAAGATCATTAAGAATCCATGCTAATATGTTACTTGAAAGTGAAGTCTTTTGTCTTCTTAAGTTTCTCACCAACTCATGCTCACATATTCTTTTATTCATCATGCATGATGTGCGGGTTGAGTCTTTAAAAAATGGCTGATCCAAAGGAATCTTCAGATAGACCAATCTTTCCCACACCAACCACCAAGGCAAATAATGCATGCAAGAGAGAAGAATCTTGGGTAAAATGTCTGTATTCTTTTTTGTTCTTTGGGCCAGGGACCAACTTCAAAGCAGTTATTTAGGGCAGACACCGATATTCAGAAATGGGAGGTGCTGTCACATTTGAAATGGAAGCATTGTCTACATTTTGTTTTGACTCTGGTAAAATGAGAACACTGGCAGATATTCACTGTCCAGGCACTTCTAGCTTTTGAACTTGCAGACAAAAGAGAACTGTGCACCACAATGCTAGTCCTTCGACTTTTGGAAATCGGTAAGCTAATGAAGTTGTCAGGTGAAGATTATGAGAGAAGTTGTGGTCCTTATAGACTCTAGCTCATCCTAAGGGCAATAAACATTAAAAAAGAGAAAGAAAAATATATCCTTGATTTCCTTGAAGAAAGCCCCATCCTGTCCCCCAACCCACCCCAGGGCCATCTCTCAAAGTAGAAAAGAAGAGCCCTGATGGTGTACTGGTAAACCACTGGGCTTCCATCTGCATGACTGGCAGTTCAAAAACCCCAGTAGCTCCAAGAGAGAAAACTTGTAATAGTTTCAGAAACCCTCAGGGGCTTGCTATGTGTCAGCACTGAATCAACGACAGAGTAACAATCAGGAGTGGGCTAGCTTTCTTTCATTTGACTTTGAAGTTGGGCTCACACAACAGTCAAGGTTGAGACTGCTTGGGGCTAGATCTGACCAGAATTTGGGGAAGGTAGCCTACTCCAGAGCCAGCAGCAGTTCTGGAAGGGAGAGGACCACCAGTTCCCTCGAAGAGAGGTGGAAACACTAGTCCACATGACTGCTGAATGTATTACCCTTCTCTGCTTCTGTTTCTCCTATAAAGTACCTTATTCAAAGAATGCCCAACACCCTTCTCAGGCCACAGCAAATATCCCGTGGTCTTATACCAAATGATAAGTATACTTACCTTTATGCAGAGCCACACAATAGCATATTATAAAAATAAATATCTGATTGTCTTTGATAATTCTTCATCACCCTCAACATTGATCAGACTATTGGCTTTTCATTTATACTTAATATAAATGCCAGAAAAAGACTCAATTCCTCTAGTCTCCTTTTGCATTGTCTGTAAAAGGACCGTTTGTCACACAGTGAGGGTAACAAGAGTCCTTCCGAGATGATGCCTAAGAAAGACTTAGCTAAAAGCAGACAGAATGGCTATTTGTGAACCACAGGAACATGAAGGTGTTCAGTTGATCTATCTAGTTTCTAGAATGAATATCAAGACTACATATTTGTGAGACAAATTGGGTTTTATTTTGTAGACAATAATGATACATCCGGCATTAAGCGCTTGAGCTTTTCTTATTTCTCACAAACCTGTATAGCAGTAAAGGAAGCAGGCACAGTTTACCGTGTTGGGGTCATGGAGTCCAACCCAGACTTTGAGGTCATCAAGGCCTGCTGTCCAGGTAAGGGAAGCCACAAAGATGCCCTCAGCCTGGCGGAGCACAGACAGCAGATGGGCTGGATGTAAGTTCTCACAAAAGAGATATTAGGGGTGAAAAAGGAGAGCAGCACTCAGTGGTGAGTCAAGTAAAAAACAGTCAGGGATGATTCCTCAGGTCACCATTACTGAATACTTTGAACATGGCTGGGATCAGGCAGCCAGAAAGAACAACCCTGGGGTGGAGAGGGCCGGGCCTGGTGAGATGATTGTTAGGCACTCACAACCATCACATGGAAGCCATACAGGACACTATAAAAGACACATCCCTCCCAACATTGTTAGTTCTAGAGATTATTTGTATACACCCCCCACCCCCCACCCCCCAAGCATATCTGCATCAACCCAGAACTCAAGGTCTTAGTAAATGAAACAGTAGTAGGAGCTATAGGCACGGATACCTTCTGGGCAGCTAAAACAAGTTAAGGATTGCTCTTTCTGGGCCCCCAAGTCTGCAAAGTAGGAACATAAATGGAACTCGTAGGCCAGGGTTAAAGCTGGAAGGCTGATGGAGCAGCACTGCCCCGGAGACTCCATTCTACAACTCTATCAGAACCAGTGTACATGAGGGCAGAGTCGTCGTGCATTCCTTCCCTCCTACGGGTTTGCGCTTCTCAGACAAGTGAGTTGTACTGTACAATCTTATTAAATTAATTAATGTATACAATGTGTCTCATATTCACTTTCTATTATTTAGTCTTTCCTCATCTAACATTTAAACAGTCTGCCTTTCTTAAGCTTCTAATGACTTTTTCAGTGCATTATGTATAATGTACTATGTAAAAGTCTTCAACATTGTTCTAAAATGCTGTCTGTTCTGCTACCAGCTGGTACTTAGTGCAACTGAACTTAGACTTCATCTGAGGAACAATTTCAAACCTAGTGGTCTAACACAAAAGATACTTCTAGATATCAACTCAAACTCGGTAAAGAGTCAGAGCAGCAAGAACCTGCAAAAGCAACACTAAAAAATCTCTACTTAAGCTGTCTTTTCTCAAAAGGACCAACATCCACATGGAAATGGTGAGGGCTAGCGAGTTACTGGCAGATGGTGGAAGGAGCTTACCTTGACTCAAACGCAGAAATATGAGGCAGGTGTTCAAAATTAAGCATGCGTTTATGCATGCCACGCTGAACCCTTGAGGACATAGAGTCAGTTTTGACTCACAGAAATCCTGTAGGGCAGCGGTTCTCAATCTGTGAGTCGCAACCCCTTTGGGGGTCAAATGACCCTTGCACAGGGGTCGCCTGAGACCATCAGAAAGCACATATCTCTGATGGTCTTAGGAACTGAGACACTGCTCCTCTATCCCTCTCCAGGTGGGTCCCCCCACATGCGGATATGCCCACATATGATTACCTAGCATGAAGACTGTTACCCAGGCTACACCATACTTCAAGACAAAATTTCATTTATTTGCAATTGGAAATAAATATTTCACAATATATAATTACATATTGTTTTTGTGATTAATCACTATGCTTTAATTATGTTCAATTTGTAACAAGGAAAATATATCCTGCATATCAGATATTTGCATGATGATTCATAACAGTAGCAAAATTACAGTTATGAAGTAGCAATGAAAATAATTTTATGATTAGGGGGTCACCACACCATGAGGAACTATACTAAAGGGTCGCAGCATTAGGAAGGTTGAGAACCACTGCTATAAGGCAAGGTAGAACTGCCCTTCTGGGAATATAATTTTTTACAAGACTGGAAAGCCTTGTCTTTAACCCATGAGTGGCTGGTGGTTTTGAACTGCTAACCTTGCTGTTAGCAGCCCAACCTAAAACCAGTATGCCACAATGCCTAGCAGTAGTTAAAAGCGTCTTGCTAAAGAAGTAAATTCAAAACTTATAGAAAAACACTCAAAAGAAGGTTCAGAGGGATCAAAAATTAGAACTTGCATTGCTTTCCTCACTGTACCCAGTCGCTGAGTTCCTGAGAGTCAGAATGCAGACACACACCTGGAGAGATACAACATTTGAGAGTCTAGTTAGTGTGTGAGCCTCGTTACTGAAAGCTGTATTTGGTGCCTCCAGCAGTCTCAATACTGTTTGAAGCTCTGGAAAAGAACATCATCCTATATTTTCCCACCAGATGTGAAGATAACACCCCAAATCAAGGGCACTCTGTCAATACCATCTCCTCACCCTGCTGGCTCTAGCTGAGTTGTCTGTCAGACCAGGCAGTTGTCAGACCTGTCTGTATAACGTGACCTCAGCATTCCAACATATAATCAAGGGAAGGGCCAAGGACAGAGACCTCAGAGAGATAACTGTAGGGACAGATTGAAGGAAAAGTGTGGCGGCGGCAGCGCCTCTTCCGGGTACACACTGGGGCTAGCCATCGACACAGCCTTTTCCCACAAACTGTTAGACAACCTGTCCAAAGCAAACGCATGCTTTGCCTTTTGCCCTTTGCCCTTTGCTGCACCCAGATACCCCTGTACCTTAGCTCCGAGCAACCAAGGAAGGATTAGCTATTTCCAGGGTTTATGAGGACTGCTGATAAGAGCAGGGGAAGTGAGAGGGAGCAGGCAGCGAGTTTGAAAATCCAGAGCATGGTAGCTTGTGGGATGCAGGTACCAGGCGTAAGGAACATGGTGTGAAAGAGAGAGTCGTTCAGAGCACCTTTCTGTTTGGGGTAGAGAAAACAAGGGGTATACAATGGCTCTCTTTCCCCATGGCATTTCCTGGGCAGACCTCATCTCTTGCCAATGAAACCACTGTAGAAAGAGCAACGCGGGCAGAAGAGGATGGTGGAGAAGACTAAGGATCCCGTCTGACAGATTATGCTATTGCTAGGTGCCTTCCGGGAAGTCTGACCCATAGCAACTTTGTCTGCATCGGAGTCATCGTAAATCCCTCTGCTGTCCTCACGATTCTTCCTGTGTTCCAGTGGCTTGAGCCCCCTGTTGAGTCAACCTGCCCACTCATCTCCTTGAGACCCTTTCTTTCCTTGCTGCTCCTTTGCTGACCAAACATGATGTCCTTCTCCAGAACCTGGTCTCTCATAACAACATATCCGACCAATATATAAGACCAGGTGTAGTCAGTCTATCGTATAAGGAGCACTCAGTACATACTTCTTCCAAGACCTGTTAGGTTGTCCTGTTAGCAGTCCATGGCATTTTCAATCTTCTTCTCCAAATGCATTCGTTCTTCTTCAGTCTTCTTTATTCAGTGTCCACCTTTCACAAGCGTATGAGGTGATGGAAAATGGCATGCCTTGCGCCAAGTGCACTTCATTACTTCCATTACTAGGTTCTCCGTGTCTGACATGCTCCAAAGCTATGTCTAAGATTTTCAGAGGTTCCTTCCTTTGAAGTGGGAGCAGATTTTCATTGTTGTTTTTATTTATTCTTAAGCTGGAGGCTCTGGTGAAACTTGTACATATTTTTATGGTTTAAATGTTTATTTTCGTTATTGAGAACATACACAACATATCACACATCAAAGTAACAGTTTCGACATGTACAATTTGTGACACTGTATACATTTTTCCAGGTATCCAAACATTTTCAGACTCCTTTTCTAAGTTGTTCCTCCCCCATTATTAACATAAACTGACTGCCAGATAGATCAGGTTCCTAACTAATCTTGTGTGCTGCTGCTCTCAGTTTGATCTCATGTAGCATAACGCTCAATGGGGGGCACTCTACTGGGTAAGCTGAGTCACAGATTGGCTTTAAAAAGACCTCAGGGGCTCTTTCTGGTTTAATGCTGTGTGTGTGTGTGTGTGTGTGTGTGTGTGTGTGTGTGTGTGTTTCCTTTCCAAAACCATTTCATTGGGAGCTCTTACAGGAAACCTCTTCGTTTGGGTGACCCTGCTGGCATTTGAAATACCAGTGACATAAATTATGCCATCACAACAACACACATCATTTCAGTATCCAAAACTGACAGACAAATGATGGATGGCGCAGATAGCCTTCTTTGTGAAATAGCTTTTGGCTTTGAACTTCAGACCTTAAGGGTGGCAGTTCAATGCTCTTAAGTTTGCCTAGGGGAATGGTAGTAATCTACTTTCAAAAAACACTCTGAGGGAAAGACTTAACTTTGCCAGTCACTGATCAAAAAAGAACTCAGTAGGGGCCGTATCTATGTGGAGACTCAAAAATTGACTTAGGTTTCCTAATGTAATCAGAAGACTTCTTGAAACTTTGGGCTCAAAATTTAAGCTCCAATACAAAACTCTACATGAAAATTTTTGCCAGCAATCAGATATGGTAATTATTCCTAATTCTGTGCTGATTTTTCTCAAAGATTTCTTTTGTTCCTTTCAGAATAGATATCACAATGAGCAAAGATATGCCATTGCCATTGTGAGACCATAGGAGTGAGAGAAATTCTTAGACATAGCTTTGGAGCATGTCACACACCGAGGTCCTAGTAATGGAAGTAATTCTGTTCCACAGAAACAAACAACTCCCATATCAAAAATCTAACAATTTAAAAATTTATGTAATTCACTATGGATTCTTGTAACTAATTGACTTAAAAGTGAAGTCATTGTCTTCTTAATTTTATCACATTAAAGTATAAAATGATTTGATACAATGATGGCAAAATAGTGAGCTATGACAAGATTTGGCAGTAGGCTGAAAGAATGTTTATTGCATTTTTCTATCTACCTGGTTGTATGTTTCTTTTTTTTAATTAAATCAATTTATTGGGGCTCATACAATTCATCACAATACATAGATCAATTGTGTAAAGCACACCTATACATTTGTTGCCCTCGTTATTTCCAAAATTCGCTTTCCTCTTAGGTTCCCAGAATCAGCTCATTTTCCTTTTTCCCCCTCCCCCTACCTTCCACCCTCCCTTCCCCCATGAACCCTTGATAATTTATAAATTATTATTATATCTTATATTACACTGCCCGGTGTCTCCCTTCACC
>NW_022111368.1:34825888-34846206 GCF_000313985.2 Echinops telfairi
ATGCACACATCTGTCTTCAGCGATCATGTCAGGAAGGTAGATATCATGAAATGACGGTTTAGCTGAGCAAGGTGCTCTTATATTAGGGGAGTGTGCATGAGGAGGCCCAATGTCCACCTGCCACCCTACTACCAAACCTATAATTATTTGCACCTAGGTCCGTTCCCCCCATAATCTTAAATATATTTACATATGTACATGTCTGTATTTAGGCTTGTATGTATGCCCTTTGCCTCCTACTTCTTTCCTCTATTTCTTTATGCTTTCCTCCTGTCCCATTGCCATGTGCAGCCTTCATAGTGTTTACTGCACATTTTTCAGAAACTTGATTTCATTGCCATTTTTCATATTTATTTGAATTGTCCTACCAAACTTCTCCTGGAGCATGATAATTAAAATGAATTCAATGATTTTTTAGATATTATCTCCAATTATCTCAGAAGCTCTTATTTTTTTAAAAAAATAATATATACTTGCAAACTCTTACCTGAACACATTTCTCTGAAATCATTTGAGCCACATTAATTTCTTATAACTCTATTTTGTTTTGGTTTGGCTCAGAGCTGACCCATGGTCTTTCCAGAGTAAATACCATGCTGAAGACACATGTGCTGAGGTCTTAAATATCTCAATTCACCCTGAGGATCAATTAACTCCCACATTCTAGTACCAACAATCTTCAGTTTCTGGGATCTCCTTCACATTGTTTTTAGACATGACATGTTTGTAAATCCTGGATCCAAAATGCATGGTGTGTGCATGGACTTTGAAAAATGGCTCGGTCCAAGGGGGCTCCTGATGACACAATCACTCTCATACCAATTATTCAAGCAAATAGTTCAAAATGGGGAGAAATATTTATATTCTCAGTGTTTATTACTCCAGGAACTGAATTCAGAGAATATACTTAGAGGTAGAGATGCAAATTTATCAATAAGGGAAGGTGTCAGTTTTGAAGATGAAAGCATTTTACACACACACACACACACACACAATCCCATGGGGCAAAATAGCAGCAATTAAGTCATACCAATCTATAATTAACATTATGGTGAGGTACATTATCATTGTTGTGGTTTGGGGTCCTCAAGTTCATTCTGATGCACAGGGACCTTATGGAGGACTACTTAATCCTAATGCCATCGTTTAAGTGTTGTTATGCTTGAGCCTGTTGCTGCAGTCAGAGTCAGTCCATCCCATCAGAGTTCTTCTTCTTTTTCCCTGACGCTTCACTTCAAAAAGCACGATGTCCTTCTCCAGGAACCAGCATCTCTTCACCGATGTACCACTGCCATTGTTTTGGCCAGGACATCATTCATGAAGACAGTTGTTGACATAATACTTTGATGAATAATGACGGTAGTCTTAAAGCTCATGAGGGTCTTTCTAAGATTTAACAATTGATCACTACCCTTCTGGAAGAAATATGTTTGGTGGAAATAGAAAGATTCATGGAGACAGTTAATTGAAAGGAATACTGGACTACTCAAATAGTAGTCCACAACCCTGAGACAAAAGCAACTATATGGCAACAATCTAGCATCACCAGTTGCTCTTAAAAGGATCACATTGGAAAGTCCTAAATAGAGTGGTAGAAAAATGTAGAATAAAACAAAAGACTAAAAAACTCATCAGCCTGATTGGTCTGGTAGGTCCTAGTGAAACCTCAGACATTGGTCTGGTGGAGCCGAGTGACCCCTCTGAGCCTGTGGCCATTAGCTACCTTTCACAGTTTGAAAGAGAGTCACAACCATAGTTCAACTTTCAGCCAAACCATCAATAGGCATGTGCTAGGATCAATAACACTTTTGGGATCATCTTTTAGGAAAAGGAAGCATTTATTTAATGTTCAGAAGAATTAGAGGGAAAGAATTGGAAATAGAAAACACGGAGAAGTGAAATAAGTAAGGGTCTACTGAGGGAACTGCAGTGACTACAATGAAAGAAAATGTGTATGAATCGTCCAGTGCAAAGCTAATATCTTCTACAAACCTTCTATAAACTTACAATAACATGCTTACAATTACCCAGAGTCATATGCCATACAGTATATATCATTTTTTAAGACGTGATTTTTTAACTCTGCATGAAGCTTACAAAAAATAAATAACCAATCACCCGTGGAAATTTCCATTAACAGAAAGCAAACAGGATATTCTAAAAGTAATGTATCCAGCAACTTGGGTGAGACATTTTCCAAACCTATCATGTTAGTAAGTAATTAACTGGATCTTTGCAGAATTTAAGTCATTGCGGTTGAATACGTGAGGAGTTTTAATTCGAATGATAAAGCGTAGGTGTTAATATCATCATGGAAGAACTAAAAAGAGTACAATTCAGTTGTCAGACTGACTTGACCAATAATTTGCAATGTGGCTATGTGACTATGCCAAGGTCCACCTCTGATGTTGGAATTTTTCATTGTAAGATGGGGTTAATAGCATCTGTGTTGCCAGGCATATAGGTAGCTTAAATGATTAATGGAGATAATGGAGTGTATTGGCAATTTAGACATCATCTAAATTAAAGGGAAGTTGGAGCTAATAGCATTTAAAAGAGTCATTATAAGGGAAACAGGTATAATATCAGTCATTTACTAGAAGCAAGGAATTGTATCGGTGGGATTGTACTGAGCACATTCATTTCCTAGTGTCCATTAGGTTAATGTAGCTCAGCCAATAACACTCTTGCATGTCTGTCACAGAATTTACCTGGTATTTTTAATCTCATCCATGTATTCCAGAAATCTAATATTCTGGGTAAGGTCTTCTAAAGAACATTACCATTCCAATGGCAAATTAAACACTCTAGGAAAACATGTCCTCTCTTGTTTTACAGATGAAAGTTGCCTAGAACAAAGGTAAACATTCTATTTCGTTATTATTTCTCAATCTCCTTACTTCTCTGGCAATAGCACTGAGAGCTGGGGAATGTACCCCGACCCACCTATATACTGCTGGCTCACACTTTCACTTTCATGCCATTGGGGTAGCTACTGGCAGAGCATACATTGTCAATAGTTAGGGAATCAATGGCGTGCTGCTATGCCATGGTCCAGCAACAGAAGATGTATTTTACTCATCAATCTTCCCACTCCATCTGACTCCCCTTTGGCTGCTGGTGCTCACTCCCTTGCCACTCACCCACAACGCCCATAACCTAACAACTGACAATAGTGAACCCACTTTGGTGTCCATATTGAATATCACCTTAGAAGTCATTCCCGGCACATCTTGACAGATGCCACCTGTACCTCTACCTAATAATGAGCAGGAGTCCCTTGCATCTGCATCCAATATCTGCCTCACTTTAAGTCACACACTCTATATTCAAGCAGTTCCACCAGGCCAATGTGCATGTACTGAAAACCTTCAATGTCTACCATCTACTGAAATGACCATCTGTGCACATGCAGAGGGTTTGCTCCATTTGGAAATCATTCCCTCAAAGCAAATACAGAGATTCCCAGCATGATCTCAGTAGGTGCACTAAGTGCTGGCACCAACCCAGAAGAACTTCATGGTACACTGCAAGCTACTAACCCATCCATTCATAGCTAGATGACAAGCACATTCACACTGCCATATTACTAACCACACTACCCACTCAGATATATGAAAAAAAGCCAAATATAAAAATAAATCAATAAGACAAAACAAAGATACAGGTAATAGGTAATGTAATCCTACAGTACGACATGCATATGAAAGTTGGATGTTGAATAAGGAAGACTGAAGAAGAATCAATACATTTGAACTATGGTGTTGGAAAAAACTATCGAAGGTACCATGGACTCCAGAAGAACAGGTCTGTTTGTGAAGAAGTGTAGCCAAAATGCTCCTTAGAAGCATGGATGGTGAGATACTCTTTCATGCACCTCGGGTGTGTTGTCAGGAGAGACCTATCCCTGGAGGAGGACATCGTACTTCGTAGAGCAGAGGGGTAGCAATAAAGAGGAGGTCCTCCATCAAATGGATTCACACGGTGTCATCAACAATGGCCTCAACTATGAGGACAATTGTGAGGCTGGCACAGGACTGAGCAGGGTTTCCTTCTGTTGTGCATAGTGGCGCTTTGAGTTGGAGTTGACTCTATGGAGCGGACAGCAACAACATTATACTGTAATCAGGCTCAGAGACAGCAGATACTTTTTTTTTAATAGATAAACAATCAGAGAGAGATAACTCAGTAAGTGACCAAAATAAAGACATGGAGAATCATTCTGAGTAGTCAATGTGAACATAAATGCCTAATTATTCATTCAAAACACTTAGTATACAATTCTCAATGAGATCAAGGAAGACAGAAAAAGTCAGGGAAACCACAGCCAAGACTTGGGAAGAATTCCGTGAAGGACACAACAAGAAGAAGTGAAAGAGCAGGCACTTAGCAACGACACAAAAAGGGCCACAAGCTTACGAATCAAATGTCTGAAATAGATAACTCAATGGAAGATCATAGAACCAGAATTAACCAATGGAGTTAGAGTGATTGAAGTAGATGACAAATCTGCTCACATTAATTTGTTTGAAGAACAATAAGAAAAATAAATAAAAATGTAGAAATTCTTAGAGGTGCATGATTCATTATGTTAGGCTGGGTTCTCGAGGAAAGCAAAATCCAATGAGCATCTGAGACTGTACATCTTTATAATAGCAGAGAGCCTTATCTTTCTCCCCTAGAGCCACTGATGAATGATAAAATACACTTTTATCAGGTCCAGGTTTAGAGCACAGCACTACCAGAGTTTCTTCATCATACATTAGAGAGCTAAACATCACCCTAGAAATAACGGCACTGATCAAAAGAAAACAAAACAGAGCAGAACAAATGCTGGCATGCTGTGTGAAAACTGGAACTCTTATGCACTTTTGGATGGATTGAAAAATGCACAAATATGGAAAATGATACAGCTCCTCCTTTTTTTCTTTTTTGTTTTTTAATCATTTTATTGGGGGCTTGTACAATTCTTATCACAATCCATACATACATCTATTGTGTCAAGCACATTTGTACATTTGTTGCAATCATCATTCTCAAAACATTTGCTTTCTACTTGAGCCCTTGATATTAGCTCCTCATTCCCCCCCTCCTTCCCCGCTCTCCCCTCCCTCATGAAACCATGATAATTTATAAATTATTATTATTTTGTCATATCTTACTCTATCTGACACCTCCCTTCACCCACTTTTCTGTTGTCCGTCCCCGAGGGAGGAGATTATATGTAGATTCTTATAGGTTAGAAAAGTAAAAGATTACAATGAGCAAGGAGAGAAAACTAAAGGAAGAACACTTTCAATGTCTTACGCTAAAGGAACTCGAGAAAAAAATCCATGCCACGAAATGGGGAAGACAGTTACATGTCCAGCTGATTGGAAGGGATTCATATTTATAGTCATTCCAAAGAAAGGCGACTCAACAGAATGACAGAACCATGTCCTTGATATCACATGGGAGTAAAACTCTGTTGAGGATCATCCAACAACAGTTGCAGCATTACATTGACAGGGAGCTGCTGGAGGTTCGGGCCAGATCCAGAAGTTGTAGAACGTGGGCTTTATTGCTGATGTCAGATGGCTCTTGACTCAAAGCAGAAAACACCAGAAAGATGTTTACTTATGTTTGGTTGACTAGGCTAAGGCATTTGAATCATAACCAACTATGGAGAAGAATGGGAATTCATGAGAAGGATGAGAATTCCAGAACACTTCATTGACCTCCATCCAAGTCATGGTATTTTCCATTGTCTCATATGCATGTGAAAGTTGGACATTGAATAAAGAAAAGCAAAAAAAAAAAAAAAAATGGTGGATTCATTTGAATTATGCTACTGCCTACGAGTATTTAATGTACCATGCACTGCCAATAGAACAGACAGATCTGTCTTGGAAGAAGTACTGCCAGAGTGCCCCTTAGCGGTAAAGATGGTGAGACATCATCTCACTAACTTTGGACAGGTCGTCAGGAGAGATCAGTCCTTGAAGAAGAACATTGTTTTATTATAGTAGGTGGGCATGGGAAAAGAAGAAGACCCTCAACACGATGCATTGACACAGTGACTGGTAATCTGGGTAAAAAAATGAAAAATTTGAAGGCTGGCACAGGCCTGGACATTGTTTCATTCTGTTGCATATATAGGGTTGTTATGAGCCAGACCTACTGAGATCTGAACAAAAAGAGACTGCAGCATCATCACCACAGAGAGCAGACTCCAAATTGTATCAACACCATAGACAAAGAAACTGCTCCTCCGGTATCTGAGACTGTAAATTTTACAT
This sequence comes from Echinops telfairi, assembly GCF_000313985.2. Classification (NCBI taxonomy): domain Eukaryota; kingdom Metazoa; phylum Chordata; class Mammalia; order Afrosoricida; family Tenrecidae; genus Echinops; species Echinops telfairi. Next base: position 34,832,167 of record NW_022111368.1, read on the forward strand.
TCACATGCAACTTTGTCTTTCTTTCTCAGAGCTGCTGGTGCTTAGAATGACAGTTACCAGCCTCATCGTGTCTTTTTTTTATTTATGCACAATAAAGAAATTTATATTAATCTCAAAAATTTACAAAAATCATCAATAGTTTAATGAATAAAAAATAAACAGTCCACATAAAATATGGATAGAAGCTCTGAACTGATACTTGTACAAATAAGACAATCAGAGATTTGCAACTCTTAACCATTAAAATACAAATGAAAACAACACACTGGTGAGGAATAGAGAGTCTAGAAAATGTATACACCGCCGGTAGGATTGTAATAGAGTGCAGTCACTTTGAAAGCAGTATGGTACTTCCTGCAGCCTGCTAGTTGGATAGTGTTATCACTTGGCCTGCTAACCCCACGATAGACAGTTCAAACACATCAGTTGTTCTGGAAGAGAAATAGGAGACTTTTGTTTGCATAAATAACTACATAGTTCTAGTTCAGTCTTTTGATTTGATTTTTTTAGCCAGTATTTTAGCTATTTCCATCTACAATCTTGCTTGCCTGGTTTCTGAAGAGATGATTCCTGCAATTTTCTTTCCCGTTGTTTCTCTATAGCTAAGAGGGCTTACTCCCACCAACCTGACTTCTTTAAATATATTCTATTTATCTTTGATTTTCAGCTGTTTGAATATGATATGTCCAGATGAAAATCTTTTGGTATTTATTCTGCTTGATATTTTCTGAAATTCCCGAATCTTTGATTTTGAGGCTTTTAGCAATTTTTGAAAAATTTTAACTTGGTTAACTATGTTTTCTATTTTATCTATGTATGATATCAAAGTGTGTCTACAGTATATTCTTTTGAGAAGTTCATATTGGCAAAATTATTAGAACTTAAAAAAATTCTATCTTTCCTTAGTCATATCTCTGCTATGTGTGAGTCCACATTAAATTCTTATTTCTTTTAAAATATTTTAATAGCCAGAATTGCCTTGTGTCTTTTCTTAGAGTTCTGTGTCTTTCTGTATTCTCTGATGTTGTGTATTTACTTCATTAGAATTTTTAATGTATTAACAACTGTGCTTTAAAATTTCTGAGTGAAAATTTCAATATCTATGCCATACCAAATTGTGGTATTGGTGCTTCCTTTATCTCTAGATTATGCTTTTTTCCTTGACTTTCCTCTTGTCATAATTTTCTGTTGATTGTCACACATTATATACTGGTAAAATCATTAATGTCAGGTTCGTGCCATTCTGCTGAGGAAGCTGGCAATGCACAAATGGCTTAGCATTCTATTACTAAATGAAAGTTGTGCTAAAGGGGTAATTGTACCACATCAAGAGATGTCTTGGAAGGTGAGCATGTCAATTTGCTTCTGAAAAATCAGTCACCACCTACGGCCCACAGATCTCCTCAGACACAGCACTCATCGTGCTCCAGAGTCAGCTCTGTGGCAATTTGTTTCATTTGATCTTGGTGTGCTTAAAACTATATTTCATATGTGGCAAAGTTAGAAGGGCCAGAGATTTAAAATTCCTTTGATAGTCTTAAAAACATTTTTTTTTGCCTCCCCAATTGTCTTTAGGCTTTTCTAGGTATTCTCCCTTAAGTAGTATGTGCATCTTGCTTGTCTTTTATTATATTTCATTGTTATCATATTAAAGTTTTCTTATTATGTTAATGTCAGAGAGGAGAAAGTGCAATAACTTTATGATTGAATCTCATTCTAACAGTAGGTCTATATCCCTATTCTATTACCTCCATAAGTATTTTCCAGTTTTTATTTGGTCACCTTAATTGAATATGAAGGCTAAATGGAGATGGAGTTGGTTGAATGCTCTTCTCCTACAGGAGGATATACATCTGGCAAAGTCTTTTCCTCAGAGAGTAGACTGCCCTGGGTACCCAGGCCAAGTACCATAGAACACGAGGACACTGAATCCTAAACCTCCGAGGCACACAGCATACTGCAAAGGCCATACTACAGGGATCCATGTGGACATTTCACTAGGTGAGCTTGAGTCTACCTCCCAAGCCCCTGCATCCTGAGGACATGAGACCAAAGTTACATGGTATGCAAAGAAGCTATACCAAGAGTATCGAACTGTCGGTAGGTGGTCCAACATAGACTTATACCAATGCCTTACTTGCTGCATTAAGATACATATTATTCTTACCGATTTGTGATTGACATTGTCAGTGAATATTATTGCAAATTTTGTCTGGCAACCAACTCCCATGGTTTGTATAAATAGCGTTCAACCACGTAAAGATTTATTCTTTTCAAGTGACTAATTCTGGCATTGTGATATGAAGTTAGCCTACCATTGTTCAGTCTCCCTTCTCTCAAGTGTTTTAAAAATTAATATCATGTGCTAATCAATGACATTATTAACAGAAGAACTAGTGTGCCGGGGAGATGAATGATAAGATTCTCTGATATAAAATAACAAGGAGAGCTCTAAGGGGAGCCAGAGGCAGATAAAGACCATAGATCCAGGAATGGATTTGGGCCTGCACTAAATCCTAACTCCAATCTAAGAATAACTAGTTTTGAAGACATGGCCTACCTGATACTCCCCCTCATGAAGGAAGCACAGAAGGTCTGGATACTGTAGCAAAGCGTGGTGATGAAATTAGATGGTGTCTGGCTGTCAGATAGAATAGCATCTGGGACCTTAAAGGCTTATTTCCAAACAAGCAGCCATCTATGTGAGATGTCAACCTCCTCCACATGCAAGAAGCACACCACCATCCGTGACCTGAGGATTGTAAATTATATAATCCCAAACCCAAGGCAGGAATAGTATCAGAGCTTAACTTGTCAGATTCTGGGTTGCAGAAGGTTATAGATGACAGTGCAAGCCCCCAAATACATTTGTGAACTCTACACAGGAGCCTTCGGTGATTTTCCTCTAGCCGTAATTAGGGATGGGAATAAACAGAGAGTACTAGAGAGATCACTGGAGGAGATCAAACAGATCACGCTGACTTGAATGGTTTTCATCCTGTCACTTGATCTTCCCATCTGATACACTTTGGGTTAGATCTGGTTTTCCATATTTTCTGGGGTTTTTTTTCATATCGGGGTTTATTTCTGATGTATTTTGTCATTGTGCATAGCCTTCTTGAATCTTTGTATTTGTGACTCTTCTTCAGTGTATGAAACCCAGGATTAAGGAGCCCATAGAGAAAACAACTAGAATAAGGGTTCCTGGTGGGCTGCTGGGGAAGTGGGGGGAGCTGATATCAAGGAGTTTAAGAAGGAAGAAATGTTTTAAAATGATTGTGGTAAAAAGTGTACAGTACCGCTGGATGTGATTGAACTATGGAATGACCTGATGTCTAGATTAAGTCCTAATGAAATGACTTGGGTAAAATATGCAAGCCCATGGAGAACACTCTAGAAAAAAAATTAAATGGTTGTTTCCCCTTCCCTTGCTAGTCATGAAAGGATCTATCTTGGCTCTTCAACATGAGAACTCTCTAGAGTTCTGAAAGTATAATGCACAAAACTGGGTTAGTGTCCCTAAGATGATACTCTTCCGGTGTTTCTTGCTCTTAAGACTAATACCTATTCAGCACCCAGAAATTTGCCAAAATTACTATTTAACTGATCCTAGCAATATGTGACTCTAGGGCTTTTCTTTCAAATAACGGATCTAAGCTGTCATAGGCTGCATTCACATGCCTTTGCAGAGACCCAAGTGCTTGCTCTGTGTCTATGTTCCCTGATGAATAGGAGGAAAGTTGGGGATTTCAATTTAGTTCAATGTTTTCCTTATTTGAAGAAAAAGAGCATCAACGTCTAAGAACTTTACATATCCAAGTTCATACTGGAATTCCAAATGACAAATCGTTTTATTAGTGTCCTCTATTTTAAAAAGTAGTAGCACAAAGAAAATTGGAAATTAAAAGGAAAAAAAGACATGCAGGTCCCTCACTCTCGTAAGTTTTAGAAGCCATCCTGTAAGCACCATCAGAAGCCACTAAGGCAGGTGTGTCAGTCCATCAGAGCTGGGCAGGGGACTGTGTAGGACAGACGTGTCTGCCTAGAACCCACATCCTCCAGCTGCAGGACACACATGTGAAATCAAACACACTAGGAGGAATTTACTTTTGTCATTTTCTTCAAGAACTGATAGACACGAGACACCGACAAGATATTCCACAGTTCTGCCACAGCCCCTTTTTATTACTTAGGGATTGACTTATTAAATAAAATACACACAACAAAAAAATCGTAGAATTTTTTTTCAGTTTTATTATTTCATCCTTAGTTCTTAGGCCATACAACACACAAGGAATCATAAAATGAGGGCTTGGGAGAGGGAAGCAAAGAGAGGATCCGATTGTAAAGACCAAGTTGAGGATTTGAGGATAATATTTTCTCCCTGATAAGTCTTCACACACTAGGCATACAGTACATGATGATCACATGAGCCCCCGTTGCTGTTTTTCCACCGATCTTAGTCCTTGAACTTGCAAACATAGGGCAACCTCTGAGTGCAGTCGTAGTCCTTCCATTTCAGAAATCCTGAAGAGAGACGAGAGGTGTATGGAGCCATTGAAGGCTATGAACCTGGAAGGTGGCATCTCAGATTCTAGCCTTGGATTCAAACCCACATCCTCACCAGTGTCCCTCTCCAGGTGAAAGCGCCAGAGAGAAAGTAAAGGAAAGAAAGGAAGGGAAGAAGGAAAGGAGCCAACACTGAATCTACTAGCATGGGAGAATTTCCTGAAGATTAGGCACACAGAGAAGGGAAAAGGAGATGGGGAAGGGTGGGAGAAGAATGACTCCTTTAATTCTTACCTGTGTGCCGAGAGAGTGTCCCACAGTGGCCAGGCTTTGAGTTGGTGGAAGGATCGCGTTCCCAGTTCAAATAATTCAGCACATCTCTGTTACTCCACTCCCAGCCGCCGTCATTGGGTTCCAACCCCTACAGAGTGAAGAAAAGAGGCAGGTGAGATAAGGGTTGGGATAGCTCTCTTCCCCTAAGTCCCCTCGTGGGAATTTCTGATCCCCAAGCCACCCATTCTATAAGGACCATCCCTTCTACAATGACTCTTAACTAGTTGCTGATTGGACAAATCTCAAAGCCACAGCCAGCAGGCAGACCACCCCAAGCCGTTTGCCATTGGTTAGACAGTAATAGTGTGGCATTGTTAATGCTTCTGCCCACAGCCCTAAAAAAACCAAAATGTCTATTCTACAGGAGGTAAGCAGACAGTCACTTAGGAATCCATCAGCCCAGTTTATACAGACCTGTGAAACTCAGAAAACTGAATCATGAAGCCTCGGTATTGTGTCAAAACCTTTAAAAGAGGCACTTTGTTATAGCTTTAGAGCAGAATCTCCACAGAGCTCAGCTCTCCAGCTGACTGCAATACCTTTCCTTTCCCAGATATGTTCCCCAGGATCCCTGGGCTCCAGGACTCCATGCAGAACTGCTTGGGCAGTCGCAGTGAACAGAGAATGGTCTATGTGACACCAGACATTTTTGAGAGAAAAAAAGGGAGAGGAGAGAATGTCATCACACCAGTGTGGGGTCATGAAGTCCCATCCAGATGTATAGGTAGTTGTTTGACATGCTCTTCACCAAGGAGGCAACAAAGGCTCCTTCAGCTGCACCTAGCAACGAGACGAGATATCCTGAGGACCGCTTCTGGCAGGCTATCTGTGTGGGGATGGAGAGACAGAGAGGAAATTGAAATTTCCCCAGAGGTGATGCAGGGTCCATGAGGATGGTGCATAAGAGAGAAAGGTGTACATGTCACCACAACATTCTGGAAAATGGAAGCCCCCTCCCCCCACCATGATCCCATGTATTTTCCCATGTAGGCCCCATTTGCACATCATAATACGTACGTCTGCCTCCATCCAGGTTTTGGGCGTCAGAAACAAGGCGTAGCAGTAAGACCCATAGGCCTTGGAGCCTCTGGGGCAGCTGATCCTGGCCGAGGCCGGGTCCACTGGGGAGTCTTCCCCTGTGGTAGAGGAAGGCAAAGGGGGGAGAGGAATGAGGGACAATGACGTTGGGAGACTGGGGAGGGGAAGTGGATAAACAGCACTGAGGACATGTCCATGAGACTACTGCACAGAGAATGATACTTACTCCTGCACTCCCCTTGCCCTTGCCAATTCTGTCAGTGTTTCTGAGAATCATCTCCTTTATTTAACTCCCCCTCTTCAATGCTCAATTGAATAACCATTCTTGTATTGAGCACTCTGTATAAGTCAGAATCGACTCTTCACACTTTATCTCATCATTCTCCATTATTAATTGAAGTACATGGACACAATGGAAAGTAATTAGTACATTACTGTCGACCCGCTCTCTGACCTTTTACAACGAGTTTTTGGAAGAAGTATTAATGTTAAAGGAACTGCAGCCTGTTTGGTTACATGCAAATATCCACCACCACTACCTTCTGTCTCAAAGAGATTACTTTTTCTTCCTCTTGGCTCAGAACATTCACCAGCCATTATTAATGTGAAAACAAAAATCAAAACCTTACCTTGAACCTGGGATAGGAACATCAGGCAGGACAGCAGTGTCCAGAGCGTGCTAGGAAGGGCCATGGGTGACGGCATTCTGTCTGTGTGTCAAAAAGCGATCAGAAATCACTGGAGGTAGGATAATGAGAGAGAGAGAAATGCAGAAACACCCCTTTATTATTACTTGTCTTTTCCTTTGAACCCCTACAAAGAAATTGACTTTGGGGATGTCCATTTCTTTCTATTGTTCAGGAGAGAAAGAGGGATCTCTATCCCTAGTGCCTCTAAGCCATCCATTTACTGAGTCTGAATGCTATGTTCTATAAAAGCTGGTACCTTCCTACCTATCCCTATAAGGGGTGAGGGAAAATCCCAGATGTGGGCCTCATCTACCTGTAGCATCCACTTACCTGTCTTGCAGGACTCTTTAGTGGTTTGTCAGTTCAGAAAGGCTGCACTTTTATAAGGGAGTCTGAGGAAGTAGCATTAAAATCAATACCGGGAAGGTGCAAGGGGCATACAAGGTATGGGGAAGCCTTGGCATGCATTCAAAGACATTCACATCATAGGAGGAGACAAATATCAGTAGATGCCTGGAACTCACTCATATCGTCTATGTTCTGTTAATATGCCAGTAATTTCCTTATGACGGCTGACATTTGCCTTTTCCCCAGTGTCTCACATAGGCTCTGTTTCTTAAAAATCATTTTACTGGGGGCTTTACAGCTCTTATAACATTCCATATATCAATTGCATTAAGCATATTTGTACATATGTTGCCATCATCATTTCCAAAACAGTTTTCTACTTCAGTCCTTGGTATCAGCTCCTTTTCCCGCCTTCCCTTCCCACCCTCCCTCCTTAGTGTATTCTTGATCAATTATATATTGTTATGATTATTTCATATCTTATACTATTGCCTCCCTTCATCCACATTTCTGTTATTTGTCCACTTCAGGTGGGGAGGGGGAGCGCAGTGGAATACATCCAACCTTGTAATGGGCTCCCCCTTTCTCCTCCTTCCCCTGACCTGACCATCCCCCTACCCTTGTGACATCGCCACCCACCCCACCACCACCCACCCTCCACCCTCCCCAAACACACAACTGTTCCTGGGGGGTTGATCAGCCCTGAATTCCATGTGTCTTGAGCTCTTACCTTTACCAATGTGTGTCCTCTGGTGATCTAGTCATATTTGTAAGGTAGAACTGGGTCATGGTGGAGGGGCGGGTGCAGAGGAAGCATGCGGCAATGAGAGGAATGATATGCGTTCCCTCGATGCTACACTACCCTCCGGAAATTATGACACTTGGCACACATTCTGATGTGTTTGATAATTAAGAGAACATGTGGCAATGGATAGATTTAAAAACTATGAAATGTACTTCATTTTGATAAATTTTCAATAACATTTTTTGTCAATAACATGTAAGGTTAGGCATTTATTATTGTTTAATTATATTTTTATTGGTATATACTTCACATATGATACAATACAATCATTCAACTACAGTAAGCCTATTTGTACAAATATCACCACAATCAATTTCAGAACACTGTCGTCCTGTACTCATTGTCATTAGGGACCCATTTCCCCTGTCTTCCCTGCTATGTCCCTAAGTCATTAACAACTTAGGTACTGTCTCAATAGATTCACCTATCTTGGGCTTCATTTTTAAAAATTGTATACAAACAGGAAGCAAACAAACACCTCAACAATGATTAGATAAAAAAAACTTAAACCTCATTCCAAAAGAAAACAGTAAATATTAAAAACTGACACAAATTTAAAATAGGTGAAAAAGGAAATCAAATGATATGGCATTGCATTTTAGCCAAACTACATCTTCCATAATAGATTTTACAATGGTCTCTGTCTGACAGTAAGGCTATTTTTACCCTTTAACTATGGTCACAGCGTATTAACTGGAGGCTTAGTCCATGTGGGGAGCCTAGCCCTCTGCAAACCAGGTGTTCACAATTTAAGCTCTGATATCATTCCTTCTTTGGATTGGAATGTTATTACTTATAATCCTTGGATCACACAGACTGGTGGGCTTCTTCCATGTGAACTCGGTTAATAGCTCATCTAGATGACTGTTTTAAGATAAGCTTTCAGAAGCTATTCTTTCTGACAACCTGTTACCATATGGTTCATTAACCACACTTTGCTAAAGCACACATAACTTCAGTGATCTTTTAATGAGGGTAAACATCAAAAAGGGCCCTTTCATAAGAAACAGTTGTTCTTAGGTTGGGGCTAAAATTAAGTGAGTGCAAGCCCCAACTGGTTCATGTGCCCAGTTCACGTTAGACACAGGGCCATAATTTTATGATAGAGAACATTATAAACCATCCCTCTGAGGCACAAAGTAATGGATTTAGCCAATGGTACAGAATTTAAAACACTGTTGAGAAATGGAAATTATACAAGTATAGTCTGATTTCAGATCACAATATATGAAATATTGATTTGCTTAAATGGCTGGACACTATTTACACAAACAGTGGGGGTGGTGATAGGGGAAAAGTTTCTATGACACTCACTTACAAAGGTATGACCATATCTACCAGATTCATACATGTCATAAGCGAGCAAGAAGGGTATTAGAATAAGAAACATACGGTAGTCCCAGACCACCGCGCATTGAGTACCCTCAACGCAATCGATCCAAACAAAAGGCCAACAACTTTTATTTCCAAACCTGGGGATTTCAGTCACCTGCTTCTCACACGAGAGTATATCAGCCTTAAAGCCAAGGGAGTACGTCTGTTCCTTAAATTTGCTACAGGTGAATGTGAAGTAAAGCCCAATTCACTTAGTACTGTTTCCACATCAATCCTTCTGATGTGGCCTCTAATAAGGATGTTTTGAGCCTTAAAATGACACAGTCTAAAGTCTCAGGAATCTATAAAACCTGACCAGGTCACCAAGAGCTGGATAGAAACTGGTCAAAAGTGTCCAATTAGGAACATAGCACCAGGCAATATTATCGCCTTGGATTCTGTATAAGTATTGGTAAGTAATTTTTCCTGATGGAGGGTGGCTCCTCCCAGTTTACTCATCAACGGAAATGCAGTCTTTTTCTGAGATATACTTGGCCCCTTCCCCTATTTTGACTTGAATTTCCATCAAAGGGCACTATTACTCTTGTAGGAGTTTCTGTTGATTTGGGTTGACCTTTGAACCATGTTGTATGGCAGCAATTAAATGGTCTTCTCCCTCTCCCCCATCTTGGAAACTGATCCCAGCTGAGGTGAGGAATCCTCAGTTGAAGCAATTTTTAAGTTCCGCATATAAAGGGGTGACATATGGTTTGTGTGCATTAGGTAGGCTCTGCCTCATTACTCAGGAGACCAGATTAGATTACATTCGTGAAGACACTCCTGCCTTCATCTTAGTGTTTATCCTTATAGTGGTGAACTCACAGAATAGTTGTCATTTTGTGATTGACTAATTTTACTTCACATCATGGTTTCCATTTCCTTCCCTGTCATGAGGAAGATTCATGGTTTCAACACCATTTTTTATGCATTCATAGTATTTTATTGTGTGTATGTACCAGTGTTTCTGTATTCATTCATCCTCTGATGGGAAGTTGCATTTTTCCCAGCTTTTTGCTACTGTGAATGGGGGAGAATATTTGGTTTTATTCTTTCTCTTGCTTCCTTGGGGCATATGGCCAACAGGGGCATTGTTAGATCATATGGCATTTTTGTTCCAGTTATGGCCTTTCCATAATTGCACATGTCTACAATCCCGCCAATTGTGTATAAGAATTCCAATCTCTCTACATCCTCTCCAGCATTTCTCACTCTCTCTCTCTCTCTCATTTTGCTATGGCTGTGAATATAAGGTCGTACCTCAGTGTTTCTTGATTGGCTTCTCCTGAAGAGCTAATGATCAGGAGCAGTTCTTCATGTATTTGTTTGCCATTTAAGTGTCTTCTCTGACAAATTCTCTGTTCATGTCTTTTCACACCTTTTAATTAGATTATTTTTCTTCTTGTTGAGATGTTGCTGAATTCTATGAATATCAGAGATTAGTCCCTTGTCTGTTGTATTGTTGTTAAATATTTTTTCCCATTCTGTGGGTTCTTAATTTACCCTTTTGATGATATCTTTCAACATGCATGTGTTTTTATTAATAGTTCCCAGTCATCTATTTTGGCTTCTGCTGTGTGATTCCCTTATTATGTTTGGTATTCTGTGTATGCCTTGCAATTCATTTGCGTTAGCAAAACACTCCTCCCAAAGTAGCAAGTTTTGCCTGACCTCAAAATCTATTACACAGCAACAATCATGAAGACAGTCTGGTCCTGGTACAATTAAAGATGAATAAACCAATGGGACAGAATAGAAAATCTAGAAATGAAAGCATTCATCTACAAACAACTGATTTTTGACAAAAGACCAAAAAACATTAAATCAGAAAGAGAAACCCTCTTCAAGAGCTTGTTGATATTGGTACATATATGTATGCCATGCTTCACATAGGTTCCTTGTAAATATTCCATGGAACTGTTCCCTGTGGCCTTGGTACTGAGGCTATAAGATGGTCATACGGGGAAACAGCTCATCAGTTGATATCTCAGAGTCACTTTCTTAGAGTACACTATGAAGAACAAATATGTTGAAAAATGGAAGTCTTCAATTAATTCAAGGAAGGAAGAAGTTATACATTTTATAACTCTACTAAATTTGTATGTGACTTTCCCTGTGTTTGCACATGTACTGCTGGTGTGGAAGCAATTCTAGGTAAAAGGATATGAAGATGCTGTTGTTTTGAGGTGCTACTGAATTAGTTCCTACTCGTAGCAACCTTATGCACAGCAGAAGGATACACCGCCCAGTCCTGTGCCCTCGTCACAATTTTCCTGTGCCCCTGGCCATTGTCACAGCCACAGGGTCAACCCATCTCTCTGAGGGCCTTTCTCTCCTTGTGGCCCCTCTCCTTCACCTAACAAAACGCCCTTCTCAGGGGCTGGTCTCTGCTGACAACATGCCACTACTTTGAAAAGTAGTGACACTACATATCATATTTCATATTAAACATTTGTACCAAAAATTATATTGTCACTTCGAAGATTTGGTAAGCAGCCATTCATTTTAGTCATTGTCAACCCTCAAATGCATCTGTGTGACAGAAAGGAAAGCCCACTATGACCTTCTGAAATCCCATGGCTTTATCTGTGGAAAAGTCTCTCTGACATTGGTCTGTAACCAAATGTCTTGATGGAATACCATTCATTCTTACATGAGACTCGCTGCCAGATAAACCTTAGCTATTCATGTTTTTCTATTTTATTCATATTTGTGACCATTGGAATAAAAGGTGACCCCAAACCAACATAGAAATTATTGAACAGCATCATTAATATTACATGTAAGTAAATATTTGCTGAAAGTAATTGAAAAATTGAACACACTCTTGGCAAAGAGCTGCCAGAAAGGCAAGCCTGAGACAGAAGAGGACATGATGTCAGATATACCTCGGCTGAAAGTGGAGAATTCCAGTTGACTTGTATTTTATTGACTAGGCAGGGGCAGTCAATTGTGTGGCACATAACAAAAATATGGATAACACTGAGAAGAATAAGAATTCCAGAACATTTCATTGTGCTCATGTACGACTGGTACATGGACCCAGAGGCAATCATTGAAACAGAGGCAGGGAATACTCGATGATTTAAAATCAGTAAAGGTGTGCATCTGGTTTGGATCCTTTCATCATACTTATCCAATCTGTGTGCTGAGTAAATCATCCAAGAAGCTAGACTGTCTGAAGGAAAAAGCAGCGTCAACATGGGAAGCAAGTTCATTAACAACCTTTGCTCTGCAGAGGACACCGAGTTTCTTGCTGAAAAGGAGGAGACTTGAAACAATTGCTGATGAAAATCAAAGACTACTATACTTTGGTATCAATTGCAACACTCTAAGGAAAACTAAAATTTTCACAAATGGACCGATAAATTTGTGACAAAGATAAAACAAAGAAAAGATTCAAGCTGTTAAGGATTTCATTTTTCTTGAACCCACAATCCTTGCTTATGAAGCAACAGATAAGAAATTAAATAATACATTGCATTATTTAATCTGCCGCACAAGGGGAAATCTGCCGCACAAGGCCTCTTGAACGTGTTGAAGGGGAAGGTGTCACTCTGAAGGCTATGGTGAACCTAACCCAACCCATGGTGATTTCAGTTGCTCAAGGGCATGAGTCCTATGCGCCATTGGTCAGCAGTAGAGTGCCATGGGAGGAAGAAGCATGGAGACTGAAGGCATGTCTGGCCCCTCCATTGTGGTAACAGAGAAGCCAGAGGAGGTCAGATACGGTCAGCCCCCATATACACCATTTATTGCTGTTGCCCCATTTTATGGTTCCTAAGAGCAATATGTTAGTCATCCAGTCTTCCCTTCGCCCAGCATTGCTGCTCACATTCACGTCTCTCTAGTGGCAAATAACCCAGGAGCATTTCCTTATGTTTTATGGGGAGCTTAATGTCTTTGGTGAAATACTTGTTCACATGTACTGCTAATTTTCGGTTGAGCTATCTTTTTTCTTTTCTTTTGAGGTATTGGAATTTACCATAAAGTTTACATACAAATTAGACCCTTGTTTGATATGTCATTGCCAATTTTCCCCCCAGACTATGATTTCTCTTTGGACTCTTCTGGTGAAATATTTTGAGACACTTAAATGTCTATTTTTCAGAACATTCCTGTCATCCAGTTTGTCTTCTGCTCATTTTAGGTTTTCACTTAAATTTTATAGGACTTTAGATATGCACTAGGGATCTTAAGTTTTCCCTAAATTTTCATTGAAAGCCTATATACTTCTAAGTTTTGCATTTCAGCTTTTGATCCATTTTGAGTAGAATTTTATATATGTTGTGAGACATGACCCGGATTCATTCTTCGGCAAAGAAATTTATAAATTACAAACAAAACAAAATAAAACCTCAAAGAAAATTAAACCTTATCATCAAATGAAAACAGAATAATCACAAAAGATTTGGTAAACACTAAAAACAGCAACGAAGAAAATTACAAGGAAGCGCCCGCAAGGAATGAACTCAACATGGAAATTTGTTCTCAGCACAGAAAATTGTGCAAAACAAGCACAGCAATAAATTCAGACCTAACGATAATTCCACTGAGTGTTATGCTTTCAATTTGTTAGTCAGGTGCCAGAAGAAGCCAGCTCCTAGCACAATCACTATGGGTTCGGTAGGCGCAATTGTACAGCGATAATAAGTAAATATTTTAGTAAAGTTATAGAGAGCATGAGAGATAAAAGAGATATATAGAAATAAATGGAGTCAGACACATTTCATGGTAGCATTGCTCACTTCAGCCCGGCTTGGCAATTCACGTGGAGAGAGAGAGAGAATTTGAATGCTCCCCAAGCTTTTATACTCTCTGGGGACGTTTGAGCCCCCACATTACATGTGAAGACATACGTCACAGGAAAGGGTTGTGCTACAGGTATTACAGTGATGGGAGGGGGTGATCTAGGGACATACATGCTATAGGAAGAGGAGGGACAGC
>NW_022111368.1:34846330-34909036 GCF_000313985.2 Echinops telfairi
GTGGTGAGATGAGACAGCAGTCTGGCAGCAAGGATCTGACTTCCCCCCACAGTCAGGGGTCAAAGAATGACAAAATAGATTTTACAAAACAAAAACAAAAAACAGGACCCCAAAACATACCCTAGACAAAAAAGAAAAATAGAGTAAAAAATGAAAAAATAGGGGGGAATTAATCTAATAATAATCAAATAGAGCAGGAGTGTCAGAATTAATATCTGAAAAATAGCCTTTAAGACAAAAACCAGCATAAGATACAAAAAAGGGCATTATATTATGAATAAAATGCCAATTGAACAAAAGGCACACAGTAATAAAAATCTATGTACTCAACAAAATAGCTATGCCCATTTTGGCCCTGTACTTTCCTAGAAATTTTAAAATTGCATAATAAAGGTACTAAATAAACTCCCATAAATTTTCAGATTGCAGACTCACAGATTAATATTGAGATGAATAAGATATTTACTGTATTTTTATAGCTATGAGAGATGTATCCATGTATGTAAGTCTTTATGATTTAAGAATGTTTCCTAAGGCCTGGATTCTTATTTACTCACATATATTCCTAGTTAATTTATATTTTTCTTCACCTTAAAAAGGGTATCTTCTTTTAAAAATCATTTTCTAATTATTTTGCTCAAATATGCTCAAAATATGCAAATATTCTATTGCAATTATATGTTGATCTAAATCCTCCCATTATCTCTGGATATTAATTTAGAGATCCTTTTGAGTTTTCTATGAAAACACCACACTATATACAAATAATAACAACTTCATTTTGTTAAATATTTTCTTAAAAGATAACTATATTTTCCCCTTTTTTAATTCTCCTTTTTACAGAAGTCAAGTTTTAGTGCTGTTATTGGTTAGAGTCAATGAGACCATGCTGCCTTTTATCCTCTTGAACTTAGAGAAATGTTTAAGTGTTTTACTTCTGATTTCTGTAATATCATGTAAGGAAATTCCTATTTATTATTTGCTAATAAATTTTAGTCTTAAATGATGTAGAATTGAATATTGTTTTTTCTTTTAAGATGATCATATTTTTATTGTTTTATTCCTTGATACAAAAATTGCAACATCCCAATAAACTATCCCACATTTCTGACATAATTTTTACTCGACCTTAATTAGCTGTATGCTTGTTGATTATTTACAGTGGTAGACTTGGTTCATTTATGGTTTTGTCCATGAATTCTGCATCTATGTTCTTGAGTCAGAGTGGCCTGAAAATTTGTTTTCCTCTGGTCTTAATTTTTCTATATTCCAAATATTTATCCTAATTTTTTTTCTTTTAAATTACCTTGGAAGAATACTGCAACAGGCTCCTGCTAACCTGACACAGCTAAAACAACCATAACATCCAGGTTATATACTCTAATTATTTCTTCTTTCTTTCATCTTGTTATTGTATGTTATTTTGAAGTAAACTCTAGCATGCACATTATGCTTTCTTTGAGTAAGTTATTACATGTTCTTAAATGCTAAGAACGTGGTAAATTAAACATAATTTAGAAACCATAATCATACCAGAAAAAAGCTTAACATTTTAATATTCACAAATACATGCTTCAACCCAGTCTTCTCATATTTTTCCCCATATTTAGTCTGTTAAGCTCAAGAACTAAACCTAGTCTACACATTCTATGTTTTATTGCTCTTATTGGCTTTAGAATGTTTTATTTCCCTATGATCGCTTGTTAGGGAAACTAAAACACTTGTCTACCGAGTTTCTTCCTTCGAGATGTTGCAGATTCTATACCTTTGGCATCACATACATTGTTTCATCACATCCTATAATTCCTGGATATTGGTAATTAATATTAAAAATGTTGAAAAGGGACACTCAAGGTATTTTGACTTTATGACACTTTTGTACTCTTAAAAAATTATTGAGGACCTCAAAGACATTTACTGACATTTTTTAGAAACTTAAAGCTTTCTTAAGCCATATATATGTAGTTTAATATATATATAGAGAGAGACTTGCTTTGATCTTTTTCATTAATGGAAAGGAAATATCAATCTAAAAAACTGAAGTTTATCTGGAAGTCTGTGATAGAAAGTTGGTATGCCATGAAAACGACAGATTATGAATGAATGTTAAGAATAATATCCCGGCTCAGAACAGCCAAGGCACAGAGGGGATCAAAGGGCTGGCCCCATCACAAGACAGGACAACATGTCCCTCACTAACAAATAGTGCTAAAGGGGGACAACACTGGGGACACGGTGTGGGAGATGTGCCCAATCGGACCCACCTTACCAGGTTGAGCACTAAGAGTGTATAGTGGAGCAGCAAGGGGAGCAAAGCAACAAAGTCCCCGAGGAACTCCAACAGTGAACTTGGGGGTCAGGGCGTGGCACCCCAGTGGACTTGACTGGAAAACACTCATAAAGGTCACCAGACAGAACCACTTGAGGGCTTTTCAGTTTTTGCTGTTGGTTTTTCTTTTTCTCTTTATTTTTTATTTCATTGTATTAGCTGTTGTTGATTTATTTTTTCTTCTTTTTTGTGTTATGTTTGCTCTGCTTTGTTTTTGCTTGTATTATTTATTGTCTATCTGGACAAGATAGGTGGGATGACTAATCCAGAGGAGAAAACAATGGGACTGATGATTCCCAGGGGGACATGGGTGATGGAGAGATGGAGGCAAAGGAGGGGGATGCCAAAAAACCCAGGGACAAGGGAAGAATAAGTGACTTAACATTGATGGCAAGGAGGGTATAGGATGCTTGGGGAATTGATCAAGGGCAAAGTAGCTAAGAGGAATTAACAAAACCTGAATGAAGACCCAACATGGTAGTGGGATGGGAAGAAAGTAAAAGGAAATAGAGGAAAGAACTGAGAGGTACAGGAGAATTGTAGAGGTATATACACAGGCATGTATAAATGTATTTACATTTATATACAATGACAGGGGAATAGAGCTGTGGACAATACTTTACTTATAAAGTATTATGGTAGCAGATGGACATTGGGCCACCACTCAAGTAATCCCTCAATGTGAGAACAATTTGTTCTACTAGCATGGCACTCTGTGATGTTCACCTTCCCTGACACCATCACTGAAGACAAACTGGGTACATAAGCAAATGTGGTAAAGAAAGCTGATGGTGCCCAGCTATCAAAAGATATAGTGTCTGGTGTCTTTAAGACTTGCAAATAGAAAAGCGACCATCTAGTTGAGAAGCAAAAAAGCCCACATGGAGGAAGCACACCATCCTGTGTGATCACGAGACATCAATGGGATCAGGTATCAGGCATCAAAGACACAAACAAACAAAATGAGGGGGAGGGCAGAATGGGGCCCAAAGCTCATCAGTAGTCAATTGGACACTCCCCTGCCAGAATAACCACAAGGAAGAGAAGATCCAGTGAGGGTGATCCGTATAGCACCCTATAGAGCCATCAGTATAGCAATGATGAAACACACAACCTGCTTCTAGTGATTTAATGTTCCCTGCCCCCTCCCCACTACCATGACCCCAATTCCATCTTACCAATGGTATAGATAAGAGTAGGAAACACAAGTAATCCAGAACAGATAAACCCCTTGGGACCAGTAAGGGGAACAGCGATACTAGGAGGGTAAGGTGGGGGCAGGAGGAGTAGGGGGAACCAATCACAATGATTGACATGTGGCCCCCATACCAGGGAGTCGGATGCAGAATGGTGGGTGAAATAGGACCAGCAGTCAGTGTAAATCATGGGGGGAAAAGATGAAGAATTTATAGATTGTTAGGAGGGCATGTGGGAGGGAGGGAGGGAGGGAGGGGAGGGGAGGCAGAGGGAAAAGGAGAAGCTGATGCCAGGGTTCAAGTAGACAGAAAATGTTTTTGAAAAGATGATGAAAACATACGTAAAAATCTGTTTGACAAAATGGATATATGTATGGATTGTGATAAGAGCTGTAAGTGCCCCCAATAAAATTTTTAAAAATTAAATTAAATTTAAAAACAAAATACCACTTTTCATCAGATCAACCATTGGGTTTATGCGTGTAGCAGATTATTTGAGACTTTCTATTTTGTTCTACTAAATATGAAAAGAATAGTTGGAGGTTGACAATTATTAAAATTAATCCTCTTAACTGTCAAAGACACGTTTCAATGAAAATGACATTGTGATGTAAATGCATTGTTGTTGTTAGGTGTCCTCAGGTCTGTTCCAACTTACAGTGGCTCTCTGTTCATCAGAACGGAACACTGTCCAGTCCTGCACATTCCTCAAAATTGTACTTGTGTGTCAGCTCATCATTGCAGCCACTCTGTCAATCCATCTCACTGAGGGCCTTCCTTCTGGATTCTGCTCCACTTTACTGACCACGAGGTCCTTCTCTAAGTATTGGTCTCACCTTACAACGTGTCCAAAATATGTAAGAAAACGTCTTGTTATCACTGGTTCTAAGGAGAATTCTGGCTGTACTTCTTTTTTTTAATCGTTATATGAGGGGCTCATACAACTCTCATCACAATCCATACATACATCAATTGTGTAAAGCACATTTGTACATTCATTGCCCTCATCATTCTCAAAACATTTGCTCTCCGCCTAAGCCCCTGATATCAATCCTCATTTCCCCCCCCTCCCGCCTCTCCCCTCCCTCATGAACCCTTGATAATTTATAAATTATTATTTTGTCATATCTTGCCCTGTCCGACATCTCCCCTCACCCACTCTTCTATTGTCCGTCCCCCAAGGAGGAGGTCACATGTAAATCCTTGCAATCGGTTCCCCTTTTCCAACCCACCCTCCCTTCCACCCTCCCAGTATCGCCACTCACCACTGGTCCTTAAGGGATCATCCTCCATGGTTTCCCTGTGTTTCCAGTTCCTATCTGTACCAGTGTACAGCCTCTGGTCTAGCCAGATTTGTAAGGTAGAATTGGGATCATGGTAGTGGGGGAGGACTTCTTCCAAGACAGATCTATTTGTTCTTTTGGAAGTCTATAGTGCTTTAAATATACTTCACCAACACCATAGTTCAAATACATCAATCTTCTTCAGTTTTTCCAATTCTGCGTCTAATTTTCACATGCATATGAGGTGTCTGAAAATATGATGGCTTGGGTTAAGCACACTTTCGCCTCAAAGTAAACTCCTTGCTTTACAACACTGTAAAGAATTCCTGTGCAGCAGATTTATCCAACACAATGCATCATTTGATCTCTTGACTGCTGTTTCCATGAGTATTGATTGTGGATCCCAGCAAGATGAAATCCTTGACAACTTCAATCTTTTTTTCATTATCTTAATGTTACATATTGTTTCGGTTGTGATGATTTGGTTTTATTTACATGGAGTTGTAATCCATACTCAAGGCTACAATCCTTGATTTTCATCAGCAAGTGCTTCAAGTCCCCACTTTCAGCAAACAAAATTATGTCTTCAGCCTATTCCAGGTTGTTCATAAGCCTTCTTTCAATCTTAATGCAGCATCCTTCTTCATATAAGCCAGCGTCTATGATGATTTTCTCAGCATACAAATTGAATAAGAACAAGGGAGTGGCCCCCAAAATGAATTTTCTTCAAAGTTATGTACTTATTTATTTATTTATTTTACAAAACAACCTTATAACCTTCAAAATATTCTCTATAATACTTAACCCATTTGTCAAATCTGAGATTCCATTCTTGGAAACATCTTTCAAACTCATCTGTTTGGATGGGAGACAGCACCTCCCTCTTTTTCTCTTCACCCTTCTGTGTCTTTAAATTGCTGTCCTTTCATGGCCCTCTTCATTCATGGAAACTAAAATAAATCACATGAAGCAAGGTCAGGTGAGTAAGGTACATGGGGCAAAGTGGAATGCTGGTTTTTTTTACCCAAAACTGGCGAACTGAGATCACTGCCTGCCCAGGTGCATTGTGGTGGTTGCCAAACCAGTCCCCTGTCTTGCACAAATCAGGTCTTTTTTGTTATACACTGTTAAGTAATCTTCTAAGAACCCCTAGATTAAAACCTTAATTAACAATGTGACATGGTAGAACGAGCTCCAAACGCACTACAAGTCAACAATTGTCCATTCAGGAAGTTGACTAGTGTCCAGAAAAAAGTTTGTCATCAATTGACATTTCACCTTTTTTGAAATGAGAAAACCATTTGTATACTTGACTTTTTCCCATAGTGCTGTCCTTGCAAATTGTGTTCAACATCACAATAGTTTCTGCAGCATTTTTCCTGAGAAGGAAACAAAACTTCATAGCTGCACACTGTTTTCTTAAATTGGCCATCACAACAAACAAGTTTCGTGTGAAACTGCTTTTATGAAAAAATTCACTGTGATCAGAGAGAACCTGTCCAAGTGACACCACTGGGTGCACTAACTCAAAGAGAGTTGCTCAATGTTTGCCTATCAGGAAAAAATGCATACTATAAAATCTATGCTCTGCCGAGTGCGCTTCCAGATTATCGGTGTACCCCTTCGACAGTGAGAGGATACTAGGTTGACATACACTTTTCCTTATTTTAAGTATTGCCATCTTCTGTTCACACAACTGCCTCTTGATCCATGTGCAGGTTTCAAATGATCACAAATAACTGTTCTGGAATTTCTATTATTTTAAAAGAATCACAATGTTTGCTGTGATCCTCATAGTCAAATGCCTTAGCATAGTCAGTTAAAGACAAGTAAATATCTTTATAGTATTCTCTTCTTTCAGCCAAGATCTATCTGTATCAGTAATGATATCTGTTATTCCACATCCTCTTCTGAATCCAGCCTGAATCTCTGGGAGCTCCCTATCAATGTACTGCTGCAACCATTGTTGGGTGATATGCAGTACAATTTTACTTGAATGTAGAGTCAATTATATTGTTCTCTAATTTGAGTATTCTATTGAGTCACCCTTCTTTGGATTGAGTGCAAATATGGTCTCTTGAAATTAGTGGGCCAAGTAGCTGTCTTCCAATTTCTTGACATAGCATAGACCAGTGAGGGTTTCCTGCAGTCTTGCTTGTGGCCAAAGCTGTCAGTGAAAGCTGGACTTCTTCCTTCAGTACGAGTGGTTCTTCCTCGAATATGCCTCTTGAGATGCAGGGATGTTGACTAGTTTTTCGGTTCAGTGGCTCTGTGTACTCTTTCCATCTTCTTGGATGTTTCCTGAATCATTAAATATTTTGCCCACAGACCCTTTCAATGCTGCAACTCAAGGCTTGGACTTTTTCTTCAGCTTGTTCAGTTCAAGACATGCTGACGTGTTCTTCATTCTGGTTTTCCAACCCCAGGTCTCCTCTGCCCGCCACCCACCCGCGCCACTCTAGGTCTAGATTCTTTTTCAATGTCTTAGTACAAAGTGTAAAATCAGTATCATTCGTATCATTGCTTTGATTAATTATAAGGACTAGATTTTACCCCACATTGTTTCAACACGAACAGTACGCGTGTCAGCAAAGTGAAAAATCAAGGTAACACTTTAGACAGATTCTGAAAGTTACAACATTAGGACCCCTGAATGAGTTTGAAGACTCCCATTGTTCAACAGCGTCCATTCTGCTGAACATAATGTGACTCTTTTTACCAGCTCAGAACGACATTGATGGATGACATATTTCTCAGTCTCCTCTCATGATAATGGCCCCATCTTCAGGACCAGGACCATATGGATAGTTTTTAATGAAATATTTACAATGAACCAATATGAAGTATGAACCAGTGAACAATAAAATGGAGAATTTGTCTGATATTCAATAAAGGCCCATATCTACAATTTTCCATCATCATATATGTCCTTTACTTACACATGAACAATTCTTGTCCTTGGAATAATTTAACCCTTTTAATTATAAAAGATTTCCTTTATTTTATCTCACCTTATATCTTTAGCTTTATACATTACTGGAATTTAACTTAGTTTATTGAAATGAAAACTATTTATCTGATGTTCTGAACAATCTTAGTTCACAGATTGACTTGACTTTACTCCATGCTTCCTTCTCATCTTATTATGTTGAAGCTGTAACTCTGATACATTGCTCCTATGTTACTTTATGGCTATTTAATCTTATTTGAAATTATTTTTAAGTTCATATATATGCTACTAATAGTAGTGAGATCTTGATAGATTTATGAAAAATAAACTTCTTTTGATCTCTTTATTATCTATCACAATGTTCTCTTAATGATATAACATACTGGAATTTGTACCACAGGGCCATCATAATTCCTTTGATCTATAAAATACAGCTTGTGTGAGATATTGGAAATAAGGGCAACATCACCTGTTCCTGGAAAAGAGCTGGCATCGTGGATGGAAAAAAAGCAATATCTGCAAAGTTCCTGGTGTCTACTGGTAATAGTCTCCTCCCTATGCCAGGAATTTCCTTGAATACCTGCCAAGTCCTGCCAGATAACTCTTGTGTCACCAAACCTTCCTGGCATTAACGTCATTGTTATTCCCTTATATCCTCCTATAAAAACCCTGGCTTAACTAACCTGACAAAACCTCCCCAACCCCTGCAATTACAAGTGAGTCAAAGCTGCAGGCAGAGGAAACCCCAATCTGGGATTTTCCCTCACACTCTATGCAACTGCTATGGGAGAATACCACACCCTATAGAAGGTCAAAGTTCAGACTCAGCAAAGGGCTGTCTCAGGGACCTCAGGGACACAGATTCCCTAATTCTTGCCAGACTATAGAAAGGAATGACCATCTCCAGCAATCTCAGTGCCATCAAATTGATTCAGACATATATTCACTCTATGGGAAACAGTAAAAGTACCCCTGTGGGTTTCTGACTTGATGAACCTTTAGAGGAGCACAAAGCCTCATCATGTTCCCTCAGAGCAGATGATGAGTTCCACAGGCTACCTTGTGGTTAGCAACCAGGTGACCCCTGTGCTACCAGAGGCCTGGACCGTCCATTTACTTCCCAGGACTAGAAGGAAAAGAAATGTAGTAAGACAGGAATGCCGCTGCAAGCGCTCCCTCATCAACCTTCCTCTCACGATTTCTGATTGCTTCCTGACACTCAGGCATGAAGGCGTCTTCCATGGCTTTCTCCAGAATGTTCTGGACACTACTCTCCTGCCTGATGCTCCTATCCAAGGTCCAAGGTAAGATTCTTCTCATTAGCACTGGTGAAGCTTCAATGCCAAGTGGAAGAGAAAGTTGCCTGTGTGATACACATTGTAGTGCTAAGGGATGGTCCCAAATAATCAAACAGCCTAGAATTCCCTCATCATTACTACTTCAAAAGCCAAACTCTCTGCCGTCAAGTAAATTCTGACTCAGAATGACTCTACCAGACAGGATAGCTCTGCCCCTGTAAGTTTCCAAGACTTTAAGTTTTTATGGAAGGCAGAAAGCCTCATCTTTCTTCCTTGGAGCAGCTGGTGGTTTTGAACTGCTGGATATGCAGTTATAAGCTCAAGGTGTGACTACTATACAACCAGAGTCACTATAAAACCAGCCCAATGAATTAGAGTGAGTGAATTCTAATGGAATATATGATTTTCCATTTTGCCAGTGGACATCAATGAATGATAGGATGCTAAAAGATAAAATACAGAGTCCATTTTGAGTTATGTAAAGGGGCCAGCATAGGAAGAGTGATTCCATTGAGCTGTGAAGAAGTGAGTGGGGAGGCAGAAAGAAGGGATATGGTACAAGAGCCAGAGGAAGGACTTTCAGAACAAAAGGCGATGAACAAAAGTGAGAGGTGGTCAGGAGTGATTGTCACTCCTCATGCACTGGCCACATGTATATACCTTTCCAATCTCCAAAGTTCACTTCATTATGTTCCTCTCCTTTACTTTCTCTCCACCCTTCTAGCTGAAGACCCCCAGAGGGAGCTGCCCTCAGCCCGGATCAGCTGCCCCAGAGGCTCCAAGGCTTATGGTTCTTACTGTTATGCTTTGTTCCTGGCGCCCAAATCCTGGATGGATGCAGATGTATGTAGTGTTATGGAAAGATAGGGGTCACAGGGCTAAGTACCTGGGCAAACAGAGGAGGGAGGGGCACCCTTCCAGTCAACAGACTTGCTTGAATTTTTGTGCACCTATCTCTCCCACATGCCACCTTGCTCACCGACCATTTCCCTGTACCTCCTGCAGTAAAATTTCACTTCCGTTTCTGTCTCTCCATCCCCACGCAGATAGCCTGCCAGAAGCGGTCCTCAGGACACCTGGTCTCTGTGCTAGGGGCAACGGAAGGGTCTTTTGTTGCCTCCTTGGTGAAGAGCATTTCAACCAGCTATGCAAACATCTGGATTGGAATTCATGACCCCACACTGGTATGATTGCATTCTTTCCTTTCTTTTTCTCAAAATTGATGCTGCTTTATGGACTGTTGTCTGTTCACTGTGTCTGCTCAGGAAGTTCTGCACGGAGTGCTAGAGCTCAGTGATCCTGGGGCACCTTGGTGGGAAGGGAAGGACAGCGAGTGAGGCCAGGGGATAGTTGAGTGCTGTGGAGGTTGTGTTCTAAAGCTGAAACTAACTGCATCATTTTAAGCTTTTTATATAATACAGGAGGCTTCATAATTTAGTTCGTTTGAATTTCACAGACCTGTGTAAACTGTGCGCACGGAGTCCTAAATGACTATCTCTTTGTCTCTTGCAGAATTTCAATAGTTTTAGGGCTCTTAGCATAAACAATAGCAATGTACCACTATCTGTTAACCAATGACATACACTTAGGATTATTCTGCTAGCTGTGGCTTTGGGATTTTTCAAAGCAGCAAGTAGTTCAGAGCGTGCTTTATAGAATAGATGGTCCTGGAAAAGAAAACCAGTTCCCTAGTATGGGCGTGGGGATCAGAAATTCCAACCAGGGGAATTATGTAAAGAGAGCTATACAAGCCATTCTCTCACCCGCCTCCTTTCTTCACTGTGTAGGGCTTGCAACCCAATGCCGGAGGCTGGGAGTGGAGTAACGGAGACGTGCTACATTACTTGTCTTGGGAGAGAGATCCTGCCACAGTCTCAAATTCTGGCCACTGTGGGGCAGTGTCCCGAACCACAGGTAATAAACATAGAAGCCACTCTGCTCCTTTTCACTACTACCTGGATCTAATCTTCAGAAAATGTTCTAAGCAAATAAATCCAGTGCTGTGGGTTTTCTTCTCCCATCACATTTCACTCCCTTCTTGGTGTCTCAGCTTGCAGAGAGATGCTTGTAAGCACGGGGGTTAAATTCTAGACTAGAATTTGTAGTGCTGCCCTATTGAAGTCACAGCCTTCAATAGCTTCATCCACTTCTCGGCTCCCCCTTCAGGATTCCTCAAATGGAGAGACTATGACTGCAGCCAGAGGTTGCCCTATGTTTGCAAGTTTAAGGGCTAAGAGGGAGAGAACGAGAGCAGCTGGGACTGGTGGAGTCCTCATGGACTTGATATTAAGAGTGTGAAGACCTACCAAGGAAGCGAATATTCTCTTCCACATCTTCAACTTGATCCTTCCTTCTTGTCCTCTCTTCTCAACTCTCTTCCCTACCTATATCTTAGAGCTTTCTGCGTGATTCGTGGTCTAGGACTTAAGAGAGAAATAATAAAACTTTATTCTACCTTTTGTTTTTTTTTGTTTGGGTTTGTTTATTTGTTTGCTTTTGTTTTATTAGCCAGATCTTAAGGAAGAAAAATGGCTGGAGAATGATTCACGATCCATCTAATTTACTTCAGATCTTGGGAAAATGACAAAAAAAATCCTTACCCAGTATATTTCATATGAGCATATGACAGCTGCACACAGAGGATTGGGGTTTGGGCAGACATTTTATACTACACACCTTATACATTTCCCAATCCTGCTCTGATGGTCTGATTGGTTTCTCATGTTTAGAATATGACTTCTTAACCTTACTGGGGTTAAAAACAAATTTGTTGTTTTCTCCATTTTCCAATTCTCTTTGGACTACAAATATTAATTATTTGGAATTCCAGTATGAACTGTGATATATGAAGCTCTTGAAGGTTTTCACTCACTTCCTTAAAAGAGTAAAAAGTTTGAATGAAATGAAAACCCACAACTCTCCTCCTGTTCATGAGATAACTTAGTTACAAGGTAAAAACCCTAATCTTTGCAAAGGTACGTGATTATGGACGGTCCCAGCTTAAAGCTGCTAACCCGAAACAAAAGCCTCTAAAGTAGCACATTGTTAAGAATGTAGAAAAATAATTTGCCAAATATGTGCAGGTTGAGATTAGATTAGTTTTAAGGGCAATAAATCCCAGGAGTACATAGTATTAGGGAGGTTAACACCAGTTTGTGAGTTTTACCTTATGAGTCCTCATAGTGAAGAGACAAGAAAGGTCCTCTCATGATTCCTTTCAGGGAAAGGGACAACTTAACCAAAAATCTGTTCAGAGATTAAAAAATGACCTGCTTTCCAGGGGAAAAGACTGTATCAGCATTTTATCCCACCTCAGGTGATTGTTTAATCGGTTCTATCTCTATGTAGTTTGTTTACTTGATTCCATTTCTTTGAGGACAGTACATACAGCTGAGAAATACTTGTGAAAGTCAAGACCAGGGATACAAGCCCACAATATCATTTAGACTTAATCATAAGTTCATTAAATGCTTTCCCTTCTCTGACACCACCATAAATACAAATCTCCTGTACAATAGCAATAAAGTACATCTGAAAGGGAAGGAAAATATAGATGTTGTGTCACGTAGAATTTCTAGAAAAGTTCGGAGGCAGTATGAGATACAGAAACAGGACCACGGAGGGGATTTCCAGGCCCTGGCATCAATAGCTTTAGCAAATAGGAAGCACACTTCTAAGCAAAATCAAGTGAAACCAAACCAGTTTTTCTACAGTTGATTCAGAATCATGCTTAGCCCACATGCTCTCAGAGGGCAATTGTGTAATATAGGCACTTTAATGGCTGATTTATCAGAAGAAAATTGATATGCTTTCCTCCGGTCTTGATATTATAACTGCAAAGCTCTTAGTTAATAGTTCAAAGTTTAACCACTTGTGTCATAGAGGGTTTCCTCAATGGGTTAACATAAAATCTCATGCTAATGGCTTGTACTAATATGACTCTCAACAAACAATGATGTACTAAAAAAAATAAATAACAAAACCTAGAAAAAGAAGGAAGCATCAAAACCCCCTGATTGTGGGATTATATGTGGGATTATAAAGAGACTTTTCCCCAGCTTTGTCTCCCTCAAAGACATGCCAAACATTAAGGACTTTTTGCTAGCATATGGGGGGAGGTGGATGCTTAAAGACATCCTCCCTGAAGGCAGTCAGTCACCTGACTATGGTAGACCTCGCTCCCTGCTATTAAGGACAATGGTCTACTTATCCCTAAAGGCTTGCAGTCATTGATTTGGTTCCTGTAGGTGGAGTTCACACCCTACTGATAATGGTCTCTGTTTGAGCCAGAGAATAGGTCAAACCTGCTCTGTGACATCCAAAGTTAGGCTGCCATCCTGAATCTAGGATCCTCCTATCTTGTTACATGTATGTCCCCAGTCCCTCCTTTTCCTATTGCGTGTATATCCCTAGATTATCCCCCTCTCATTGCTGTATACCCTAGAGCACAACCCTTTCCTGTGACGTATGTCTTCACTCATAATTAGGGGCCTGCATGTCCCCAGAGAATATAAAAGCCTTGGTTAGCAATAACTATCTCTCTCTATGTGAACCACCAAGTGAGCCTGAGGTGAACATGCTACCATGAAATGTGTCTGACTCCATTATTTCTATCTCTCTTCTATCTCTCATGCTCTTTATGATTTTACTATAATCTTTACATATTATCGCTGTACAATTGTGCCTACCATCCTGTGATGATGTGCTAGGGGCTGGAATCCCCTCACACAGATATTGTATTAATCAGAAAAAAATTAAATACTATGATTAATGCATTAAAAGTGCTCATGAAGTCAGTGCACATGATGCTAGCATAGAGAGCAAGCTGGAAACTGTGATCAGAAGGTAATGCTAGAAGTTAAGATCTCATGAACAGGTGGAAAGAACATGTTTGATGGACTCATCAGTGAACTGCCCATGACCAAGGAAAGCGTACTTGTAAACTTAAAGAGAAAAATGTATTTGAAAAGTTTAATGTTCTACTGTCTGCCAAAAAGAACTTCTCAAACTGAAATGTAAAAACATAAGACAGAAAACAGGGGAGATGATCCAATATTAAAAGTTGTAGCACACATACGCTTGGCTACCAGAAGTAGAAGAAATAGCAAACAAAGCAAAACATACTATATTGGGCATAATAATATCTGAGAATTTTCCAAAATTAACAGCAGACTCCAAAGCACAGTTTCAGATGATTGAGCAAACATCAAACCAGATAAATACTAAAATATTTAAAGTTAACATATAATATTCAAACTGGAGAAAACAAGAGAAAATATAATAAAGAAATTGTATTTTAAAATGCCAGGGTAACTAGGAGAAATCTTCTTAGCCATAAAGAAGCAAGGATAAAAATTATAAGTCTTCTCTTCAGAAATCATGCAAGCAAGAGAGTAGGTGAAACTATTTAATGTATTGGAGGGGGGGTAAAGAAAACACTAAACAAGAATTAAATAGTCATCATATTATCCTTCAATGAGGAGCAATAAATAATTGCTAACATGAACAAAAGCTGAGATTCATAGCCAGTGGAGCTGACCAAGAAATGTTCGAAGAAGTTCTTTAAGGTGAAGAAAAATGGTATGTCAGAAATTTAATGAAATAAATCCCAAACCAAACCCACTCTCACTGTGTCTGTTCCAAATTGTAGGGATCTTCCAGCGAGGCCACATTCTCATCGTTCTCCAGTGCAGTGTCTGGCTTTGCCGGAAGCAAGGAGTGTCAATTCAAGTAAGGCAGTAAGAAATAGGAGAGATGAGGGGAGAACAAACAAATACATTATATTTGTCTTCAAATAAAAACTTGTAGAAAATAACCAAAAAATAACATGGTAAATGTTTGGGGTTTGTGTGTGTGTCTGTTTCATGATTTTATCACTATTCTTTCTACGTTTTAAGAATCTTAGTAGCATAATTCACATATACAATTCAATGGTTTCAACATAGTAAAGATTTGTGCCATCATCAACACAATCAAATTGAGAGTATTTTATTTTTCTGTGTACTTGCCATTATTAGTTGTCCATTTTCCCCAACCTCCTCTGCCACCCCCTAAAGAACTCATAATCAAATTATGGTCTCTATAGATTTACCTCACCTGGATTTCATGCACAGGAAACATACCAACAATAACAACAACAACAAAAAACAAACACCTTAATCAAAAAGAAAACAGAAAATAATAAAAAGCAGAACTAATGTAAAGTGTGTCAAAGGAGAGAACAAATGATAAGGTGTTGAATTTTAACCAAATTGCTAATGCGGTTGCGCAACTTTCAAAACTCACTCTCATGAGTCTGTAGGCTCAGAGCGAGCCTACTTTATAGGGCATATTAGAATTGTCCCCGTGGGTCTCCAAGTCAACATCAAGAGAGTTCTAGCTCATAGAGATCCTATGGCCAGCAGAGTGAAACCCTGCCGGGCCTTTTTCTCAGTCACTGCCCCTCGATTTGACTGGAGGAGCTCTGGTGCCTTTGGCTGCTAGTTGTAAGGTCAGCAGTTTGAAACCACAGCTGCTCCAGGGAAGGACGCCTGGACTTTCTGCTCCCATGAAGTGTTACAGTCTGGGAAACGCCCAGGGTCACTGGGAGTCAGCATTGACTCAATGGTTTGGTTTTGGTTCTACTTTCGCAAGCATGATGTCCTTTTTGAAGGAATAGGCTCTCCAACCACGCATTCAAAGTATGTGAGAGGAAGTCTCATCGTCCTTGCCTCTAAGGAACATTCTGGTTGTACTTCTTTCAAGACAAATTTGATCTTTGTCAGCCCATGTGCTTTCAATAATGGTATCTGCATGAATCCACATTCAAATGCCCCCTGAGAGTGAGGCTACTCGTGTTTTTATTTCTTTTAAGACTGGTCTATCCTTTCAGCAGTATATTAAATATTCTTCACCAAAACCAACATTTGCTGCAATTCACCTGTGTTTCCTTGTCGGTTGCTAGTGTGTGTATGCATACTAGTAGATTAAAAATACTATCTCTTGGGTCAGGTACAATTGACTGGAGGAGGTCTGGTGCCTTGGGCTGCTAGTTGTAAGGTCAGCAGTTTGATAGTGATCATACTGATATCTTCATTTTCACAAACTTGAATGCTCTTTTCTAGAAAATTAGTGCTGGGCTGTATGTTTTTTTGTTGGAGCAGAGCAAGGGAATAGTGCACAGTTTAAACTCAGGAGAGGTGTGTGTCAGCATTGCATCCTCTGACCACACTCATGTAACCTTTATACTTAGCATGTGAAGATAGAAGCTAGATTATGTGAAGAAGAATGCAGCCTAGGATTGGAGTCAGGCTTATTGACAACCGTCTATAGGCAGGTGACACAACCTTGCCTCCCAAAAGTGAAGAGGACTTGAAACACTTGCTGATGAAGATCAAGGATTACAACTCCATGGAAAGAAAACAAAAATCCTCACAAATGTACCAAGAGGTAACATCATGGCAAACAGAAAAGATGGAAACTTTCAGGGATTTCATCTTGCTTGCATCCAGAAGCAATGTTCACTGGAAGCAGCAGTCAGAAGATGACATGGTGCATTGCATTGGATACATCTGCTATACAAGACCTCTTAAAGGATTGAAAAGGAGGGCTGTTACCTGGAAGACTAAAGTGCATCTGACCCCTAGCATGCTCTTTGAAATTGCTTCATACGCATGTGAAGTTGGGCATTGAATAAGGAAGACCAAAGAAAAAGTGATGAATTTGAATTCTTGTGTTGGTGAAGAATATTGGAAATACAATTGTCTGCCAAAAGAACAACCGAATCCATCTTGAAAGAACTGCAGTCAGAATATTCCTTAGAGGCAGAGCTGGTGAGACTTCATCTCATGTACTTTGGACATGTTGGCAGAAGAGACCAGTCCCTGGAGAAGGACATAAGCTTAGTAAAGCAGAGAAGCAGAGGGGAAGAGGAAGGCCGTGGGCTAGGTGAATCGACAAAAGGCTGCAACAACAGGCTCCAGCCTAAGGATGAAGATGAGGATGGAGCAGGACCAGGCAGTCTTTTGTTCTATTGTGCATAGGGCCGATATGAGTGGGCTCTGACGTGACAACACCTAACAGCAATAGCATCTTTTTTGAGATCTTTCTTGCTTTATCTATGAATGTTAATTATTGATACAATTAGATTCAAATCACTGATAATTTCAAATTCTTCTTAATTTCTTATGATATTATTTATCAGTTTATAAACTATGCCAATTTTTTAACTATTCAGTAGCATTCAGTAGTGAGACTCTTGGAACATGAAATTTTCTTTGTGGGAGAATAATTGATTACTACTTCTTTTTTGACTTGTTAATAAGGGTATAATTTTTTTCTGGAGTTGATTCCAATAGCTTAGGTCTTTCTAGGAACACATTTATTACTAAATACTTAACATTCTTGTTTTAAACAGAAATAAGCTGAAAGTAATACAATATGTTTCCATTTACTTAAAGTTCACAAACATTAAACACTATATATTTACCATGTATGTGGAACATACTGAAGCATATGCTTTACTATTCCTTATAATTTTATAATATATGCAGTATGTGAATGTGTGTTTATGTGTGTGAGTTGGCTCCCTTCTCTTTGGTGTACCTTTTCTGTTTACAATTAGTATCTACTTCCTGCAAACATCTAGTGCTCATGACTCTAACTTGTCCTCACTGGACATCCTATTAGTCTATGCAGCATTGGTTATTGAAAAGTACTTATCTTTTATAGGTTAAATTCCATGAAAGACAAACCTAATTGAATGAAACATTCATTTTCGTGGGGTCATATCTTCTGGACAATGGATTCTGCTTATTTTTAAAACAATTAACCCTGAGTGAGCAAAATGCAATACTCTCTTAAGTCCTACATGAGAGAAGTTTCCAGAAATTGGTTGAGTCAAATGAATTAATTTCTTATCTATTTCTGGCATGTTGTCCTTCAGAATGACTATCCCATTGGCTATTACTACTCTCCTACTTCCATCATCACATTAAGTCCTACATGTGACTATAGAGAGAATGGAAGGACATGTCTTAGTTCCAAGGGGGAAATATTAAATGTATATATATGAGCTTATGTGACTTGAATAAATAAAGTTCTTTAATAGCTGAAGTTTATGCATATGTATTTTTTATTTCTATCATTTTATAATTTTTCTTCATTCATTGAAGACATGTCATATAATAAATATTGCAGACCTCCAGGCATCCAATCACCTTAGCTCTTGTGGTAGTTACATTATCTCCTGTCAACTTGAGGGTATTAAGAGTGAAGGGGTGGAGATTAGCCTGTCAACCAGGTTGCAGCTTGATGACCTCATTGGGAGGCACAACAGAGATAAATGCCTCACTGGAGGCAGGACCCCACTCTCTCTCTGCGTTCCCTGTCCTGCTGTTGAGACACTCAGTGAGCTGGACAAGCCATGAGGAGACCTGTGCGATGCTTGCCCCACCTCTGGATCCACAAGACTTTATCCCCACCAGCCTGTGATCTCCCTGCATTATGCATCATTGCATGTGCTGCATGATCTTAAAGAGGAATTTATAGAGTCTATCAGACATAGGGGCTCATTTCAGAATTATGGACTTGTTCTGGACTGCGCTGGGATATTTTCTCAATATACAATTGCACTGTAATATAAAGCTCTTTCTTGTATACGTATGATTCCCCAGATTTGTTTCTCTCATCACTTGGCCAACACACTACCTGTCATTTAGCACATGAGAAAGTATTTATCTCCTCACATCCATGCTTTTGTCATGGCTTCAACTTGTGTGACTGAGATCTATACCCTATGTGGGTTCCCAGTATCTGAATTCCTCAATAGACTCAAACACCAAATCATCTTAAATCCAAGAATCTAATACTTTTTTATAATCCACACTGGGTTCATGAAAACATTTGGGGTGGAGGTGAATTCTTTACCTTCCAAACTTTACCAACAATATGAGCTTCTATTCATAAATTCTGGATGCAGCATAAAAAATATATAGATGGAGGCTGAAAAAGTGGCAAGGTCAAATCAGGTTCGAGACTGATCCAGCCACTCCCATTCCAACCTCTCAGGAAAACAATGGATGCAGGATAGAATACAGTGGGGGAAAGATGTAATAGCTTATTCTCATCGTTAAGTGCTCCAGGAACTGGGGTAGCTTTAGACACATGAATATAGAGTTCACAATTCAGCAGGGATTGAAAGGGTAGTTTGGAGATAGAAAGATTGCCCAGTTTGACATTTGACCCCAGAGTAATTACAGGGACTGCTTTAGACTACCATTTTCAGCTCCATTTTCAGATTTTGAATGTGCAGATGAAGAAGAATTTACCTTCACAATGCTCGCCCTTCCATTTCTGGACACTTAGAACGAAGAGTCAGATAAGGAGACAGAAAGTGGTAAGTCCTGTTGCATAAGCTGTTCCTTTGATTTTGTGGATGAGGATGTTGGTGTTTGTCCACTACCCCTCATTCTCAGATTCCTATCTCGAGGAAAAATAAGAGAGGATAGCATTGGTTGGATGAGGATGTATTTTCTGCCTCTCACTTGAGTTTGAAGTTAGGCTCCCACAGTAACTAATATTGACACTGTTTGTGGCTCCAATTACCCAGGCTTTGTATGAGGTCAGGCATCCACAACTCTAATGTCAGTAGCACTGTGGATGTGAGAGGACACAGAGAGATGCAGGTCACTCAGAGACAGGGAACAATTTCCCCATATGCACCATAGAAGCAGGTCAATGTGTAACAGCAAAATCATGAGTCTGGAATGGCCAAGGGCACTGTTGGTGAACTTGAAAGAGGACTTGGCAGTCCAGAAGAACTAGCATTTCAGATCTGGGCTCCAAATGGCCGATGTGCATAGCTTTCATACATTGTTAGCAGAGTTACAATGGCATAGCCAGAGATTTCTAGTGCAGACATGGTCCTTAGGAAAGGGAGAAAATGCATTCAGGAAATGAGGAAGTACATGGGGTGAGACAATGTACAGTGCATTAGGTTTCTTTTCCAATTGTTAAGCATCCCTATTCAGGTTTTCCTTACAAAAGGCAAGCAAAAGAATGTACTTTACTGGGCTCTGAGCATATTCCCTTTTCTGTCTCTATTTGATGTTCAGTTTCATGATTCAAGTCATGTGGAACCCTTTCTCTCATCCAATCAGATATATATATTTTATGAGCAGGATACATAAACCCAAATCAAAATAATAGAGAAAAAAGTACCTAGTTTTTCATTCCTGTGTCTTCAAATCCAAACAGTATTGTAAACCATGGGCTATTCATTAGTTCTTAATATATTATTTTATATAAATGAAAATAGTGGGCTCTTTTCCTCTGGTCTCTTTTTCCACTTGACTGTCAAAGGGTTCTCTTGCTAAACACAGGATAATGAGATTCAGCAAGAACTGATGCATAAAAACACTGCATTAGAAATTACAGAGTAGCTTTGTCCATGAATGCCAAGAACATCCACTAAATTTCTGAATTTCTTTTACATAAACATCAGGGCTCTATACATTGTCAGACCTATGGGGTAGTTTCTTTTGCAGGGAATAATGATAAAAGCTAGGCTTGGAGTTGTATGGCCTTAGACCTTCCTATTTTCTTATAAACCTGTGCATTAAGTAAAGAAAATCATGCAGATGCGCCCGGGCTTTGAGGTTGTCAGGGCTGCTCTACTGGATCAGAGAAGCATCAGCAAGGAGAGGTCAGCCTGAATGAGGACAGGTCCTGAGTGGCCTGAATGCAGATGCTGGCAGAAGAGCTGTCTGTGGAAAAGAAGGGATCAGTACTCAATGGCTAGAGTGTTAGATGAGCCTTATAGTACCTCCTATGCAATGGAGTCAGAAATGGATAGTTAAGCAAGACTGACACAAATGACCTATGCTGTGATTCTGCAGAATAAAAAACAACATGGAAGGAAAGGCTCTGAGCCTGGGGATAGGAGAGATAGCAGCAAATCAAATCACATTGAGGCACGCAATAGACAATACAAAGTAGCAGGTGATTGAACATCCATCTGACAGTCAAAGATTGTGCCCATACTGCTCACCTCACATACATCTGTACCAACCCCCAACTCAGGATCTTGGTTAAAGAAGTAGCAGTAGAGTCATAGAGATTGGACAAAGGGCCGATGATCTCGACCTCTTGGCATGGGAAAAAAGGACAATAAAGGAGTGTGACAGCACAGGGTGTAGCCTGGAATGTGAGAAAGGAGCCTATGAGACTGAGCAACCTAGAGATGGGTACAGATTGACTGCTTACTTTTTTCTTCCTGTCAGCTGAATCCTCTTTCCTACGTTCTATTCCCACACTACAAATTAGGAAGCAAAATTTGTTCTGTATTTCTCTTTTCCTTTCTGAGCCCATTTCCAGCCTTCAATGTTTGAGCTTCTTCCTTTCTCAAGCTTGTTTTGGCTTCTAATCTCCACATAATTCTCCTTAGCTCTCCATCCCAATGCTGACCTTCTGTGTATCCCCAACCCTAAATAGACAACCAAGTTCAGATTTAATCAGATAAGACCTTCAGATTTAGCTTTCCAGGACAAGTGTAATTTAACAATATAGATTACCATACAACACTAGCCAACACTACTGTTTGAATTGTCTTTTCTCATGTGGACTAATGTGTAACAGAAAGTGATGAGGGCTTTAGGGTTCAAGCACAAGCTCAGAATTAAGCATGAGTTGGCATATGCCATTCTAAGAAGCAAACTATTTCTTGCTGAAGGATCAGAAATCTCTGAAGGAAAGCACAGTGAAATGGAGAGTTGAGCTCTTAGTATCTCCCTTGTTGTTCCCTGTCTCAGAGTTCAGGAGAGGCAGAATGACCTTCTGGAACACCCACACCTGCAAATCCTTATCTTTAGAGACTGAATCCAGTTTCCCAGAAGCAGCTTTACCTCCTGTTGAGGGCTCATTAATGTTGGAATCTCTGGGAAAGAAAATAATCACGTAACCCAACCAAAATGTGAGGATAACTGTCCAATTAGTGATGTTCCTCCTGTATCAGGCACTCACCCAATGACTCTCAAGCCAAGAAGGGATGGATCTGGTCTTTATAAAAGAATCTGTGTGAGGAGTCCCAACATCTCACAAAGGTGGAGTGGTGGGTAGGAGGGGTTAATATAAGGTAAGTCAGAAACTCCATAAGGAAATGAAGCCAAAGCAAGGAGTTAATTCAGTTAATTAAAGGGACATAATGTATTCCTGGTACTGAGAACTGTCCTAAATAAGATGTGATCGCGAAAATAGGCTTGCCACCTGTCCAACTCTAGATGGACTCCCATACCCTCTTCCCTTGACCCTGATCAGCAAGGAGGGAAGAGCCTTTTTGGTAAGAAGAAGGCATAAGAAGGGGCAGGACGTGCTGAAAACGGGAGTAGGGTAACGAATAGGAAACAGAGGAAAGGGGCAGACTGAAGAGATGATATAAGATTCCTGCTTTGGGAAAGGGGGAAAAAAAGGCAGATTGGCTTTCTTTGACTGCTCACATAATCATTTTGGGGACTTGAATACTCTATAAAAATGGATCTCAACCTGTGATCATGATCCCTTTGGGGGTTGAATGACTTTCATAGGGGTCACCTGATTCATAACAGTAGCAAAATTGCAGTTATGAAGTAGCAATGAAAATAATTTTATGGTTGGGGGGTCACCACCACATGAGCAACTGTATTAAAGGGTCGCAGCATTAGGAAGGTTGAGAACCACTGCTCTATAGAGAGATCAATGCAGGTAGAAAATGGTGATTAGGCATTCTATCTTATGTTACATTGCTTTAAATTTTAAATGTCAATTATAAGTCACTTGAAAATTCTTGTCAGATGATGATGGCAATGATTCACATTATCTAAATTTAAGGTGACTAACTAAACATTTGGCAACATTCTAGGAACTCGATATTTATAATGAAAATTTAAACTTAGATTTTCTATATATGATAATAATTTTTTAGAAGAATTAATACCAAATTATCCCAAGGACTTAGAGATCAAGGATGTTCCAAATGCCCAAATCTTCCAAGATGCTTAGACATGGACAACGGTGTACCAGGGTTCCATGGTCATGACTCATTCCTCAGAATGTCCTGAGGGTCTCAGAATCAATCGTGTAAACTTTTCTAATAGGCACTTGGGTATATATTTAATTGTGGTCCTTTTTCTGTTCTGAGCTCATGCCTATGACATTGATAAATTGATCTGTCACCAATCATGATTTTGTGATGATCCCCTCCCCTATAATTAGCCATTTGACCATAAGCATTTGGGAAACTATTATGACCTCATGCTAATGGGCTCCCTCATCCAACTGCTTTGTTTTTGTCTTTTCTTTGTTTTGTTTAAGACTTAATAAAATAGGCTCTATGGTATGCATTTAAATTCAGGAACACCACTCAATTCCCATAGAATAGACTTAGTTTAATGGTAACACTGGTGTTTGGAATGTTTAGTTCTCATAACTCCTGTTTTTCCTCCAATAATACCTTTTCTTATTGGGAATGTTTGTGCATATTTGTCTCTCCACTTTATTTTGGAAGCAGATAATTTGTATTCTAAATTTTATAAGATCACTGGTGGAAATGAATTCTTCCCATAATATAATATGCACAAAATCCCACCCATATTTGATTTAGATGAGTCCAATGATGAGATTTTGTATAGGTGTTGATTTAAGATTTTAGGCTGTGTGATAGGTAAGTTTATGGGCAGAGAGACAAATGGCTCGGTGAGCCTCACTTTCCTTGTCTCTTACTCTTAATTCATTGGACCAGTATGCTGCTGCCTTGCTTGTTCTGTGCCTCCATTTGCAAGCTACACTACCTGTGGGACACCTAACCTGTGCACTATCTCACTGTAACTTGAGGTTCTTTCAAGACCTGCTTCACTACGCTACTGGAATATACTTCTCTTGAGCTGGGGACTGTCGGACCCTGTCATCTGGCTGACTGTAGGAGACCTGCCTTGCTGTTTGCTGCCTGTGGCCAGATAGCCTGAATTGTTCTACAGAGGACTACCAGCGGCCCTCAAGACTTGAAGGACTGCCAGTGTCTCACAGCTATCTCACGGAACTCAGTTGCACTGAGCCATTTGTACTGATTTTTAATTAATTAGCTGTTTATTTCTTATGTTATCTATCTATATAAATATATATAAAATTATTAGTGTCCTGCTTTTGTTTCTCTAGAGAAACCTGTCTAACATTGGATGATATGATGGTGAAAGTGTGGTTCATATGTGGGAATGACAAGAATTATGGGGTGCTAAAATATAGAATGTTACAGATTGAATTGTGTTTTCTAAATCATGTGTTGTAAAATCAAACTCCCCTACCTGTGTTTAGAATGATATTTGGAAAGAGGAATTCTGTTTTATAATAATGAAGAATTATTAGTTTAGAAGATATTTAAGTGAAATTGATCAAACATGCAATGAAGATCCATCGATAATTATTGATGATTGGAATGCAAAAGTTGGAAACAAAGAGGAAGGAATAGTAGTTAGAAAATATGTAAATGAAGCTGGAGATAGTAACATAGATTTTACAAGACCAACAACATGTTTATATAAAATACCTTTTTAAACATCAACAGACTATAAATGTGGATGTATCTAGTTGAAATATATAGAAACCAAAATGACTACATCTGTGGAAAAAGTTGACCAAGAAGCTCAATATAATCATCCAAAATCAGGCCAGGGGCTGACTGAGTAACATAATAGACCATCAGTTGTTCATGTCAGTTATGGGATATAAAC
Source organism: Echinops telfairi (assembly GCF_000313985.2). Lineage (NCBI taxonomy): Eukaryota > Metazoa > Chordata > Mammalia > Afrosoricida > Tenrecidae > Echinops > Echinops telfairi. Next base: position 34,871,124 of record NW_022111368.1, read on the forward strand.
TGAAATATCTCAAAATACTGATAAAGCTCTGGAAACACTCACAAATTTATGCCTCAAATCTGGAAGACAGTTACCAGGTATGAACGAGATTCATGCTTGTTCCTATTTCAAAGCAAAGAGATCCAACATAACATGGAAATTACAGATCAATGTCCTTAATATCCCATGCAAGTTAAGATTTTCCTAAAAATCATTCAGCAACTGTTGCAGCAGTAAATAGACAAGGAGCAGCCAGGAAGTCAAGCTGTATTCTGAATAGGACATGGAACAAGATATATCATGACTAGTGTCAGATGCATTTTGGTTCGAAGAAGGGATTACCATAAAAATGTTCGCATGTGTTTTATTGATATACATAATTAATTTACATAAGGCATTCAAATGTATAAATCATAATGTACTATGAACAATTTTGAGAAAAATGGGAATTCTAGAAAATTGTGCTCATGTGGAAATGGTACATGAATAAGGCTCTGGTAATTGATGGGATAAAAATTGAGATGTTTCAACACTCCAAGGTCTTACTTGACTATGACAGTAAATTTAAAAAGTGCTAGCTGGTCCACCAACTGAAATAAATACATATTTGTGCCAATTACAAAGAAAAAGTGATCCAACTGAGTAAGAAAGCACAAACAAAAGAATGAAAGAAAAAATAATGAGGAGATGAAATGGATGGCTCATTGCCACCAAGCACAACTCCTTACTTTGCCACGATATCAGAGAACTAGGTGGTACCCAGCTACCTTTACTGAGTATTTTGATGAAAGATGTTAGAGAAGAATCTTGCCCCAAAGTGATAAAATGTAGAATAAAATTACAAATTTCCATGACTACAGACTTTCAGAAACCATCAACACTGGGTGAACCATTGAGGGAATCTTTAAATTTTAAATAAAAAACAACTCCTGTAGTCTTCTTAAAACTAAACAGCAGAGTGCATCCTGGGTTGATGTAGCCATGGCGGCCCGTGTCCTTTCCACCTGTGTCTGCTGCCTCCCCGCGGCCTTTGTACCACTGCCTCGGGCCACCACTTTGGTCATGACCCGGCCACTCAGCACCACTCTATTCCCTTTGGGGAACCGGATGAATCTCAGGGCTCCGCAGTCGGTCTCGATGCTCGTGCAGGCTCCTGGTAGAGTCACACAGCTGTGCTGCCAGCACAACAATGCACCACCATTGACGTTAGAAGGAATCAAGGACCATGTTCTTTACATCTTGAAATTCTATGATAAGATTGACCCTGAAAAGCTTTCAGTGAATTCCCAAGACCAGGGTTTAGACAGTTTGGAACAAGTGGAGATTATCATGGCCATGGTGTTGGTCTGGGTACTTTAGAGAAACAAATCCACAGAAACTCATGTATAAGAGAGAGTTTTATATAAGGGTTAAGTGCACATCAAGAAAACATCCTGACTCAGTTCTGCCCAAGCCCACAAGTCCAACATTAACCCATGTGTCTGCTACCAACCCAGAAAGTCTTCCACAATCTCACAAAACATGCAACGATGCTGGACTGCAGGAGGAAAGCTGAGTCAGTGAAAGTGTAAACATTTCAATGCTGGCAAGGGTCTCCACATGGCTGCTCCAGCACCCAGGGCTGCATCGGAATAGGTCCATGTGGCTTATCCTCAGGAATATCTTGCAGGAAGTGAGCCTTGCCAGCTGAAGCAGGGCACTGGCTAAGGCAGCTGCACCTTAATCCAACCTTCAGAAAGCAAGAGACCTGAGAACTAGAAAGGCGAGGCTCATCAAGCCACTTATCCCTCGGCCCCTCAATTAACCCCACATGTGTTTATCAGCCAGGTTGGCACAATAAACTATATCAGACATGGAGGATGAATTTAGATTTGAAATTCCAGATAAGGATGCGGAAAAATTAATGTATCCACAAGCAAGTGTAGATTACATTGCAGATAAGAAGGATGCATGTGAATAATGTATCAGACCACCTTTCTTCCCTGTGAGAAGACTGGGGTGACTCTGGCGACTGTCTAGAAGTAAGGTGGCCTATCAGCATCATTGCTGACTTTACTAGAGTAATTCTGTTGGGCTTGTATTTAAGTTGTCGTAAGTGTTTTGCCCTTTGAAAATAAATCTATAAAACTAAAAAACAAAACAAAAAAAACTAAAGAGCAGTTGAAATTAACAAGTAAAAAGCAACCACCTCAAGCATTATGCCTGCAGAAGAACTAATTTTATTGGGTTAAATACCAACAGAAATCTAAAAATTTAGGAAGGAAACCTAGGGGACAGAGGCTTTATATAAATGGGGGAGGTGCAACTCAGAAAGGAAGCATGAATGTTTGCACAATAGAGAGTTTTAATTAATGTCACTGAATTGTACATGCAGAAATGGCTAGATTATTATAGATTTTCTGGGAATATTCTTCAAAACCAAATTTTTAAAAATCATTTTAAAAGATACCTCTTTTAAAAAGTAACAAAGCCAATTTTGAAGTTAAATACACTGGGTTTAGATACTGTGCTTTTAAACACTATGGCATGCTGCCAATCATTTTATAATAAATATACATGTATAAAAAGAATATAAAATAAAAGTTAGAGACTGATAAGATGATGCTTAGTAAATAGTAATTGCAATGTAGAGAAAAGCACTGATGTTTTGGAGCAAAGGCCTTGTTTATTAGCTCCATATCCGATTATTTGTAACTCCAATCCATAGGAATATTTCAAGAAAAATATTTCCAACATCAAAAGAGATAAACTATTTAAGCTTCTAGTATGGATCCGGCTTTTGATTTAAAGTTAACAGTTGTTTTCTTTTATTATTTGTTTTTGTTTTCAGATTAAATATTATACTGATGTGGCCGATAGATGCATAATCCACTGTCAGTTTGAGGAAGGGGTGGAGTCTAGCCTGAAAATCAGGTCATAGCCAATGATTCCCCTGTGTGGGCATGGCCTTCTCCTAACAATTCCGGGAACTCCTGTCTTCCTCCCTAGAGGTAGGACACATACTATCTCTTGTGAGACATTCCTGTTGACAAACCACATGGAGTTACTCTGATGGAGCCAGAGCCCTGCAGCTGGAGGAGCCACGCCAGAGACTCACACCAGCGCTGAGATGCTTCCATCGTCAGTAGCTCCATAAGACTTCCCACCCACTGGCCTGTGATCTTCCTGCATGCAGAGCCATTGCATGTGTTGCATGAGTCTGTAGAGAAATGTATAGACTGGTCTGGGACATATGGGCTAATATTGGACTTATGGACTTGATCTGGACTGGGTTGGGATGTTTTCTCAATATACAATTGCTCTTTTATATAAAGTTTGTGTTAGACAGGGTTCTTTAGAGAAATAAAACCAGGACACTTTACACACACACACGCACACACACACACACACACACACACACACACACACACGATATATATATATCATGAAGGAATATAACAGCTAATTCATCCAAACAGCAGGCCTCAGTTCAACTTACATCCATGGAATAGTTAATATGCTGTAATATGTTGGAAGTCCTTCAGCTCACGTGGGCTGCTGGGCCCAAGGTCAAGGAAGTAGACAGCTAAGTCTTCCCTAGAGAATGCAGACAATCCAGCCACAGGCAGAAAACAGCAGGGCAGTTCACCAACAGTCAGCAGCTCTGGAGTTTAGCACATGAGGCCCGATGGGATGTCAAACTCATACAAAGCAAAACAACAGAACCCACCAACCTCAAGCTCAAGCCATGTATACATCATCAGTGTGGCAAAGCAGGTTTCAAGGGAACCTCATGCTGTAGCAACATAATCACAGGTTTGCTGTCCTAAAGGCAGTGTAGCTCACAAGTTGAAGCAAAGAACTAGCTAAAGCAGCTGCACACTGGTCTGATCACCAGAAAGCAAAAGAACAAGGGGTGGGGCTTGTTGAGCCATTTATCTCTTTTCCCTCCAATCAAATTGTGGCCTTATTAATCCCACATGTTTCTATTGGCCAGGTTGGCACAATAAACCTACCTATCACAAGGTTCTTTCCAATACCTGTATGAGTCTCCCTGTATTTGTTTCTCTTGTCTGCCCTGACTAACACAACTGACTTCCTCCATCCTTACCTACATGATCACTCTAAATCCTGAATCAGACTATTGCAAAGACTGGATCCTGATATGCATAGATTAATACAAGAGGGAAATATGTGGAGACTTACTCAACTTAGATAAGCAAACTATTTTAAGAATTGTAATGTATGCCTGTATGTTTTATAAATTCTAATTTATATATTCATTCAAAGTATGCCATGTAGTGAATTTTGTCAGGTTGTTATTCTACACACATCACCATTCATTCATATTATACTAATGAAAGCACCTTAAATTAGCACTTCAGTCAAGGTCTTATGCCTTTTTCATATACCAGGTATGGAAATGATTCAAAAGAATGAAATATCCCACTTATCTCAACGCCCATGTTCTAAAAATTTCTGCAATTCACAATGTGAATATCTGGGTAGTAACTGAAGTCCTATCTTATTAACTTCATCAGTTGTGATTCAATTTCATGTTAGTAAATTCTGGAATCTGGAATCTAACATGCACACACAAAATGGTATGGATAAAAACAATTTTCAAAGTGGTCCAATCACTCTCACCCACCCCAGGCAAATATAGATACACAAAACACTATAATTGGCAAACATGTGTTTATTCTCACTTTTCAGGGATCCAAGGATTGGAATATTCTGGAGAGATATGGGTGGAGATAGGAACTCATCAGGAGATGGAGTGTTCGGTTTAGAGACGAAAGACAGTTCATTTTGGTGTGTCATTATGGTAACTAACAGGGGAGTCATAGAAATCCACCTGTAGCAGTCATTAGTTTTTGAACTTGCAGACAAAAGAGAACTTTGTTTCACAGTCTTCATCTTTCCACTTCTGGAAACCTGTAAGCCAAAGAGAAGAGTTAAACTAGAAAACCAGGAAACCGTTTTGTTCTTTCTTGACTTCTAAACCTCAGAAGAAAAGAGAGTAACTAGCATTTGAATTACCTAAATAAGAAGCTAGGCTCTCCCCATCCTCAGCCCCCAGAACTAGAGCAGGTGTAGATGGCAGTAACTAGCTGGGAGTGGGTTTGCTGCATTTTACCTGACGCTGAAGTCAGACTCATACAGTAGCCAGGGTTGTCAGTGCTCGGGGATCCGCTGGCCCAGGCTTTGTATGAGACCAGGGACCCACTGCTCCAGCGCCAGCGGCGGTTCTAGAAGAAACAAAGTGTAACGGGATTCGAGGTTGCTCAGAGAGAAATTATATCATGTGCACATCCAGGAATAGGTAAAAACATTCAGAGGAAAAAATGTTGCTTACCCACGAACACTATTTCCTTCCCTGCCTATATTCTGCCTCACTTTTCCCAGTCAAGTAGCATCCAATCTCTAGACAAGCAATCATATCTCATTTCAGCCTCAGAGGCCACTAGCAACTCACAGTCTCATTCCAATATGCTGCTCGAAACAGTAAGGATCCTGAACTTGATACAAGCCCCCAAACAGCAGATTAGAGACAGCTCCTCTGGGGGCTTCACTTTCTCGAGTACCCAGGACAAGTGTTCAGGATGTTATTTTGTGTAGTGCCAACAGTGGGCTCTCCTCCTACAGCCCCCTGCCCTCTACACTGGCAGAGGGAGCCTGTGCAACAAGATTCCGTGAGAATGGGCACAGAAAAACGCTTCCTGAAGGAGGCAGAATTATATTATCATGAATGCCAAGGACACCAAGGGAATGCTTCACTCAGTTAATTTCTCTAATATCAGGCATGAATCATATCAGTACATTTTGAGACCTCACGGGGTAGTACTTTTTACAGGGTATAATAATAAACGCTGGGTCATAGGATGCCTCCTCTGATATTTTTTTCTTATCCCCCAGTCCTGGGCACCAGGAAAGGGAAGGACATTAGACTCACCCTTCTGGGGTCGTAGAGGCCAGCCCAGACGTTCAGGGCATCAGTGCTGCTCTCCTTGATTAGGGCTGCCACGAAGTTGCCCTCGGCCTGACTTAGCACCGACACTAGGTGACCAGAGTGCATGTTCTGGCAGTAGAGCTAGGCAGGAGAAAGAAGAGATTAGTATTAAATGGAAAATGATTATCTTTCTGAACCCCTTTTCCATGTGGTGGGCAGAGGAGAGGTGGAAATTGCAAAAAAAAAAAAGGGCAACATGATATTGTCAACAATAAATTCTTCTGAGTGTGATTGTGCATAATAGAAGAACAAGATGGGGAGATGGGTGAGTCTACATCATGTGACTCCCACTGGCAATACAATCTCTAGACAAGCAATCATATCTCATTTCAGCCTCAGAGGCCACTAGCAACTCACAGTCTCATTTCAATCAGCCACTGCATGAGAGGAAAATGAAGATGTCTACTCTCATAAAGAGACACTGTCTTAGAGACCCTGTGGAGAAGTTCTCCTCTGTCCTATAAGGTCACTGTGATGCTGAATTGATTCATTGGCAATGATTTATTCTTGTGTACCACCCACACATCATTCCCATCCTACTTTCCTTACGTACGTCGGCATCGGCCCAGGTCTCATGGTCTTGGGTAAAGTAGTAGCAGTAGGAGCCATAGGCATTGGTGCCTTCTGGGCAACTGATCCGGCCAGAGGGCTGCTCTGTCTGGTCCTCCAGTCCTGGAAAGGAAGGATAATAAAGAACATAGGGAATGGTGAAGGCTGGGAGGTTAGTGAGCAATTCATGAGATTCTGTTATAGGAATATACAGATACAGAATGGGTAGGGAGTGATTGCTCATTTCAGCCTTTCCCCGACGAGTGCCTTCTTCCTCAAGCCTCCCTATGAAATAATCACACCATAGAAAAGAGGTGTGAACAAGATGAGTTCCATTTTTCTCTTCAATTTACTGAGCACTTCTCCATCATTTCAAGATCTCAAGTCTGCTTTTCTTGAGCTTCTTCTGCTTCTCCTACATATAAGGCTCTCTCTCATCTGTTCTCCATCCCATTACCGCCCATGACTTGCCTTCCATGTACCTTCCTACCCACACCTGAAAGCTAACCTACATTTAATCAGATAAATACATCTATTTGACCAACCTAAGGAGCCCTGGTGGTACAATGGATTATGAGTTGGGCTTCTAACCCCAAAATTAGTAGTTTAAGCCAATCAACTGTGAAACGGGAGAGAAAAAACTTTCTATTCCTTTCAAGATTTACAGTCTCATAAACTGAATAGGACCAGTTCTACCCTGCCCTACAAAGTTGCTCTGAGTCAGAATTGATTTGACCACAGTTAAGTGATAAGTAGTAATTGTAAATACCTCTTAAAGTCTCCAGTGATGATATATCTTAATGGAATTAGAACATCAATAACGATCACCAAGCAAACCTCATAAATTAAAATTTTTCTTAGAGGTACCAATATACATACACACGGAAAGGATGAAGGACGCGAGGATTAAATGATATGGTGGGAAGAGTCTACCTTGACTCAGAGACAGGAACATCAGATATGAGAACAGAATCAAACATGAGTTAGTGCACATCATGATGAGTAGTGGTAAATAAATCTCTTGCTGACGGGGCAAATTCAAACTCTCTGTAGGAAAACACAGGGAAGAAGGTTCAGATAAGTGGAAGGTAGAACTTTTACTACATTCCTTGTTGTTCCCTTTTTGGGGGTTTCTGATCAAATACCATCAAGCACTATTCTTGAGAATTTGAGTATTATATTGGCCCCATTCCCCAAAGGCAGTTTTGAGTCTGTTCTGGCTTCATTATTGCTATAGTCTCAGAGAAAGTCAGCCACCTTTTACTTCCCACTCAAGCTGCTAAGGGAAGAGCCCAAACAGCAGCCACTTACCAGGTAGACTGGGTCTGTGATGGCTGTCAGGCCAGGGATGACTTGGATTTTATAGCAGGACCTGAGTGAGGCGAACTGGCACATGATCAGGGGAGGGTCCAGGGGACAAGGTCAGAGACCCTACAGAGGAAGCAAAAGGCAATGTTGGCATCAGAGGAACTTATTCCTGGTACACACTGGGCATGGTCATTGATAAAGCCTCTTCCCGCTACAGACCTGCAACCTGTCCAAGACAAAGGTGGCTGTGTCCTTTCTGCAGCCTCACACACGTGCTCAGTTTCCCACCACCCAGAGAGGCAAGGCAGGTAAAGAGACCTTCCAGGAGTCTGAGCACTGCTGAGCAGAGGAGGTCAGAAGGAGGAAGAGGAGGATGTCCAAAGGAGGAGGAGTAGGGAGTGAGTGAGTGACACCAGGGCCAGGGTTCAGGGACAAGTGGTTCGGCCTCCCTGCCTGGGACAGAGGGAAAGTCATTTGAAACTCAGATGATTTAAATTCTGTTCCAATATCACAGGGTGGAAGAAAGAGATCAATTTCCTAACTATCCTTTTTCAGACTGTACATTTAATTTTTCCTTTCTCTTTAACATCATCTCTTTCTGTCCTATATTTAATCCCTACTATTTGCAGAGTTCTTTTCTGTTCCTCTTTGGTCTCCCTACCTTGCTATGAGGGTATCTAGAGAGAGAGACTGGATCATTGGTTTGTAGGGGTTATGGAGGGGGTAGGTTGGTGGAAAATGGGGAGCAGGAGTAGTGAGTGCAGAAAGGAGGGAAATAGACTGATTATTGTACTGATTGTGCAATTCTTTATAATATGTGCATTATATATCAGTAAAACTATTATTAAAAATAAAGATCTCTGATAGCATTGTGGGATAAGTGTTAGGCTGTAAACCACAAGGCCAATAGTTCGAACCAGACCTCTATCTGAGGAAAAAGGATGAATCAAATCTCTAAGCTCCTGTAAAAATTTAAAGTCTCAGAAACCCCAGAAATGGGTTTTACTCTGCCATTATTTTTTTTTAACTGACCTCCACCATGTCCATCTTACAAGTTTCCTGTAAGCTGTGCTGTTCTTCCTTGACTGGAAACACTGCCTGTCCTAACAGACGACATTCTGTCTCAGGTTCCAGGGCCTCCAGGTGTCTCTCCTCTCGATGAACAGAACCCGGTTGCTTACCCTCAGCACCTGCCACGTGATAGGGTTCTCTATTGGTTCATTTCTACATTGCTATTTTCTCTGCAAAGTAAAATCTGAGAACTATTCCTTTCATTAGTATCCTTAAGCATGAACCAAATTATGTTGTTTTAAAAGATTAGGATGCATGCCATAGTTACCTAGTAGTGCTATAACAAAATATAAAAGGTGGGTGGATTTAAACAATAGACATTTACTGTCATACAGCATCGCAGATCTCAGGTAATAATTAATGTGTTGGCTGTGCCAAGTTCACTCTGAATCTCCAAGGAAAGATCCTTTCTGATGCCACATCAATTCCGTTGGCCCAAGAATCTACCTTGGCTCAGAGATGCCTTTTCAAACGGCTGTCCTTCTCCGTGTTCCTCTATGTCTCTTCTCTGCTTTCCAGGGACATCACTAAGATTGTATAACCATTGACCCTGCTCCAGTATGAATTCACTTACCTTAGTGAATAATATCTGTAAAAATTATATTCCCCCAAATTGTCTAACTCAGATATTTAGGATTAGAACTTCAATATCTCTTTTGGGAAAAGATAATTTAATATTCATCAGTTTGGAGCCGTGATTTTTTTTATTATGGTCTCTAAGCAAGCCTATCTTTTACTCCAGAGGAAGACATTAATTTTTGTAATTTTTCTGGGTAGTAAGCTTGTTTGTCCTCATAATGATTGGAAACTTTATTCTTATCTTCTTAGGTCATATTAAAAATGTCGACCATTATTTTGGAGAAAGATGTTTACTTTAAAGGATCTTCACTTCTCCCACACCCTTGAAAAATAATCCACAACAAAAAGTAGTCAGTATTTCTGTTTGCAAGACTTTTAGAACCCTGAGAGACATTAAGATACTTGTCCCTAAACACGTCACTCTATATTCTTTTCTTTTTCAATAAAAGAAGGTGAATTTTTCCACTTGGGATACTGTATCACTCTCATGACACAATCATTTGTGTGGGTTTAAGTGTTTGAAAGAGGGTCTGGAGATGTTAGCAGCAGAGATACTGAACACTTGAACATCTTTAAAATGGTGAATTGAAGAATGGCAATGCATAGAACATGGGAAAACTGTATAACCCCATGGAGCATTCTGAACGGCCTTGAAGAAATCACAGCCGTACCCCTGGGGAGCACAGCGCGCTGACTCCAAAAATTGTGTCATTCAATGCAACATTCTTTTTTCTAAAATCATTTTATTGGGGGCTCATAAAACTCTTATAATCCATACATACATCCATTGTATCAAGCACATTTGTACATTTGTTGCCATCATCATTCTCAAAGCATTTGCTTTCTACTTGAGCCCTTGATATCAGCTCCTCATTTTTCCGCCTCCCTCCCCATGCCCCTTCCCTCATGAACCTTTGATGAGGCAACATTCTTATATAGAGAAATTTTAAATATATAACTTCAAATAACAATATCAATGGGTTAGAACATTATGAGTGGTTTATGCCTCAAGTACCATTTTTTTAACTGATAAAACATCAGAATTATGGAGTCTCAAAAGGGATCTATATTTTAAGCATTGCCGGTGTAAAGAGGGGCAAATGATAGGAATTAACTCTTTAATAGTTAATCCTTAAGCATCCACCTAGTTTATAGATCCAACCTTGGATAACCAATATGAGTGACCAAGGGATTGGAAATCATATAATCTGAAGCCAAAGGAGGAATCATTTCAAAGCCTAAATTGTGAGATTCTGGTTTGCAGAAGGTTGTGGATGTTAGTGGAAATTCAACATACATTTGTGAGATCGACCCAGGAAATAGAGCCTGTTGATTTCCTTCTATCCAGTATAGAGGGATGAAACAAAACTGGTTACCAAACAGAGTGCATGGGAGAGATGGCTATAGGAGATCAAAATGATAACCGGATTTAAACGGGTAAAAGCTTGCCAGTTTATATATCCTCTGATGCATGCTGGGCCTGATCTGGTTTTCAGTTTTTTGGTTGTTCTTGCTTTCCATATTGGGATTTATTCTGTATTTGTCACTGGGGGTAACCTTCTTGAATGTTTGTTATATCTCTTTCTCTTTTTTGGTGTATGAGGGTATACACCTTCCCACCCCCTCAAAATAGGATTTTTTTTCAAACCTATGTATTTAAATTATTTTACAAAACAACCTATAACCTTCAAAGTAGTCTCTATTACACTTAATACATTTGTCAAATCTGTGATACCATTCTTGGAAACATTTTTCAAACTCATTTGTTTGAATGGCTGACAGCAGCTCCCTTGTTATTTTTCTTTACCTCTTCTATGTTGTCAAAGTATTGTCCTTTCATATCCCTCATCATTCACGGAAACAAAAAGAAGTCACATGGAGCAGGGTCATATGAGTCAGGGGTGTGGGGCAAGAGAGGCATGCTGTGTTTTGCCAAAAGTTGGCACACTGAGTTGGCTGTGTGAGGAGGAGCATTATCATGGCGACAAAACCAGTCCCCCATCTGCCACATATCAAGCCTTTTTTTGGCACACACTAATATTCAATCTTTCCATAAGCTCTAAATAGAAAGCTTGATTAACAAACAGTGTGACCTCGTGGATGAACCCCAAATGCACTATGAGTGAATATTTTTGTCTGTTTGGGAAATTGCTGGATGTCTAGAATAAATGTTGTCATTAATTGACATTTCACCGTTTTTTTTTTCTGTTTAATTCTCCTTTCCAGAATTTTCTCTTAATTACTTTTGATACTTTCTTTTCTTTTTTTAAAATGCTTTTATTGGGGACTCTTACATCTCTTATCACAATCCATTCATCCAGTGTGTCAAGCACTTTGCACATAGGCCACCATCATCATTTTCAAAGCATTCTCTTCCCACTTGATCCCCTGATATCAGCTCCCTACTTCTTCCCCCTGCCTCCTCACCTACCACTCTCACAAATAAGTTACAGATTATTATTTCGATACCTTACATCATCCTCTGTCTCCCCTCACCCACTTTTCCTTCATTCGTTCCCCTGTGAGGGGGTTCTAGATTGAACCCTGTGATTGGTTCCCCCTTTCTCTGCCCACCCTTCCCTAGTCCTCCTGGTATCTCTACTCTCATTGTTGGCCCTGAGGGGTTTATCTATCCTGGACTCCCTGTGTTGCGGGCTCTTATCTGTAGCAGTGTGCATGCTCTGGTCTGATCTGATTTGTAAGGTAGAATTGAGGTCATGATAGACATTTCACCTTTAGGAAACAAACAAGCAAACAAAAAAACCCGCACATACACATGAGCTTTTCCCTTAACACTGTCCTTGCAAGCTGTGTTCAAAATCACAACAGTTTCTGTGGCATTTTTCCTGAGCAGGAAACAAAATTTCATGGCCACCTGCTGTTCTCTTAAGTTGGTCATCACAAAAAGTGAAGTTTGAGCCAAACTTATTTTATGAAACCATTCGCTGTGACCAGAGACAACCTTCCCAGGTGATACCATTGGGTAAACTAACTCAGAGTGAGTTGCTTGATGGTTTCCCAACAGGAAAAATGTGTACTTCAAAAACTCTGTCCAGTGGAGAATTTTTTGGCTTTTTTGGGGGGGAACCCTCTCAAATGAAACCCAGGATTGATGAACCAATAGAAACAGCAAGTAGACAAAGCGCTGCTGGGCAGACAGAGAGGGGAGGTGAAGCGGAGCTGGTATCAAGGAGTTCAAGAAGGCAGAGAAAGTTTACAAACAGATTATAGTAGCAACTGTACAATACTGATTAATTGGACTATGGAATGGTATTGTATCTGTTTTAGCTCCCAGTAAAATGGTTTAGAAAAAAAACTTTTTTTCAAAAAATAACCTTTAGCAAGACATTCATTATCTGACAATCAGGAAGCCACTATTAAACAACTAATCCATGATAGTGTGCTGTTTATATGTGAGTTATAGACCTATGTGTTGCAAAGAATTATTTGAAGGGTTGACACCTAGTGATTGTTTGTTTGTTTGTTTGTTTGTTTGTTTTTTAATTTAGAATAATGATATAGATCATAAGTAGCATTTATTTAAAGAAGCCAAGTTCTTAAGAAAATGTGCCACTTAATTTCTTTTCCATTAGGTCCTGGAAGATTTTATCTCACTCCTCCTGCCTTTTAGAGCCATGGGAAAAGGGCACCTGGAAACGTCTGTTACATGGAAAAGCCCTAGGTTTGCCAGAAGGAGTCTGTACTGATTAAGAGGGGAAGCTTCATCTTGTGCAGTTAAGCTTCTGCCTGGAAATATATACACCCCTTTTGAGAAATGCCTATCATCGATGTCACCTTTGTCTTTTCTCAATGTCCTGGGGTCACTCTACTCACTTGCTAGGTTTAATGTCCAACCTGTCTCTCCCACAGGTTATGGTATAGAGGATTTCCCCATATTACCTGGCAAAACTACTAATCAGATGGTTAATATATAATATTGTAAGTAGTTCCTGTTTGCCTGTAACTCTACCTCCATTCCCATATCTACATTTTATATATAAAATTATCTTTAAAATTTGCCATATCATTTATTATAGTAAATGATATTTAATCCATTGTGTATATCATAATTTACTAAACTGAGATGGTTTATTTAATGTCTAGGAAATGTAGGAATAAATATTTTTTAAATAGATTTCAAATTTCCAAGATATTTTGCAATGGGGTTTCATGTATTTCTTTTTCAGAGGGATAGGAAGAAATTCTCCAGAAAATGAATGGCAACAAGAACTGGTAATGATTTCTTTTTGAGCAACTAAGGGATCACTATGTAATCCTCTGGTTTGTAGTTCAGAAGATGGATGCTAAGTGTCCTTGTTGAAGTTTCAGATAAATTAGAAGTCATGAAAATTTTTCTGTGAGAACAACAATTTTGTTCTGATATAGAAGAATTTTCAAAATACGATTTTAATAATTTATAATATTACACATTTTCCCTCAAGAAGCCTCCCACTCTTTTGCTTTCCATTGATATGGAACATGAGTAGTGTTTTTAGTTCATCTTATTTTATACTGTATTGCCCATATACTTTTCTAAAATATTAACATAATACATCAATATTCTTAGATTTGAAAAATCAAGCACCTTGAAGTAAAATGACTTTGATGCATTTCTTTGATCTTGAGTCATTGTAACTTTCATCAAATAATTAAGCTTGAGCATGAAAATAGGGTGTACAGGAATCTAGTATGAGGAGAATGGCCAGTTCTGCCATCCTATTCAGTATTGAGTTAGCCATCTCAGAAGCATGAGTGTAGAGTGGCACAACCACCAGTAAGGAAGAGTGACAAGATCAGAGCACTTCTGAGATTCCTGCACAAAGCAGTGGAAACAGGGTGGCAACATAAGACACTGTGGCAGGCTTCCAAGTCTACAGATCAAAAATGTGAAATGTCTTCCTGTCATTGATTGACATCCATGCAGGGGTGCTAAAGAAGACTTGTCACACCTGTCCAAGGAGGGAAGAGGCCAAGAGATTGACACGGCCAAAAGGTTAAAGACCACAGGAAATTTAGAAGACAGCTACTTGGCCAACTGAACAGGAAAAAAAAATCCACATTTATACCCAACAGATCCAACAGAATGCTCAAATTATAGAACAATCTCATTGATATCACATGCAAATACCATTCTGCTCATGACCATCGGATGATGGTGGCAGCAGTACATTGGCAGAAAGCTCCCAGAGGTTCAGGCAAAATTCAGCAAACTCCTGGAGCAGAGGATAGCATGGCTGCTGTCAGATGGGTCTTGCCTGAAAGCAGAGAATACGAGGAAGATGTTTACTTGTGTTTTATGGATTATGCCAAATACTTGACTATGTGGATCATAACGAACTATGGATAACACTGAGGAAAATGGAAATTCCAGAAGAGTTTATTGTCCTCTTGCAGAACTTGTACATGGAACGAGAGGCAGTTTTGTGAATAGAACTAGGGAATGGTAGTTTAAAATCAGGAAACCCTTGTGTCCAGGTTCTATCCTCTTACCATCCATACCTAGCCTTTCTGCGTGCTGTGCAAATAATCAGAGAAGCTGAATTCTACAAAGAAAAATGTGACATCAGGATTGGAGGAAGGCTTATTTACTACCTGAGATATGCACATGACATAACCTTGTTTGCTGAAAGGAAGGAGGACTTGATGCATGTGCTAATGAAAATAAAGAATAGCAGCCTCCAGTATGGATTACAACTCAAAATATCACCCAAATCCTCACAACTGAACCAACAGGTAACATCATAATAAATGGATAAAAGACAGAGGTGGTCAAAGATTTTGTATTGCCTGGATCCACGATCAATTCTCATGGAAACAGAATGAACAAATCGAAAGCCATATTGCACTGGGTAGAGCTGTTGCAGATGGCCTCTTTAGATATTGAAAAGCAAGGATGGTCCTTTGACGGCCAAGGTGTGCCTGACTCTAACCATGGTGTTTTACATTGTCTCATATGCTTGTGAAAGTTGGACATCGAATCAGTGCATTCAAACTATGGTGCTGGCAAAGAATAGTGCAAATGCCATGGAATGCCAAAAGGATAAGCAAATCTGTCTTGGGAGCAGTACAGCCAGAGTGATACTTAGAGGCAAACATGGTGAGACTTCATCTTACAAATTTTGGACCTGTTGTCAGGAAAGACCAATCCCTGAAGAAGGACAACATGCTTGGTAAAGTGGAGAGGCAGCAAAAAAGGAGGAAGGCCCTGCACAAGATGATTGACACAGTGGCTGCAGCAAGGGGATCAACCCCAAGAACAATTGTGAGAATGCAGAGGACCGGCCAGTGATTTTTTCTAAAGAGCACATGGGTGCCTATAGGTAATAACTAAGTGGATGTCACCCAGCAACAACAGTATGGATGTATTGCGACATGAGACTGGAGGGTTGGTGACAAAGAAGGTAAAGAAGCTTGGAGAGTGCAAGTCAGCCTGGGGCCACAGTGGGGTTGGATCCTTCCCTTTGTGTAGCTGAAGGAGGTCAGATGTTGCTTCTATGCTCTTTTTTGCAACAAGTTATCTAAACTGTACCTATCAGTGTGGTTGATCACTTTGATAACAAAGCTGAGCCTATGCATAATATATTACGTAACAGTTTGGCCAAAAGGTTCTTCACCCTGAAAGCTGGCATTGTGGATTCAAAAAGAAAAAACACAAGAGTATAAGAAAAATTAGAAAAATGATTTTTGATGGATGTCAAGTGTCAACTGTCCATGGACAATAAGAAAATAGTTGTTCCCCCTGATTTTCAATCTGTCAACATTTCTGCTGTTAAGATTTACAGTTTCAGAAGCCCTGCACGAGGCTGTTATCAGTAGCAATAAACTCGAATGAGAGTGGGTTTCTACTTTTTCTGTAAGGAGCCTTGATAGTGCAATGGAGCCAATGTTGGGTTGTTCACCAAATATCTGGAGTTCTCATCCCCTGGCCACCTGGCAGAGGAAGATGAGTCCATCTACCTCCATAGTTATAATCCCAGAGACCCTAGGGAGCAGTCCTGTGCTGTATAGGGTGAGTGTAAGTCAGAATTGACAGAAGGCAGTGGGTTTTGGTTTTGATTTATTTCTCTCAATATGTGTTTTTTCATTCTTTTAATGGCTGTGATATCCTAATTGTGGATTATTCCTAAGCAGCAAACGCTTTTTACCATGTTTTGCTTTCTCATCTCAAATTGATTATCATAGCAAGTCCATTTACAATCCTCTGACTGAATGTGTACAGCAATAGACAGTAGATATTTAATCAACCTCAATGCACCCTGCCCTTTGCCATTGACACTCACATGGTCTTCTACCACCACCACCACCAGGAACAACAACTAAAACCCTTAATTCTATTCAGTGAATCTCCCTGAGGTGTGAGTGATATCAACCTTACACTATGACCTTGGACAGTTTATAAATTTTGTAATTCAAACAGCGCATCATCTTTTTACTGTTGTAATGGTTCGAAATTCAGACTTCAATTGTCAGCTCATGTCAAAGTTGGTCATGTTAATATTTATAATTTTAATTATAAAATGATGAAACTCATTATTTTTCTTGTATAAATTTAGGAATCAATATGTACTGTATATGTTCTCTCTTCTGGACTCTGTTGCTCCGGTGACGGAAGACAAATGTACCCGAGTTGTAAAACTAAGCCAGTAGAGGGACAACACAGGAACTCTGGGAACATGGTAGTTAAACCCCTCAGCTGCAAACCAAAAGACCTCGTGATGCAAACCTGCAAGAATCCCTGGGACAAAGAGATGCCAGCCTGCTTCTTCAAAGATTTATAGCCTTGGGAATCCAGCAGGGAAGTGCTTTATCTGTCTTACATGGCCACTGTGCATCAGAATGGACTTGAGAACAATGATATTTTTGGTAGGGTGATAAGACATATATATGAAAGAGAGTAGGCAAGAGGGTTCTGGGTAACGTATACCTGGGTTCTGATTGAACGAGTTCAAAGCTTACTTTAAACCTGAATTTCTCAGTTAAGTGTTCCAATAAGCCCGCTTCCTTTCCTGAACTTAATCATGGTGTGATCCTTCTTATTTGTAACTGAAAATGCTTTCTCTTATTTCACTCAGCAATAAATCAAACACAAAATGATAAAAAAATCTGTGTGATTCCATGGATCCTTATAAAAGTATCCATAACCAGAAAATTCATAGAAATATGTTTATTATTACTTTTGGGGAATAGAAGGAAAGGGAAGGTGGGGAAATATTGTTAAAGTAGAGCTAAGCTTATGGTCAAGATAATTTTTAAAAATTGGAAATGGATTGTGATGGTGGTTGTACACCATGAATGAGACTAATAATGTCATGAAATTGTTTATGTAAGATGATTGAAATAATAAATATTCTGTTATATCTATTATCTCTTTCACCAAAAATGAACACACACAAGCAACAAATGACACCTTAAAAAATGATGACACCCTGGTGCTCTCTGAAGGCAGGAAGCAAGGGTGTGGTGAGCACACGTGCAGGCTCACCTGACAATAATGACAGAGCTGTGCTGTGGTGATTCAGGCCACCATGAACACATTTACACACAGTCCCAAATAACACCCTCTTTCTCAGGTGAAGAAATTGACTAAGTACACACATATATTTTTTCCACAATAGAAGCGTTTTGCTAGTTAAAGATAGCGATAAAGTCTTGAAATATTGAAATTAACATTTATACATGGATACACGTGAAATATATGAGAACAATATAGATGTATATTAAATACCTGTTTCTTCTTTTTTCCTAAAGTTTAATTGGAATATACTTATTTCTTTCTTTAGACAAGGGGAAGTCTATTTCCTAACTTAGACAAGGGAAACCTCTTTAAAATAACAACAGTTTTTTTTACTCATTTAAATATATTAATAGAAATAATCCACTGATCACAATGAATGGCACAGAACCACTCACCCCCACCAGGGGGAAGAACAACTGAAAACCAGAGGGGAAGGGAGACAGCAGTTCATGTGAAATTTTAAAATAATTAACAATCTACAGTTTATCAAGGGGCCACGAGGACTGGGGGTTGGGGGAGGGAGGGGAAAAAACAGGAGCTGATCCAAGGGCTCAATGGAAAGTAAATGTCTAGAAAAGAACCATGGAATATATGTACTAATATGTCAGATACAGTTGATATATGGATTGTAACAAGAGTTGTAGGAGCCCCCAATAAAATGATTGTTTTAAAGATAAAGAATGCCATATATGAACAATATGCAAACCAGTCTGGATTGAGTCAGAATGTTTCAAGAATTGAGGAGAGAGGATGTACTGGTCCTTTCCTTTAAAAAAAAAGTGTCCTCTGCGTGCAAATTGATACATAGTGCTGGAATCCAGCTAGTTTGCTAAGCAGTCATGGTGAAGTAGGTACCAACATTGAAAGGTCTGTTATAGCCATTTAACAGACCAACGTGTGCCCCATAAAATTACTTTTTCTCAAATTGCACTGCCGTTTTGGTCATTTCTTTTATCAGTTTCGTTTTACTGTTGATGCTGCTGTTATGAGAAGCCTTCCATTGGATTTTCAACAGTTTCCAAAGGATTGCTGTTAACTCTTCTCTGAAGTTTTGGAAGAATTCTCCGGTGAAACTTTCTGGGACTGGTTTGTTTTTTTTTTTAACTGGGACATTTTTCACAACTTGTGAAATTTTTCATTTTTATGAGTCTTTTCAGGGTTCCTTCATTCCCTGTGCAATGGATTTTGTACCTACTTGCTGGGCCACGATTCTCCTTCGTTTGGAAATTGTTACTTATCCCATGATGAAATCTAACGTAAGGTAGTCAGTCACCTCCATTATGGGATCTGCTTTGAGACACCAAGCAGGTGTAGAAATATTACAGTTCCGTTCTATACCTTTAATCCGATCACAGCCCTGGAAGAAAATGTTACTGGAAGAAAGTATTGTTGGGACGGAGACAAGTCGCTGTTGTCGTTAGGTGCCGTTGAGTTGGTTCCAACTTAAAGGGACCCTATATAAGAAAGAATAAAAGCCTCACAATTGTTCTTATGTTTGAGCTCAGTGATGAAGCCACTGGGTCAATCCTTCTTGTTGAAGGTCTTCCTTTCTTTCACTGCTCCCCTACTTTATTAAGCATAATGGCCTTCTCCAGGGACTGGTCTCTCCTACCAACATAACCAAATTTGTAAGATGAAGCTTTGCTGTCCTTGTTTCTAAGGAGCATTCTGGCTGTACTTTTTCCAAAATGGATCCATTTGGGTTTTTGGCAGTCTATGGTACTTGCATATTCTTTACCAGTACCATAATTCAAATGCATTGATTCATTTTTTAATATTCCTTATTCAGTGTCTAACTTTCACATGCATATGTGGTGATGGAAGGTACCATGGCCTGGCTCAGACACACCTTAGTCCTCATAGCGTCCACCGTGCTTTTCAACATTTTAAAGAGATCTTGTGCAACAGATCTACACTCTGTTATGTATCGCTGGATCTCTTGATTGTGGATTCAAGCAAAATGAAATCCTGGACAACTTCAATCTATTGTCCTATCCTGTTTAACCCAATAGCCTAGTGGTGAGGATTTGGGCTTTCTTTACATTGGGTTGTGATCCACACTGAAGGCTGTAGTCCTTGATCTTCATCAGCAAGTGCTGCAAGTCCTCCTCCTTTTCAGCAAGCAAGATTGTGTCATCTGCATATTGCAGGTTGTAAATAAGCCTTTCTCCAATCTTGATATGTCATTCTTCTTCATATGACCCAGCTTCTCGCCTTTTCTGTCCGCATACAGATGAAATAAGTATGGTGAAAGCATACAATCCTGATGTAGACCTTTCCTGATTTTAAACAAGGCTCTATCCCTTTGTTCTGTTCTCATGCCTCTTGATCTATGTAAAAGTTTCGAATGAGCATAATTAGGTGCCATATACCTGCTGACCTTGAGTTTATTACACGTTGCAACCACAGCCCTGATCTGATCATTTTGATTAATTTATCACTGCTTCCACCAGTCTGTGTCCTTCTCCCAATCCGTGTAAATGAGTCTCTTGATATAATTATCTTTCTTTACACACACACAAAAAGCATCATCTTCTTTGCTTCTCTAGAGAAACTACCTCAGACTGATAGCTACTATTTCCTAGAAACACTTCCATCTCCTTTACATTTTCAGTTGGTTGGAATGCAGTTCTTCAGAACATTCTAGAATTGTATTTTTATTTTCATTGGTTCAATTGTGGCTCTAATCATTAGATTTGTCAGTGCTTTGTTGATTTGTTTATTTTTTTAAAGAACCAGGTGTCCTCCTTTTTATTCTGTTGTTTACTATTTTCTATTTCATTTACGACTAAAACTTATAAATATTTCCTGAAATTTGTAGAATTTTTTACTGCTTTATTTTTAATTGTTGGCAACCTTGCATTGTGGTATTGAGGTGCTGTTATTATTTTCTTTCTTCTTTTGTGATGTGTCTACTTATTCCTATAAGTTATACTTTTAGCACTGCTTTTGCTATGTCACAAAGGTTGTAATTTATGTATTTTCATCCTCTTTTGATTAGGAAATATTTCTATTTCATTTTTTATACCTTTCATTACCCAGTAGTTTTTAAACGTAGTTTTTAAACATATTTAATTTCCATCTATTTGCTATTTTATTGATCTTCCAATGTTAATTTAATAACATTATAAACCAGCAAGTTGCCTCCTGATATTTTGATCTTTATAAACATATTGAGACTTTTTGAGGCCCAGTATATCGTCTATTCTGGGGAAGGTTCACAGAAAAGCATGAGCTCAGTGCTCTTTTTGGCCGATTGTCTTGCGTTTGTCTGAGAGGCCAAGAAGACTGGTTGGATTGTCTAATTGTTCTGTTTTTACTCCGTTTCTTTCTAGTTGATCAAAAGTGTCACTTCATAAAAAGTGACATATTAAAGACTCTTCTTATTTTTGAATTAGCTAAGTCTTTTCTCAATTGTGCAGAGTTTGGTTTATATATTTTAGCCTCTTTTACTGGGTGTATAAATATTTTTTGGTGCATAAATATTTATTATGATTATGCCCTCTTGTTCAATTGACCCATTAGTTATTATATAATAACCTTTTCTAAACTTTACCTTATCATAAATTAATATTATCACGCTTACTCTTTTATTGGTTGCCATTACCTTGTTATTTATTTTCATCCTTTGACTCTTAATATATTTTGTGTTAGTTTGAAAAGTAGTTTCTTATGGACAATGTACAGGTGGATCTCATTTTTCTATCCAATATGATACATTCTGTCTCTTGATGACATTTAAGCCATTTGCATTTAGAGCAGTTATGGATAGGATTCTGTGTCTTGCTGTTATTTTATTGTGGGTTTTGCGTGTATGAGTGTAGTACTGTGGGCATCTTTGTCCCACATACTGTTTTGTTCTGAGTTCACTTGTTTGTGTTTTT
Organism: Echinops telfairi; assembly: GCF_000313985.2. Lineage (NCBI taxonomy): Eukaryota > Metazoa > Chordata > Mammalia > Afrosoricida > Tenrecidae > Echinops > Echinops telfairi. The sequence continues at coordinate 34,893,001 of NW_022111368.1, forward strand.
TATACCATGGTTTTCTTTGTGTTTTTTTTCTTTTAGTGTATATTACGTCTTTGTGATTTTCCTCTTTCTCACTGTGGTGCATGTTAATTTTGTCTGTGGTTACTCTGTAATTTATCAATTCCATATCAAGTTTAAAACATTCTCTTTGGTCTTGAAATCTATTTGAACTCCTCTCGATTTGTAATAATCTCTGTTTACAAGTGAAGGTCTCTAGTTCCATGTTCCTGGTTTTGTAGGCATGATGTACTTTAGAGTCCACAATATTTAGATCGACATTGAGATGTCATCCTGTATTCATCTGTGGTTGTTGGCTACAATTATGAGTTTTCTCTTCAAAGAATTTCATTTGGTAGTTCTAGTAAAGTTGATCTGGTTTTTACAAATTCCTTTCATTTATGTTTTTCTGGAAATACCCTATTTTCACAGTCTTAGTTGAGTGTCAATTTTTCTTTGTATATGATATGATTCTTGATTTATAATTTTTCCCTGAAACTTTTATATGTGATACCCTTGCCTTCTTTCCCACATGGTTCCAGAAGCAGAAACTTTGAATGGTATAAAAATGTAGCATTATTCACTACAGATGAATATGTAAACACAAATAAGCCAGGACTTATTGAATATTCTGACATATTCATCAACCGTTATCGGTAAATGTGCATACTGTAGTCTGTGTAAGAGGACAATATCCCTCTACAACCCAAATCTTCCGTGTTCATAGCAAAAAAAAATACACTGTTAAGAATTTAGAGTTCATCGTTCCCCAAAGGAATCACAGGGACTAGACAAGCACACACAAATACACTGTTAAGAATTTATATTTCATCATTTGCCCAAGGAATCACCGAGACTAGACAAGGACAGAATCCACAGTGTCTATTCACTACCCATTTTCTTCTCTTCAGGATCTCATTTGCGATGGAAAGAGGCACGTGCAAAATACAATTTGATTATTGTTCTCTTAGACTTCCGTCCATGGAAAAGACAGTAATGAGCACAGGAAGGAGAGACTAGAAGGAAAAATTTGAATTCGGAGGAACCTTTGAGGGCGTCGGGGGGATATTGTCCTCTTTGTGAGTCTTCACACGAAGTCTCAAATCCACAGTGATGAGCCACTCCAAATGCTTTCACTAGTCCTTAAATTTACAGACATAGGGCAACGCCTTTTCACAGCCATAGCGTTGCCATTTCTGGAATCCTGAAGTAAGAAACATAAGGAAGATTGGTTTGGGACCCGATAGGGAGTTGTCTCATATTCTAGTTTAGGGTTCAAAGCCTCTCCATCTTCCCTGGTGTCACACTCAACTGATGGAAATAGAAATAAAGGAGAAATGAAAGAAAATGAGAAAAGAAAAGCCAGCATAGTAATTTCCAACACTGTATTTTACAACTTGGGGCTTTTCCCAAGGTCAAGCCATAAAGGATTGGGAGAGAACAAGGGGAGTAAGTGGCTTTGGCATTTCTTACCTTTGTTTGCAGAGAGGCTTGCACAGAAATCAGGGCTTGAGTTGCTGCAGGTCTCTTCATCCCAGGCAGAGTAAGTCACCAAGTCAGTGCTGCTCCATTCCCATCCGCCAAAATCGGGCTCAGATCCCTATAAAGGAAGGAGTCAAGTTGAGTAATAGCCCACATAGCACTCCTTGCAGGATCCCCTTCACTGGAATGCCTGATCCTCTCTCTAGCATCATGCCATTTCATCTGTGCCTCAAAGTGCTGCTCCAGGACTATAGCCTCTGGGAAGTTCGTCTTTAAACTAAGGCTGATGGAAATATCTAAAGTAATACATTACTGACTGAACAACCCTTGATACATTTGTGATGAGCCTCTGAACCCCAAAGACAATGACTCTCTTAAAGGAGGAAAGCCATAGCCTTTCCCTAGGTAGGTTCTTCTCATCACAGCTTGCTCCGATCCCTGAGAACAGAGAACTGAATGGCAAAGCCACATGTGAGCTTTTCATGTAAAATATGAGAGGCACATGTGCTTCAGCTGTAGGCCTGAACACCCAGAACTCAGTTCTTCAACTGCCTGCAAGGTCTTCTCTTCCCCCCAAATGTTGTTTAGGTTCACTGAGCTCTCAGGCTCTAGAAAGCACCACTTAGGCAGGCATATAAGACAGAGATTGAGTCCAGTGACAGTAGTCATTTCAGAGGTCAAAGAGACAAAAAGACTGCAGTCACACCATCGTGGGGTCATGAAACCCAATCCAGATGTTCTCTTTGGTGTTTGAAGTGCTCTTCACCAGGGAGGCAACAAAGGATCCCTCAGCCGCAGACAGCACAGACACCAGGTGTCCCGAGGGCCGCTTCTGGCAGGCGATCTGCATGGGGAGAGAGAGACAGAAGAAACTGAAGCTTCGCTGTGTAGGGAGGCGGTGAGTGAGAAGGGTTGTATGAAAGATAGAGGCGCACATACTCACAAGCAAGGACTTTTGGAGAATAAAGAGCCCCCCTTCTATCCTCTGGCCCCTTGTACCCCACCCTGTGCTCGCTATCCCCATAGCACTATACGTACGTCTGCATCTGTCCAAGGTTTGGGTGTCAGAAACAGAGCGTAGCAGTAAGACCCATAGGCCTTGGAGCCCTTGGGGCAGCTGATCCGTTCAGAGGGCAGCTCCATCGGGGAGTCTTCCCCTGTAGTCATGGGAGAAAAATAAAGGTGAGGAACCACTTGAAAGGAAGTTTGGTGATTGGAGAGGGACAGTGGGAAGGTAACGCTGAAGGCACAAAGGCCCATGAAGTCAGGGCATAGAGAGTGACACTCACTCCTGGGATGACCACTTCTCACCATTGCCAACTCCTTCAGGACTGTTTGGCTTTATAGCAGCCATCTCTCTTCTTTCTCTTCTCGCCTCTTCCTCAAGGTTCACCTCTTTCTGGATGACTGTTTCTACACTGGACCCTTTCTATAGCACATCCTACATTATGCATAGTTTTATGTTCTCAACTTCCGACAACTAACTAAAGCCCACAGGCAGCATGAGCTCTGGTGGTGTAGTGGTTGTGTGCTGGCCTGTGATCTGCATCGCTGACAGTTCAAAACCACCAGCAGCTCTTCAGAAGGAGACTGGGTTTCCTACTTTGTTTTAGAAACCCACAGGAGGTTGCTGCGAGTCAGCATTGACTCGATGACACTGAGTTTGTTGTTTGATTTTTGATAACCCCATTCCACTATTAGTGAACCACTCTGATGCTTCCCACAAGTAGTTAGCCAAGTGTAAACAGTATTGATTGGGGGAATTGCAGTTGGTTTACACATGTGAGAATATACCTCTTTATTACCATATGTGTTACACAGGTAGCTTTTTCCTCTTTGGGGCCCCAAACATGCACCAGAAATGTTTAGAAGCATAAAAATCTTACCTTGTCCAGGTCAGATAACCCCCTCAGGAACAGATATGGGAGTAGCAATACCAGGAGGGGAAGGGGAAGGAGGGGAGAGGAGGGGGGAAGAAACTGGGGGGAAGGGAAGCAGCGGTAGGTATAAGATATGAAAATAATAATAACTTATAGTTTATCAAGGGGTCACAAGGGTGTAAGGGGGGGCAGGAGGGTAAAAAGAGGAGCTGATAGCAAGGGCTTACATCAGCGGTTCTCAATCTGTGGGTCACGACTCCCTTGGGGGTTGAACAACCCTTTCACAGGGGCCACCCGATTCATAACAGTAGCAAAATTACAGTTATGAAGTAGCAACAAAAATAATTTTATGGTTGAGGGGTCACCACAATATGAGGAACTCTATTAAAGGGTCTCAGCATTAGGAAGGTTGAGAATCACTGGCTTAAATAGAAAATAAATGTTTAGAAAATAATGATGAAAACATATGTACAAATATGCTTGAGACAATTGATGAATGGATTATTGTAAGAGCCACCAATAAAATGATCTTTAAAAAAATACAAAAAAAAAACAACTCAAACTCACCTTGGACCTGTGACAGAATCACCAGACTGGAGAGCAGTATCCAGGACAGGCTGGGCAGGGCCATGGGAGACGGCATCTCGTCTGTGAGTTGAGCAGGCAACCCGAGACCACTACAAGAAGGATGAGTAGAAAGTATGTCTGAAGAGCTACTCCCACCTCTTTCTACCCATGCCTCTTCCTTTGTACTCCTAGAAGTACATTGACTTTCCTGATGTCCATCCCTTGCTACAGTTGTGTAGAGAGCTGCGGAGGCAATAGCCATAGCATCCCTTAGCTGTATCTTTGATGAAAATAAACTCCTGTGTTTTATGACAGAGCTTGTCCTTACAATCTCCCTCCACGTGTGAAGAAAGACTCGTAATGATTGTCTCATCTAATTGCAACTCACCTGTTGGGCGCGGGTCTGGAATGGTTTGGAAGGTTTGAAAGCCTGGGCTTTTATAATCAACTCCGCGGGAGGGGAAAGGAAGTGAAAGCCAATAATGCACAGGTGGTATAGAGGTCATGGGGAAGGATTTGGATTGGGTGCAAGGAAATTTCTGTATGAGGTGGAGATGCTTCCCGTCAAAGGCTGGGAACTGCACAGGTGTTAATTCTTTCTTGTTAGCGGGCCAGCTGTTTCCCCAAGAACAAATGGAGATTGACCTTTCTACAGCCTCATGCTTGTCATGGTCCTATGTTACAGATTACTGTGTGACAAGTTAATAGTAATTTCCACAGGGATAGTTCTTTTGATTGATCTCTCAATTTTTCAATTTCCTTCTACTTTTTTTCATAGGACTATTTAAACATTATATGATACGGGATATGGAAATTACAAGTAACACAAATGGTTTAAGGTCATGCTAGAACTGAAATTAAGATTCAGAGATACAGTTCAGTATTGCTTATTAGCAGTGAGATTTGAGAAAAAATCAGAATATATCAAAAGTCAGAGGAAAATCAAATGAATAGACTTGTTTCCTCAGTCTTCTGGAATATATTATTTGCTCATGAGTTGAATTCAATTCACAGCAATCTCATATGAGAAACCAGGCAACAGAATAAGGAAAACCATCCAAGATGCATTTGAACTATGATGATGAGGAGGAATAATGAATGCATAATTAATTACCAAAAGAAGAAACAAATCTGTCTATAGATCTATAATGCTCCTTAGAAGTAAGACTGGCAAGACTTCCATATAGATCATTATCAGGAGAGATCAGTCCCTAGGCCAGTACATCATGTTGGTAAAGTACAGTGTCATTGAAAGAGAGCAAGATCCTTCCTGAGATGGCTGATACAGTGTGGCTGCAACAGTGAGGTCAAACATAATAACAATTATGAGAACCAAACAGTATTTCATTCTATTGTATGTAGGATTCCTTAACTTCAAGTTCATCAAGGAAAATTATGTGTGAAAATGTGTGTTAGAAAGTAGAGACAAAGAAAGGAATAAATAAATCAAAATTGAAAGGTATAAAACTTACTGGTTATAAGGGAAGATGAATGGACCATTCATTGGTCATATTATTCTTTGAAATTTTGTGAATGTTTAAAAATTTTCAAGCAGAATATTACAGCTTAACTGACATAGTCCCTATCAATTATAACACATATAATTTTCCAACATATACAAATAGCATAGGAAAGTAAGGTTCCTTATGTAAAATAATAAATACAGAAAAGTTGCAAATCCAAATAAAATTCTAATGTTTTAAGATAAACAATATTAAATATCTGAATAGTTTACATTAGATATTTAGCATGTGGCTATGGAAGCATATAAGTAACTCACGGCCTTTCTGGATCTAATTAGAAGAAATAATGTTTTCAGAATCGGAAAGAATGGGAAAAATGATCAGACCCCCATCTTGCAAAAAAAGCTTAATAGCTTTCAGGGTGGGAATCATACCTGGATGCTTCATTCATAGGCAAGTTTGGCCCTTGCCAGACACATCACAGAGTTCCAAGGACTTGAAGTGACTAATGCAGAGCTATAGGTGGTGTTCCACCCCAAAGTTCCATAAGAGTAAGATTTGAAAAATTGCTTATGTGAAGATTATAGCCAAGAACACCCTATTGAGCGGCTTTACTTTGTAGTGGACTGTATTGCTGTGAGTCAGAGCTAACTAAGCTAACATGAAGAACTGCTTCACCAGAGCCCTCATCCTCTGTGCCCTATGCTTGCCTTATTCTGCTCGTAATGGGAGGGAAATAAGGTGTGTTAAGATCTAAGCATGCCTGTTTGTGCTCTCCCACAGTAGTTATAAAAACTTATTCTGTCCAAATTTATTTTTAATATAAATAATCTCAGATAATTGATGAACTTTAAGGTTTTAAGATCTCTAACTTCAATTTGTCTTCCATGACCACTCAAGGAAATAAAATGTTTGCTTTAATTGTAATATTTCTTTATATCATTTATTGATAACCAGAAACAGAATTGAAACTGAGTTCAAAAGTACATTTATAAAGCTGGTTTTAAGTTATTAACAATCCACATTTGATTGTGAGAAGAGAGTCCTTACTTTTTGAGTAGCCAAGGTTAAGTTTAAAGAACTTTTCTTTGGCAAAAGATAAAATGAATAACTTGTACATTTTGTTCCCATTATCTTGCCAGCCCAACAATATTTGCAGACAAGACCTCAAGGGGTAATACAGGAGGGAGTACAGGAGTCAAGCATATTTATTCTAAGGGTTGAAAAATATAGAGAATTACGGGCACTTGGCTCAACAGGGGCCTGTGTCAAAAATAGCATTATCACTCACTGAAGATTTGCCAATAAAGCAGACCTTTTGAGAGATATAAAATAGAACGTGTTAATTCAGTCCTTTCTTTTTATCCGGGGTTTGTAAAATGATATGTTCTTGTTAGGTGCCTATTCAGCTCCTACCCATAGTGACCCTATGCACAACAGAATGAAACCCTGCATGGTCCTGTGGCAGGGTCACAATTGTTCCTGTACCTGAACCGATTGATGCAACCTCTGGATCAATCCATCTTACTAAGATTCTTCCTCTTTTACGCTGTCCTTCCACTTTATGAAACACGATATCCTTCTCTAGCAATGGTCTCTCCTACATTTCCAAAGTACGTAAGATGAAGTCTTATCATCCTTGACCCTAAGGAACACTCTGACCTTTTAGCAGTTGATGTGCATCCTTGCATTGAGATGTAATCCATACTACAGGCTATGATCTTTGATTTTATCAAGCAATACTTCAAATTCTCCTCACTTTCAACAAGCAAGGTTGTGTCATCTGCATATTGAAGGTTGATAAAAAGTCTTACTCCAATCCTGATGCCACATTCTTCTTCATAAAATCCAGCTTCTCTGATGATTTTCTCAGCATACAGACTGCACAAGTGTGGTGAGAGGGTACAACCCTCATGCACACCTCCCCTGAGTGTAAACCATGTACAATCCACTTGTTCTGTTCATACAACTGCCTCTATCAATGTACACGTTTTTAATGAGCACGAGAGTGTTCTGGAATTCACATTCATCTCAAGGATATACACAGTGCTTATGGTCCACAAAATCAAATACTTTTGCATAGTCAATAAAACACAGGTAAACATCTTTCTGGTATTCTCTGCTTTCAGCCAAGATCCCTCTGATATCAGCAAAGATATTCTTTGTCCCATGTCCTCTTCTGAATTCAGCCTGAATTCTGGAGTTTCCCTGCAACTACTGTTGGATGAGCTTCAGCAACATTTTACTTACATGAGAATCAATGATATGATTCTATAGTTTGAGCATTCTATTGGGTCACCTTACTTTGGAACAGGTACACATATAGATCTCTTCCAGTTAGTTGTTCAAGTAGCTGTCTTCCAAACTTCCTGGCATAAATAAATTAGTGCCTCCTGTGCTTCTTCAGCTTGCTGAAACATTTCAATGGATAATTCCATCAATTTCTAGATCCTTGTTTTTGGCTAATGCATTCAGTGGCATTGAATTACTTCCTTCAGCACCATTAGTTATTGCTCATCTGCTATGTATTGAAATGGTGGACTATCAGCTAGTTCCTTTAGGTACAGTGACTGTGTGTATTCTTTCCATCTTCTCTGGATGCTGCATTCCAAAGACAGGCAAGGCTTAATGCGGCGTCCTGTGCACCTTGTCAAGCGAGGGAGAGTGGCTAAGCCTCAAAGTCATTGAGGCCCAAAAAGGAGAATCATAGGGTTGGAAAGCTGATACCATAACCATGTTTCTGGAATTTTATTAGGAATACACTCATGTGTATTCAATAGCAAATTTCTTAAGATATGCAGCTATTGAAGGCTATCATTTGTTATTGTTGGGGGCGGGGGAACGTTGTTCTCTGTTATTACTTTTCTGAAAATGGTGTCAAGTTTTAGTTGTTTTCAATTCCTTCTTCAATCTTGGATCAGTTCCCTGTTTCATGTAATTTTAGCTAGCCTGCTACTGTGTATTTATAAAGGTTGTTTGTTATTTTATTTTTCTCTTAGAAAAAAGCTAGTCATAATCCAAAGCATATGCCATCTGGTTAAAACAATTGATAATGTTTCCTTCTGACTACTATGAATTCTATTCAAAATGGTATTGGTGAAGGGCAATGTCCTTTTGCTTTCTTTATGAATGTTCTTCTTGATATCCTCCCACAGCTTCTGTGGTTTTCTTTCATTAATATTCAATGTATCAAGTCTGTTCTTGAGATACTCTCAAAATTCAGATGGACTTAACTCAAGGTTATATTTTGGCTTTCACAGACTTGTTTGAATGTTTTTTTAGTGTCAACCTGAACTACAGATGAGCAATTTATGTTCTGTTCCCTAATCAATTGCTGGCATCATTTTAGCTGCTGATATTGAACTTCTCCATGGTCTCTTTGCACGGCTAGTCATTTTGAGATCTGTGTATTCCATCTGAAGAATGAAGATCTGTATACATATATTCATATGCTACATATCAAGGTTGCAGATGGACATAGGATCCCTACTCAAGTCCTCCCTCAATGGAAGAACATTTTGTTCTAAGAGCCTGGCATTCTGTGATGCTCACCATCCTGACACAATCACTGAAGTCAAAATGGGTACACAAGTAAATGTAGTGAAGAAAGCTGACAGTTCCTGGCTATTAGAACACATAGCATATGGAGTCTTATAGGCTTGAAGTTAAACAAGTGGCCATGTAGCAGGGAAACAACAAATCCCACATAGAAGAAGCACACAAGCCTGTGTGGTTGCAAATTGTTGACAGGAGCAAGTATCAGGCATCAGAAAACCCAAAACAGACAATCATATTGATGCGGACAAGTGGGGTCAGAATGAAAAGCGAAAGCCCATCTGTAGACAATTGGACCTCCACTGCAGAAGGGTCACAAGAAAGGGAAGAGCCAGCCAGGGTGCAGTATAGCACCAACAAAGCACATAACATTCTCTAGTTCTTTAATACTTCTCCTCCACCCCCAACCCCCAACTATCATGACCCCAGTCCTACCCAACAAATGCAGCTAGACCAGAGCATGTACACTGGTACAGATAAGAGCTTGAAACAGTGAATTCAGGACAGATAAAACCTTCAGGACTGGTAATGGGAGTAGTGATACCATGAGGGTATGGGAAAGGTAGGGGGAGAAGAGGGAGAAAGGGGGAATTGATCACAATGATCAATGTATAACCACTGCCACCCCCAGGGAGATGAACAACAAAAATGTGAGAGAAGGGGAAAAGTGAATGGTGTAAGATATGAAAATAATGATAATTTACAATTTGTCAAGGGTTGGTGAGAGTTGGTGGGTGGGGAAAGGGGGGAGGAGAAAGAAAATGTTTTGAAATGAGAATGGCAACATATGTACAGATGTGTTTGATACAATTGACGTATGGATTGTTGTGAGCTGTAAAAACCCCCAATAAAATGATTTTTTTTAAGTTTCCTAAAAAAATGCAATGAAAAAAAATTACATTGGTGGAAACACATAGGGACAATTCATCCTGTCCTACAGGATCACTATGAGTCAGCATCGTCCTGATGGCAGGGAGATTTGATTGAATGAATTAGGTGTGCACCCCCATCTGAGCTGCTTGGAAGATATTCACAAGGGGCTCGCAGTGAAAATTAAAGTATAACAAGGTGTGGGGTGGAACATTAGACTGCTCCAGGCTTGAATGCAGGAAGAGCAATTGGGTCTTGTAGAAGGTGCGCCCCTCGGACATGACTGCTGAGGACTAAAAGGGTATAAGTGTTATTGGGTAAGCACTTTCTGGGAGAAGGATCCCCAAAAGAAAAAGGGGTATGGCCAATGGATTTTATCAGGGCCTGCTCACTATTTAACAAGGGCTTACTCATCTACTCGAGGTCAGGAAATAGACATGGACTATTAGTATGGGCTCCTTTTATTTTTATTTATTGTGTCAAGAACTCCTGTACATTCGTTTCCCTCATTGTTCTCACAACATTTGCTTTCCACTTGAGCCCCTGGCATCAGCTCCTCATTTTCCCCTTCCTCCCTGCATCCCCCTCCCTCATGAGCCCTTGATAATTTATAAATTATTATTATTTTGTCATATCTTACACCGTCCGATGTGCACTTTCACTCACTTCTCCTCTGTCCACCTCCCAGGGAGGAGGTTATAGGTAGATCCTTGTAATCTGCCGCTTCTCCCTCACCTCACCTCCACCCTCCCGGTGTCCCACTCTTTCCACTGGCCCTGGATTCCCTGTGTTTCCAGTTCCTATCTGTACCAGTGTGCATCCTCCAGTCCAGCCATATTTGTAAAGTAGAATTGGGATTATGATAGTGGAGGGGGAGGAAACATTTAGGAACTAGAAGAAGTTGTATGTTTCATCATTGCTACACTGCACCCTGATTGGCTTGTCTCATCCCCGCGAACCTTCAGTAAGGGGATGTCCAGTTGCCTACAGATGGGCTTTGGACCCCCATTCCACCCTCCCCCTCATTCACAATGATGTTATTTTTTATTCTTTGATGCCTGATACCTGATCCCTTCGACACCTCGTGATCACACAAGCTGGTGTGCTTCTTGCATGTGGGCTTTGTTTCTCAGCTAGGCGGCCGCCTGTTTATCTTCATGCCTTAAGACCCAGCCTCTATATTTAATATAATAACAGGGCTTCTTGGCAGGAAGGGGGGAAGCTGATACCAAAGATAGCAAGAAGGAAATTGTTTAGAAAATGATGGTGGCAACAGTTGTACAACCATGCTTGTACTGATGGAATTCTAGTTTGTTATAATATGTGTAAGAGCTCCCAATAAAAATGGAAAAATAAATAAATAGGTGTGCACATATTCATGGTGATTATGTCCTCTATGGATACTTATTTTCATCATATAATGTCATTTTTGATTGTATACTGGTTTTTGCCTTAGAACCTGTTTAATGAGAAATTAGTATGGTCAATTTTGCCTTTTTTCCATTTGCTTCCTTTTTTTCCTATGCTTTGATTTTTATTTCGTTTTTGTGTGTGTGTGCATATGATATGTCTCTTATGGAGAGTATGTAGATGGTTCCTGATTTCTTATCCATTCTGCTACAGTCTGTCACTTGACTACTGGATTTAATCTGTTTCAATTCAGTGTAATTGTTGTTATGAATTTTTTTGCTGTCATTTAAATAATTGTGTTTCTCTTTGGTTTTTTTTGATGATAATAGTTTTTTTGTTTTGCACCATTTAGTATGCTGTCTTCATTTCATTTATACTTTTATTATCTTTAGTTCTTTGTTGCTATTGGTTTTAAACTCCTTCTGCTTTACCTTGTATTTATTTTGTCTAGAGTGTTAAATGTTCAGAGTTTTCTCTAATTTTAAATATACTGTTATATCTTGAAGCCAATTCTGTTCTCTCCCTCTGCACGCTTAGTCCTACACTGACTATTTCCTCTTTACACTTTGTTATTGTCTTCATTTAGCTTTTCTTTTTTTAATTTCAGAGGTCCCAGAAAGTAGATGCAATGATGTGAACTTCTGATCACTTACAAATATCAAAGCTGAAATGATTGTGTTGCTTAAATACTAACTCCATTTGGAACCAGCAATCCCAGAGGCTATGTAGTTGGCTTTTTGTTTCTAATCAATACATTCCTAGACTGATGATAAGCCAGAGGTTTGTAAATGGCATGGTTGGCTTCTGAGAAATGGATAGGGAAATTTGCCCAGTACATTGTATACATACTATTTTGTCCTTGAAATGTAATCATTAATTATGGCATCACCCCCTCACCTCACTGACCCTGCACCACTCCACCAGGAAGCCAGACTGATGACAGTGATGATAAAGGAAAGGCATTAACCTTTATTAACTTTGAATTGGGTCCAGAAATGAGATGAGCTACTTTTGTACTTATAGGCCAGGGACTATATGTTTGTGCAGAGTAGGTGGTCCTGTAATTCATGCACTTTCTTTAGTACATAAATCCAAGCAAAGAGCATAATCATTGAGGTCGAGTTGCGGCAGATCCAACAGATTCAGCCAGCTAGGCAAGTCTGGGATTGTACTTCTCAAGAGGCTGGGCTGCTGTGAAGACATGTATCATGGATGATGGAAAACCAAGGGTAGTTATACTTTCAGCTGTTTAAAGAACACATTTTGATTCCTCATAATTACATAACTATTATTTCTATCTGGAGAATATAAGTCACATGTTCCTTAGGGTAAAAACATAGTTTGTTAATTTCTATGTTATAAAATTGAGGTTGGAGAACATTTGCCATGGAAATGTTAGGGAAAACTGGATGCAGGATTTTCCCTTGATGACCTTAAATAACAAAGAGTATTTTATTTTTAAATAACAGTATATATATTTTCTTGCTTATTTGTTTTCCTTATAAAATAGGACAATGACTCCAGCTATCTGTGTGTGATAAAAATTAGTTTCTTTGTGCCAACATGGCTCGTGTAGGAACATGTAGCTGGAGTTAAGCCTGTCAATCAGGTCATAGCTGGATTGCAGGGTGACCCAGGTAAATGGCCTCTTCCTCTTTCTCCCTAGTGATTGGAGCAGCTGCCTGGGTTAGCAGCTCTGATCTATATCTGGACCAAGACAACCCATGGATCATGGTGGACTATGTGGACATGCTGTGCATCGCTATGCCTTGAGACTCCATTGTAACCTGGTTCCCTATGCTGCAATACTGGCCTCAGCTACTCCTTGGCATCTCATCTTCCCGCTGCTTTTGCCACACCTGGCTTATGTCTGCTCCCTGCCAGACTCCAAACCTCCAGCCAGCCACTTAGCTGTCTGCTTCCATGAGCTTGAACCAGCAACCAGCGTGATTTGGAAGGACTTTCAGTATATTAACTGCTCCACAAAAGTGAGTTGGACTGAGCCTTCCATACTGCTATGTGGATCAATTAACTGTTGTATTGCTTCTTGTTATATAAACCTATCCATAACTATATCTATCTATATATAATCACAAGTGTCCTGGGTTTGTTTGTCTGAAGAACCCTGCCTAACACACTGTGAGAGTTAGGTTTTATTCCACCTTGGGTGAGCTAAGAATCTCCCATGATGTGATCTAACATTGTGTAATCAAAACCAAGATGGGATCTTCTGCAAAGCAGCCAAAGGGTTGTGGGTTAAATAGACCTCTTGAATCTGACTACAGCATTGATATGATTGAAAGAGGTTTAATTCAAGGTGTGGTCTACTCATACATTGAAAATATGTAAAAAGCCAGCTGACTTATTGATGGACTTAGATTCTCTATCTGGGTCATCAATCTCCTATTATCTTGCCTGCTGATCCCAAGAGCCACCAATGGACTGCCAACCGTAGATTCATTAGATTGATCTCAAATTCATTCTGCTCATCAGCCACTAGCCTGTGGTTTTCATGCTTCCTCATCCTGCTTCCTGTTCCTCAGCCCCTGTACCTGCAGGAGTTATAAGAAGGCTTCAGCTTACCTTTTACTAAGGAACTTGAACTGGACTGGATTTACCTATTCGTCAAACATACAAGACATTTTTTTAAGTAAATCTATTTCTATATACATAACCATGCAAATATCATCAGTTTTCTTCTCCAGAGAACTCAGCCTAACATCCATCCTTTTTCTAGAAAGACAACTGGAAGCCCCCAGCCTATGACCTCCCAGCATCTCACATTGCCTTTCTGCTTCCTCAGCAGGCAGCTGTGTGAGTCTGGAGGTGTCTCCAATTAGCATCTGATCAATGGACTTTAGTTGAACTGGACTGGGATGATTCTTTTATTTAAATGTCCTTCTTGATATAAAGGTCTTCCTTATCTATATATGAGTGTCATTGATTTTGTGTCTCTATAAACAGTCCAACACAGTTATCTACTACATGCCTTTTGTATGTTAATTATTTTGAAATTTTCCCAAAAGGATATCACAGAATTTTTCTCCCATTCCTCCTATATAAAGATAATAATAACAATGTATTAATTTGCATTGTTCAGATTTTTATTAACTCAAGACAATTATTTGAACATTTTGTTAACAAATCTAGGATATTTTGAAAACATGAAAATATTTCATTGAATGAGTTATAGTCTGTAATGAATGAAGTATATAAACTAAAGACCAAACAAAATGGTACATAATACTTTCCTTATTGAAATTGAATTATTTCAGTAGCCAGAGATACAGATGAAAACTTTTGATACTTGATATCATCTATCAGTATACATGATACTTCTATATATGTGTACTGAAAATTATCAATTAAATAAATGAATGGCATGTTGTAGGAACCTAATTATGTACTATTGGAATACGAGGTTAGAAAAGCAAGTAATAATGCATGAGAATGGAGTTATCAGCATGAACTCATCTTCAGTGTCATAAAGGTGGAGTGGCTAAACTATAAATATTTATATGTGGATTAGTATACATATATTTCCTTAATCTAACAACATAGAGAATTAGAAGCAATAGCAACACAATAGAGTTCACATAGTGGTTTCTAATACCATTTTATAAAACAAATCTGATCAAGGATCCTTGGATAAATATCTATTTCTTGGATTGGGTCAATAAAAATAAAAGATGATGTTTCTTGAAGTTTCACAAGGTAATCAAGTTCTCAAAACAAATAACAAAAGCATCCGTGTGATGCCTAATTTTATGTCACCTTAGATAAACTGCTTAGTCAAGAACTAATTTTGATGTAACTGTACAAATACATTATTCATTTGACTAACATTTACAATAAGACAACTCTAATGGAAGGACATTACTCTCGATCATATTGTGAGCCACATTTAGGCAGGTGAAGAATTAAGATGAATTCCTGAGAATTTTTCATGAAGAAGAAGTGTTGGCTGTAACACATACATCTTATGAAAACTTAGAGTCAATTAAATAACATTCTCCAACATAATGGACATACAATTTTCAAACAATCAAGTCATCAGGAACATGAGAAGTCTGAAAAAAAACTCATAACTAAATAAAACCTAAAGTGACATGATTAGTAAATGTACTGTGGTATTCTGGAGGAAATCCTATATTTTAAAAAATCATTAGGGAAAAAACTGAGGAAATATTAATGATATATAAACACTATTTAATTAAAAATAAGTAATTAATTTTGTTTAAGTACTATTTTTAGAAAGACTGCTATATTGAGTGCTATAAAGACAGTGCTATAGATATACAAATGCTATCTTGGCAGCCTATAGAATTCTGAATTAACTCTTTTCCCTTTGTATTTCTGTGTACATTTTTTATTATCTTTTGGTATTATAACATTTTATATAGTATTTTGTCAAGAAGACAAAGCCAAATATTAAAATGAAATGTGCATAGACCTAGAGTTAGGAAAACAAAGGGAAGAACCAGCTTAGGATACACAGAACTGAAAGAACTCTAGAAAAATCCAAACCTTAAGTTGCAATCTTGGTATTTTCCATTGCCTCATATACATGTGATAGTTTGACTTTGAATAAGCAAGATCGAAGAAAATTCATTGCCTTTGAATTATGGAGAATAATTATTGGAGAAGAATATTGAAAGTACTATAGACTGCCAGAAAGACAAACAAATCTGTCATGGAAGAAGTCAGTCCAAAGTGCCCTTTAGGGCAAGGATGGCAAGACTGTCTTACATACTGTGATAGGAAGGGTTCTCTAGAGAAACAAAACCAGGATACTTAGGATTATATATATAATGA
>NW_022111368.1:34909149-34920415 GCF_000313985.2 Echinops telfairi
ATATATATATATGTGTGTGTGTGTGTGTGTGTGTGTGTGTGTGTGTATGTATATGTATTATACACACACGCACACAAGGATAGGTTCATATGGTGAGAATGAGTACAACAGCTAATTAGTCCACACAGCAGTACAGAAGACTCAGTTCAGCTCACTTTCATGGAACAGTTAATATACTGAAGGTCCTTCACCTCAGACTGGGTGCTGGTCCAACATCAACAGCATAATCTACTCTCAGGCAAGACAAGTAGAGTAGGCCATCAGGCAGTAGACACAGCCCTGTTTGGCGGCAACAGCAGGAAGATGGGAAGTTGAAACATAGCAGAAGTCAGGAGCTCAAGAGTGTAGTGAAGCAGATCCTGATGGAGCCTCAAACTCAAGCAATGCACCTCTGGCAACAGAATTCATGGGTTGGCTCAGCCCACAGGTAGCATAGCCTACAGTAGGCTGCAGGTCTGGTCACCAGGTATAAAAAGAGAAAGAAGCCAACCTCAAAAAGCCATTTATCTGGGTCACCCTCAGTCAAGCTACAACCTGATTCAACTCTGCCCACATATTCCTATAGGACCCTAATTGGCATAATAAACCTAACTCTCACACATACTTTGGACATATTGTCAGGAGAGACCAGTCGCTTGAAAAGGACATCATGCTTGATAAACTTGAGGGGCAGTGAGCAAGAGGAAGGTCCCCAATGAGACGGATTGACACAGTGGCTGCCAATATAGGCTCAGGTAGAGCAACAATTGTGAGGACGGATGGCAGGCAGTGTTCCATTCTGTTGTGCATTGGCTCCCTATGGGCCAGAATTAACTGGATGGCAACAACATGTCGAAGAAAGAGAAAATATTTCCCCACCTCCTTTGTACACTATGTACTTTTTTTTCCAGATGTATATATTCTATTAACCAAAGTCTTTTTTTTTTAGTTGTATTTTGAACATTTCTCAAATCTGTCATCAAAATAGAGAATTTGCACTTATTACCAACATAATGAAAACTGGATCAACGAACTTCAAAAATAAATTAGCATCACACAATTTTGCTCAATTTCATTTTGTTTTCTTCCTTTTTAATCTCCATATATTGATATTTCTCTAATTCTAAGAATACAAGGGCATATTTTCATTAGTTGTCTTCTGTGTATGAAGTCTCAACATGCATTCTTTGCTGGACTTTGCTTCTAATACCTGTGTGTTTCTTATATTCAAAGCATATATTTATAAACATCCAATATTGAACCTTCTATACTTTGTATTCATCTTCAAATAGAAGAACAGTCTATGTGTGTCCTAGGAAATTATTGAGGTACTATTCTCAATTTCAGGTTTTGTCCTAACCCTTGAGATAGGAGGAAATATTTTGGTAGTTTAAACTCCTTATTAGATTTTGAGCTATTTGGATGTGAAGAGTGATAATAGTATTTAGAGTGAAGTTAAAAAAGAAACAGTTATTTGCTGGTCATAAATCAATCAATCTTGATGTTTCTCTGATATGATTCCTTTGCCTGACCTAAATTGCTTCTAGAAGATAACACATTTCTACTTTTTTCATTAATTGGCATTAACACATATATCATTCTATAGTTCTATCATGTCCAGCAGAATTGTACATTTGCTACCACAATCAATTTCCAAGCATTCTTTTTCTGTAAGGACCCCTGACGTCATCATGCCTTCACCCCGCCTCCACCTCTGTGTCCCCCTCCCACCAAAACCCTTATTTCACTTGCTGATTCTACAGGTTCATCAGTCCTGGTTTTCATCCAAGAAAAATGAAAAAAACATATACCACAATTTCAAGAGGGTGACTCCCAAGGACTTAGCACTCCAGAGATGCTCCCTAATATGTACAATCAAAACACAAACTAAACAATATAACCCCCAAATACATAAGACTTGGAAATAAGATCGGGTCCAGCATGCATCCTAGGGGGAATCTGCTGACAGTACTAACTTTGTAAATTAGGTTTATGCTTTTGATACTGAACTCATCAATACACTCCATTTAGTGACCACTTTCGTCTGATCCCTCTATTGTAGATAGAGGGAGTTCACTGGAGGTTTATTGCCTGTATAGTCCCACCAGTGGATCTTGGGCGCCCACTGTCACCCATAGCCTTCTGAAAACAGATTCTCAGATTTTAGGCTCTGATACGAATCCCTCCCTTCAATTTCAGATGATATATTTCACCATCCTTCAGTGACTGATGACGGTGTGCTTCTTCTATTTGAATTATGGTGAAAAGCACCGCCAGAAGAACAACCAAATCTGCTTTGAATGCTCCTTAGGAAAACGGATGGTGAGGAGCCGGGAAAACATTTCCTATATACTTTGGACATGTTTCAGTCGAGCTCTGGAAATGGTCATCTTGCTTGGTAAATTAGAAGGGCAGTGAACAAGGCAGTGTTCCATTCTTTTTTTTAAAGCTTTTTTCCATCAATGTTCTTCAATGGTTACAAGGGATGCTTTGTTCATCTCATGTACTTTTAATAGTCATATTTACTATATCATACAATTCAAGGATTCCAGTGCTTCTTTCCATGGTCCATGGGGTTGTTATGAGTTACAACAAACTTGAGAACACCTACTAAAGAAAAGAAGCAAACGTCTTCCTTCTGTAATAGACAGCATGGCCTGTGTCTGTGGTTTAGATCAACTCAGAACCAGTGAGGGCAGCTGTACGAAAGCCAGGACTGGCTAACCTAAGTAGTGGTGACCCATGGGGTGACCTTTACGTCAACGGCTGCTGTAAAATCTCACACAAGTGAATCTGTCTCAAAGGAGAGGAGGAAACCAATATGTAGAAAACTTGTGAGGGAGTTTCTGGGAAACACAGTATACATTTGGGGACATTTGGAACTTCTCCCTAAGCAAGCACACAGCCTCCAGGTACCACTGCCACTTCTTTATTATGGGGAATATTTTTCAGAATTAGAGAAATTCAATGCAACAGCTGTCATATCACATATTTCAACCTTCCATCCTTCTAAATGAAAAAAGCCACAACAAGCCAAGTTGGGAATAATTAGTTACTGATATTCTGACCTCAGCCATGGATGTGTGCTTTCCACTTCTGCAAATTGAAAGTGTTCTATAACAGTCATTTTTCACTACATGCTTGGAGCTTTTCCATGTCAAATCTTCACAAGACTGAACCCAGAAGAGAACATAGAAAGGCCAATAAATCATTTGTAAATCTAAATTTACTCAAATTAATTTTTCCCTGTTATCACATCCTTCATATGTTTGGGAATATCCAAACAATACTTAATTTATGAACAGATTTTAAATTCTATTTGTTTTATATTTTATTGCTTTTAATAAGATACTGGATTAGCAACCCTGTCATAGACTCTAATCCATGAAGTACAAAACCTTGAGAGGTACTACTGTAACACACAGGTATCTTGAACATTAGATAATGCCTGTAATAATAAAATATCTGATAAAGCAGAATAGCTCTTAAAATATTACCTATCATCAGGAAAACTAGTTGTTCAAGGATTCTGAAAGTTGGATGGGCCTCCCATTTGTGAGCAAGAGTACAGACTGAAATTGGCAATGAATTTCATTGAAGATGAAAGAAAGCTATGTGGTATTTGCATGCATGTGTAAATGTACTATCATATTAGGTTCAAATTTAAGTTCATAAAACTATTTTTAAAATCTAACTTATTTTTTAAAGTTAAAGAAGTTAGAAAAACTGTAAGGGTTTTGAAAACCTTTTCTGACCTCCACTTTGATCTTTTCCTTCCTTCCTTTCTTTTATTGACCTTTTGACTTTTCTTCCTAAAGAAAGTATGGTGTTGACTTCCTCTCCGAGCTCATCGGGGCTTCTTTCATTGGTGCACAATGTGTCAAATCTGTGCTTGAGATGTTCTCAAAGCTCCAGTGAGATAGACTCAAGGTTGGATCTTGGCTCTTGTGGACTTCTTTTAATTTTCTTCAGCTTTATCCTGAACTTACATGTGAGCAATTGATGATCTGTTCCACAGAGCGCCTAAAGTCTGGTTTTAGCACCTGATCTTTAGCTTCTCCAGCATGTTTTCCCACAGGTGTAGTCAATTTAACTTCTATGTATTGCATCAGAGGAAGTCCATGTGTATAGTCAGCTTTTTTGTTGTTGAAAGAAACCACATTGTTGGTTTTTCAAAATCTATCATGTGATCTCCAGCCTCATTTCTATCACCACATCCATATTTTATAACTTACTCTTTCTTCCTCTTTATTTTTCAACTTTTACATTCCAATAATCAATCATTATAGATGTATTTTGATCGCATATTTGATCAATTACCAACTGGAGTACTTGGTAGAATTCTTTCATCATCACTATCTGTTGTGGTTTGTGTATGCATTTGAATAATAGTTGTATTGAGTTGATTTCTTTTAAGGCAGATAGTTATAATCTTGTCACAACACTGTACTTCATTATGAATTTAGCAAGATCCTTTCTGACAATGAATGCCTCCCCATTCCTCTTGATTGTACTATTCCTGTTATTTCGGGCATAGTAAATCATGTAATTTTTTAATTAAAATGGCCAGAATCAGTACATCTCAGTTCAGTAATGCCTAAGATACCAATATTTATTCGTTCCAGTTCACTTTTGACTGAAACCAGTTTTCCTAAATTCATACTTTGCCCATTACAAGTTCAAATTATTAGAACATTTTTGCAGCTGTTTCTCCTTACTGTGAGCCATGCCCTATCAGCCAAGGAAGATTCCAATAACTCCACTCCCACAAGCTCTCCCTGACCCACATCACCCGGTTGACTCTTCTCCAAGAAATCATCTCTTCTTCAGTCACATTTCAAGTACCCTTGAACCTAAGGGCCCCATCCTCTGGTGGAATCTCAGACAATGTTCTCCTTCCTTTGTTTAGGTTTCAGTGTCTGACAATGCTTAGAAGCTGTGCATATAGTTTTCAACACCTTTTTCCTCCAAAGTGGGAATCATAGTTCTTTGTTGTCTGTTCTTAGCCTGGTCTCCACTGAAACCTATCGTTTTGGGTGATCCTGCTGGCATTTGAAAGACCAATAACACACCTTCTAGCATCACAGCAACACACAAGCCACTCTAGTATGACAAAGTGACAGACAAAAGATGAATTATGACCAGAGTCCCCATAAAGATCTGACTCTTTCCATGAACTTCACTTGTTTATACTTTTCATTAAACTCCCTGAAAGGAGGATCAATGGCACTAAATAAATAAATAAAAGGCCTTAATGCATTATTTCATATGATTTTTAAAAATTGTTAGATGTATGTCATTTGAGTTTGTGAATTTAAAATGCAAGGTG
Organism: Echinops telfairi; assembly: GCF_000313985.2. Taxonomy (NCBI): domain Eukaryota; kingdom Metazoa; phylum Chordata; class Mammalia; order Afrosoricida; family Tenrecidae; genus Echinops; species Echinops telfairi. Next base: position 34,914,458 of record NW_022111368.1, read on the forward strand.
TAACTTCTTTTAAACAAGATTGACACAGGAGTTGCTACCCAGGTATCATGACTGCACATATGTAAACTTAACCACCTCTAGAACTTACTATTCAGTCGGATTGACTCATATGCATTTGTGGCAAAAGTTTAACTTGTTATGCATCATTAATTGTCACTTACTATGTGTTAAACAATAACAAATTGTTGAAATAAAAAGTTCAATGTTTTGCAGAAAAATACTTGTTATCTGTTAGATTATAATTAAAGGAAGCACTCATTGCTAAAGATATTTTTTAACTCATCCAGGTTTGGTATAAATGCTTACTCAATTATAGAATATTATCTACCTGAAATTGCAGCTATATCTCAAGAAAGAGGTAACTTACTTGAAAGAAAAATATAAAATAAGCTTAGTCAAATATTAACTATACATAAAAGCCTATTACTCAATAAACCTCAATACTTAAAGGGACCTAACTGTCAAGGTCATAACATAGTTTACTTAATAAAAAGATCAAAAGAGGTTCAAAGAAGGTTTAAACACAAAACAGGGTATTGAAGGAGAAAGTGGTATATGATAATTATTATTAAGATTCTTAATATATATGTTAAATAGTGTTATTGTGTTCTAAAGTATATCAGTGGTATATATTACAATGCATGATATTTGTATAGCTAGACTAACATAAGAAACGTTTGCCTCAGCCTCCAATGAGAGAGTTTGATTGTCCTGGATGAACCAAATAAGCTAGCTCCAATGAGCTTGGAAAAGCTCTATTATTTTTCCATTTAATATTCTGTGTAATTTTTGGAACCCCTCATACACAGCAAGTCTCCTTTTCCTAAGAGAGTTGAGCTGAGATTAGTAGTCTACCTTAAGCTCCAATCACCAAATTTGCTTAGATCGCTTTGCCTTCTAGGCTTAACAGAAGAAGGATAGTCACTGACTGGCACACTTTACACTGATAGAGAGTCCCCACCTAGCAGATTGTCTCTATCAGTTGCTATAATACCATCACTCAGAAAAATAGTATCCCCTTTGGAAATAAGTGAGGTATAAATTAGAAGGCAGAGGCAGCAGAAACGGAAAACTAAATGGGGCGTGGGGTGCAGTTATAAACAAGAGAAAATATGAATAATTTTTAAATTTGAAAGAACTTATTAGCAAGGATGTGTGACATTTGACATGGCTCTTACAAAAAGACGGTATTCATACATATGAAAGGGAGAAGAAAGTTTCAGAGAAGGGAGAAGTGGAAAGAAAAGCAAAATTCAAATGATACAAGAACCATGAGGGACTCAGTGTAGAGGATCAGTGATAAAAATGTTAGCATATTTTCAGAGAGTAAACTCAGTTCAGGTTCTGTCAGAATTATTATCTCTCCGGCTAGGAAAGAATACGTGACCATTTATTCAATAAAATGGAATTAACTAAATATCACTCTTTCAGAACTAAGACTTGTCTATAGGTTGCTTATTGCCCTAATTCTTAAATCGTGTCATGGTTATTTCAAATACCAACAGAGCCATCCCTGGTGAGCAGAGTTCAGTAGAACTTCTAGACTAAGAACAGACTACAAAGGAAAAATAGACTGTGCACTCCTGAAGGACTGGCTATTGAAAGCTTTATGAATAGAAAGAGAACGCTGTCAGATAAGATGCCAGATGATGAGACCTTTAGCTTGGGAGGCACTCAGATTTTGACTTGGAAGAACTGTCTCCTCCAAGTGGCGTCTATAACATGGATGAAGCAAAGCTTCCAAGATTCTTGTTTACTGATGGCGTGCAATTCAAAATGAGAGCAGACAGGCGCAAACACTCAATAATAATCAGAGCGTGTAATGCATGGGCTATGAATCTAAGAACATTGGAAGTTGTCAAAAATGGAATGTATAAAAATAAAATTCTAGGCAGCATTGACTTGAAATTAACTGGTATTGACTATTTTGAGTAAGACAATTATATTGTTTACTATGATGACAGTGACAAATTCAAGATGAACAGCACAATATTCATCATCGAAAAGGACATATTAGCAGATTTAAGTGAATAGTTCTTTGTCCATTGGGCTATTGTCAACAATTTCTCTCACTCTTTGGGTTATCTTTTTACTCTTTCAAAACCCACTGCCATATGGTCAAATCTGACTCATGGTGACTCTACAGGGTAGAATTTCCCGCTATGTGTTTCCAAGACTAACTTCTTGCAGGAGTAGGAAGCTTCATCTTTTTTCCACAGAGCATTTGAGCTGCTAATGGCACCTAACAACAGCAGTATTTGTCTATTTTGTTGCCAAACGTACGTATTTTGTTTGCTATGTTTGACAGTACGTCTATGCCTGCATGATTTCATCACTAGTCTCTCCCTGATGACCTTTTCATCATCCCCTGATGACCACTCGGGGATTTACATGTAGGTCATTAATCATTTTGAGATCATTGCATGGGTCCTGTTTCATTTTACACAGATGAAAATCCAATTATGACAGCACCATTTGTTAAAAAGATACGCCTATTCAATTTAATATTTGGGACCCCATTGATGAATACCATTTATTTGTAGGTGGATGTATTTCTTTTGGGGTTCTCTACTTTACACCACTGGTGCATGTAGGTAATCTCTAAAACTCAATAAGAAAAAGATGAATCACTCAATTAAAAAAGTGGACAAAGAGCATAAACAGTTTACCAAAAATGACATACAAATGGCTAAAAACATATGAAGAAATTCTCACAATCACTAGCCATCTGGGAGATGCAAATCAAAGCAACTATAAGATACCACCTTACACAGACAATGGCAGCCAATTAAAAAACAAAACAAAATAGAAAACAGCAAATACTGGAGAGTGTATGGAGAGACTGGAACCATTATGCACTGCTGTTGAGAAATTTCACTATGTGCATCCACTGTGGAAAGTAATACTATGCTAATGCAAACAACTGGGAATAGAAATCCCATATCCTCAAGAACTGTAAATCATGGAGTGGAGGCACTATGGCCTCCATACAGTAAGGGCAGAAAGATCTCCTTAGCAGATCTTGAAGAGCTTACACTAGGAGGGATACCCTGCGCTTCTTGGCAGTAGAACATTGTTTTTTAAAGTTGGAAGCAGCAACACCTCTGATGGACTACCCTTTACCATTGGCCAGCAGCAGCATGAGCTGTTTCAGTGAGTCCCACTCCTCTCTGGCACAAAACCATCTTACTTTGCGGGCTTCTGGGAACCCTGTGTGGATGATTGCCTGATCAATTTGGTAAAGCTGTTCAGTGCCATGCTACACTTTTAGCCACTTTTTCTTCTTCCTCCTCCTTCTTTCCTACTGTGTTCTCCAGCGCCCTCCCTACCATGTGCTCCTACTCAATTGATGTCACTTCCTTACATCCAAAGCACTATCAAAGGAGCCAGAATCCCCACAGGCAGTACTGTTTTTTACTTTAATTTATTTTCTTCAGTTTTATACTTCTGTTCTATTATAATAATTTTATTTTCCTTTTCTGGTTCTCTCCCACTTTGTCTTCATGTGTGACCCACCCTTCTGAGACTATGTATCCACCCAGCCAAAACAGGTAGATCAGTAGGTTTCAGCAAGTCCACACAAACAAAGGCTTCCCCCAGCCCCATCCCCCATCCTTTCCCCTTTGAGTACACAGACCCTCCCACATTGACACTTCCAGAGCAACAGAAGTCCAGTGTGAAGAAGCTTTGGGAGAAACAAATCATCAAAAAGACACATCACCAGTCACTAAAGGATTGTAAATCATATAATCTGAAGCCAAATGAAGGATTAGTATCAGAGCCTAATTGTGAGAATCTGGTTTGCAGAAGGCTATGGATGACAGTGGGAGCCCAAGGCACATTTGTGGGAACTACGTTGGAAATAAGGGCCCCGGTGTTCTCCCACTGCCCATAATTGTGGGGTGGGAGGAAGGTGGTTACTAAACAGAGTGCATTGGAGAAATGACTACAGAAGATCAAATGATAAACCTGACATGATGGTTAAAACCTTGTCGGTTGATTCCCCCCTATGACGCATGCTGAACCTGATCTGATTTTCAACATTTTCTGTATTTTGTTTGTTTGTTGTTTGTTTGTATTAGGGTTTATCTCAGATGTGTTATGTTCTTAGGATTCACCCTCTTCAAGTTGTGTTATATGGTTTACTGTTTTTTGGTAAATGAAACCCAGAACTGAGGAACCTATAGAGACATCAAGTAGAATCAGGTTTCGGGCAGGGTGTGTGTGTGTGAGTACAGTAGTGGTACTGGATGGGGCAGCATACGGGAGACGGTGTCAAAAGGCCTAGGAAGGAAGGCAATGTTTGGAAACTGACTGTAGTAGCAATTTTATAATACTCCTTGAGTTGATTGAACTATGGAGTGATCTATGTATTGCATCCCCATTGAAAAAGAAAAGACACAGCATGCAATAAGACATAGGATATTTTGATGGTTAATTTCTAAATAGTATTAGTGTGGCTTCTTTGATGTTGTTTTGTATGTCAAATTCTCATTTCCTTTATTGGGTTCCCTTTCCCCACCTCTCCAATTGAGTTTAGATTATTTAACTAATTAGCATTTCTCCACTCCAGAGAGTAGGATCTGGGTGACCATCCTTCCATGTTTTTATGAGAACTTGGGTTCCGTGACCCTACAAAGACGAGGGGGATCTGGGGCCCAACTTCCTGTAGCAGCCGTATTAGACCAGTTACTGAGTAGAGGTAGGAAGAGAAATACCGCTTGTGATAGCCTTTTTCCTGCTAAAGGCTAACTAGCCTGTCAGAGACAAGTTTGTAGTTTGACAAAATTAGATTGAATGTCTGCCTGGAATGAGCAAAAACACCCAGATGTACCGCGTGCCCTAGTCAGGAAGGAGGAAAGCATCATTTATGAAGTTGGTGTTCTTTGCAAGAAGATTGGCATCTCTGAGCAGTGTGAAGATGCATTATAATACCCAAGGTCCAATTGACTTGCTTACTAACATGGGAGGTCAATGCAAGGCAATTATTACCCTGGAAGTGTCTGGGAAGGCCAAATCCGGAGATTATCTCTTGTAATAAAAGCTTAGAGAAATCCTGGATCTTGTATATCCATACATGGAATGCCTCAAACAATCCTCTAAGGTGTATATGAAGACACCTTACTTTAGTGTCTGGAGAAAGGCATACAGTTAAAATCTACTGGCCAGTCTTCTCTGGGATAACTTCCCCTTCATTGGGCAGGCTAGATTAAAGGAGGAGTGTTGGTCCAAAGAGGGAGCAGTTATGGCAAAATTAGCTAACAGTTGTATATAGATCTTTCCAGAACAGAACCTCTGCATACCTGGGATAAGTTATTTTTCCTCTAGTACCATGAGTTCTATAGGGTTTAAGTATTCTCCACTGTGCTACTTATAGTCTGAGCGATCTCCTTCAATAGGTACCTACAGGAACAGAAAAGGGACTTCCTCCTGTTAAGGGAATAATGGACATTGACGCCAGGCCTGGACACTCATCATCAACATCCTACCACAGAACTGCAGAAATGCCCAAGTGATACCTCATAAGTCAATATGCAGAGGACCCAAGAGATGACTCATCAGAAAGCAACATGACAATTTGCAGACCTACGATCTACACTCCATTTCCTGCTCCAATAAAACTAATAATTGTTTCACTCGCCCTGGGTCCTACTGAAGTCCTGAGGAGAAACACTCTGCTTTCAAAGCGAACCTAATGCATACTGAACTAAACTTTTGCTTTGCTTTTTTAAGCAAAAAAGGGTGTGTGTGTGTGTGTGTGTGTGTGTGTGTGTGTGTGTGTGTGCTTGCCTTTCCTCTGTTGCTGGGAGAAGCCACCTAGAGGGGACTTGTTAGTACTTGTGAAGAAGATAAGCCTTAAATATATTTACATATGTACATGTCTGTATTTAGGCTTCTGTGTATGCCCTTTGCCTTCTACTTCTCTCCTCTATTTCCTTACGCTTTCCTCCTGTCCCA
>NW_022111368.1:34921504-34949246 GCF_000313985.2 Echinops telfairi
CCTTGCAGACCTGGTTAGACCAGAGGATGCACAGTGGTACAGATGGGAACTTGAAACGCAGGGAATCTAGGACAGATGAACCCCTCAGGACCAGTGGTGACAGTGGCAATACCAGGAGGGAAGGGTGGGGGGGTAGAAAGGGGGATTGATCACAGGGGTCTACATATAACCTCCTCTCTGGGGGATGGGCAGCAGATGGGTAGGTGAAGGGAGACGCCAGGCAGTGTTAGATAAGATATAATACTAATTTATAAATTATTAAGGGTTCATGGGGGAGGGGGAAGGGGAGTGGGAGGGGGAGGGGAAAAAGGAAAATGAGCTGATTACAGGAACCCAAGAGGCAAGCGAATTTTGGGAATAATGAGGGCAACAAATGTATAGGTGTGCTTTACACAATTTAAAGTTTAATTTGAATTATATTGTTATTTTAAATAGTTTTATTGACATATAACTCATGTATCATAGCTTAATCATTCAATCATATTAAACGTTTTTCTATTACCATCACAATAAATTTAAGGACTTTTTCTTCTCATATTCATTGTTATTAGCTTTTCATTTACCCCAAACTGCCCACACCATACCTCCAGGTAACCATTAGTTGAGTTACTTTCCCCTAGATCCACCGATCCCAGATTCCATACACAGAAATACACACACACACACACACACACACACACAGATACAAAACAGTAACCAACAACAAAACATAGAAAAACCACAGTAGAAAAGAAAGCAGAAAATTCTCCATAGGGTTATTGTTGATTGACTTTTCACTAAGTCCTTCTTCCAATGCACTGCAAGCAGACATAAACATCCAAACATCAGACTTTTCTCTGGCAATTAAACATGTTAACTACCACTCACTGGCTATGTTTTAGGTAATATACAGTCTTTTGTACAGTCTTTACTATACCTAGGCTTGTGTTAAGTGCCTTTCATACATGGTTTCTTTTAAGAATTGCAATTATTATTTTATTAATTTTAAAATGATTTTTTAAACACTGTATTCTTTTTTTAAGTTGAAAGACTGAGTAAGGTGATTGTCTAAGGTCACTTAGCAAAAATATAGCAGAGTTAGCATTTAACCCAAGACTGTAAGGTTTCAGAATCTGTGTTCCTTACAACTGTGCGATATTGAATACCATAGTGATACTTGCTCATAGGAAGGTTTGTCTTAAATACCCTTTAGATTCAATTAAATATTTATTTTGGTAAAAACACACACAGCAGGACATGTGTCCAGTTTCTACATGAGGAATTCAAAACTCTTGGTTACATTCTTCCTTTGGGGTTGACTTTCTTGCCATCTCCTCTCCACATATTGTTTCAGAACAACCATTAACTTATGCTCACTCTGTCCTAAACTTCTTGTCCATGCTTGAGCATTCCTGTTGACAAGTTTATCTCATGTAGATAATTCTTTTCAAAAGCATATTTATGTCAAACATTTAAAATAATTTAGTTGAAGCACTGTTACAGTTAAGATGACTTCAGGGAAGAAGTTTAGCTCATGGTTTAATATTTTCTTGAAGCAATAGATTTTGAACTTTCCCCAGGATGGCTACAGCCCTCAGGTGAAATAGCCTCTTGGAGGCCACATCTAAAGCCATAGAGTCCTAGTATGCAAGAAGGTGATGAAGACAAGGGAGTGCTGGGGTCGCCAATGTCTCTCATAAAAATGCCATACCTCCCAGGAGGCATATTAGGCTATGAACTGATTGACAGGTTGGACTCTCCCCATACAAGGGGAAGCTGACAAAGTTGCCACAGTCTCTTGCTATATATTTATTGCTATTCATTTACTTGTCTTTTCAGGCCATCATCTATTTGATACCTGAATTAATGTTTTGACCCTAATAAACCATCAGAAAATAATTTTATGTTTGTTAAAGCCAACCACTTGTGGGATAGCTATAATAGAAGCAGTAGATAATTAAGAAAGGTCCTGTAGCTTGACCCATGTAGTATCTTTCAAGAACTTCCTGGTTATAGGTTAAACAGTCTAATTTTTGATGCACTTTGAATTAATTTTTATAAGGCGTAAGTATTGATATTTGTTAATTTTTCTGCATGTAGGAATTCAATTTTGTCTAAATGTTTTGCTAAAGAGACTGTTCCTTCCACATTAAATGAATTTATGACCTTTTTCAAAATAATTTGGCAATAGAAATATGGCTTTATCTTTGAGATTTCAATTATACTATTACATTGGGGTTTTTTTTGTCTATCATTGAACCAGTACCAGGCTGTTCTGATTATATGCCTAATATGTTTTGAAGTTGAAAAGTGTGAGACACATTCTGTGTTTTTCAAAATTGCTTTGGCTATTTGGGCCATCTTGTCTTTTCTTATAAGTTAAGGATTCATTTTTCAATGTCTGTAAAACAATAGTTTTGATGTTTGGATAAGTATTTCCTTGAATATATATATTGACTACACAAGGGGGCTTCCAAGAGTTTATGTAAAAATTCCATGATATTTTCAGTCCACTTTCCAAGAACCTATTGAAGCCTCCTCATGTTTTACTTTCTAATTCACGAACACAGATAAGCTTTCTTTCTTTTTAGATCTTCTTTAGTGTCTTCCAGCAGTTTCATAAATTTATATTGTATAAGTTTTTCACATCCCCGAGTGTGATAGTTAGGCTTATTGTGCCAACCTGGCAAATAGGTACATGTACCTGGCATTAACTATGTCAAATTTTGATTGGTGGACAAAGATGTAAATAGTTCTGCAAGGCCTGCCCCTGTTTCTCTTGCTCTCTGGTGATTGGACCAGTGTGCTGCTGCTTTAGTTAGTTCTCTGGCTCAACTGTGAGCTACACTACCCATGGGCCAAGCCAAGCCAATCCATAGATCTTGTCACTAGAGCTTGAGGCTCCTTTGAGACTTGTTTCATCAAGCTGCTGGTGCATGCATTGCTTAAGCTTGAGGCTGGTGAATCCTGTCACCTTGCATTGCTTGAGTTTGATAGTCCATCTGGGTCTGCTTCCCTAAGCTCCTGTGCTGCTGACTGTTGCTGACTCACCCTGCTGTCTGTTGCCTTCAAACAGAATCTCTGTGTTTTGCCTGAGGGAAGATTTCTCTGTCTGCTTCCTTGACCTCAGAACAAAGTCCCCTCTGAGAGTTGAAGGATTTTCAGTATATTAACTGTTGCACAAAAGTGAGTCGAACTGAGCCCTCTGTACTGCTGTGTGAACTAATTAGCTGTTATACTCCATATATATATAATCATGTGTTCTGTGTATGTGTATAAGGAACAGGTTTATATACAAGAGCAATTGAACATTGAGAGAGCATCCCCACCCAGTCTAGTCCAAGCCAGTAAGTCTGATATTAGCCCATATGTCAAAACCAATCTATAAACTCCTCTTCAAACTCACCAAACACATGCCATGGAGCAGAATGCAGGAAGGTCATAGGCCAGGGGGTAGAAAATCTTTGGATCCTGTGGCTTTGTAAGCATCTCAGCGCTGGCAGGGGTCTCTTCGTGGCTTCTCCAGTTTCAGAGATCTGGTTGCATCAGGGTAGGTCAATGTGGCTTCTCCAACTCAGAGCATTAGGTAGTTCCATGTGTCTTGTCAGCTGCAATGTCTCCCAGGGAGTGAGCTGAGAGAATAGAGGTGTCTCCCACCTACAAGGAAGAAAATAGATTTCCCAGAATTCTCAGGAGAAAGTCATGCCCATTGGCTATGATCCAATTGATAGACTGGGCACCACGCCTTCACTCATAATCCTCTCAAATTGACACCATATTATGTCGCTATCACAGGTACTGGAGAAGAATAGTGAGAGCCCCATGGACTACTGGAAAGACAAACCGATCTATGTTGGGGAAGTAAGGCCAGAGAGCTTCATTAGAGGCAAGGATGGAAAAGCTTCATCTGACATACGTTGACATATTGTCAGAAGGGTCCAGTTCCTGGAGAAGGACATCCTGTTTGGTGAAGTTGAGGGGGGGTGAAAAAGGGGAAGGCCTTTTCAAGATGTGTTGACACAGTGGCTGCATCAAGCATAGGAACCCTGGTGAGGATGAGGATGAGGATGCCAGGCCACACAGTGTTCTGTTCTGTTGTGTCTAGGGTCCCCATGAGTGGAAGCCGACTCCATGGCACCCAACACCACCACACTATGTGTGCAATAATCCAAATGGTTTTTGTGCGCTGACTTCATCTAAAAGCTTTTCAAAATATCTCTACTGGAAAAATGTTTCACTGAATTATTTGGCATTTTGTGTTGCAGAATTGTGTATTCTATGAATAGAGATAGCCACATCTTTTTCCTTTCAATTTAGATACGTTTCACTTATAATTCTTGCTTTATTGTTCTGACTTGGACTTCCAATAAAATATTGAATATTGTTGTTAAGTGCCATTGAATCATTTCCTACCCATAGTTACCTTGTGCACAACACAGAGACACACAGCCCTGTGCTGGGCCATTCTCACAATTGTTCCTGTGCCTGAACCCATTGTTGCAGCCACTGTGTCACTCCATCTTGTTGAGTGCCGTCCTTATTTTCATTGCCCTCCACTTTTCTAAGCATTATGACTTTCTCCAGGGAGAAAGACATTTCAGGGAATGGTATCTTCTGATAAGATGTCTTGCCATCCTTGCTTCTAAGGAGGACTGTTTTCTTCCCAAGACAGATTTATTTGTCCTTTTGGCAGTCCACAGTACTTTCAGTATTCTTCTCAAGCCCCATAATTCAAACGCATAGATTCTCCTTTGGTCCTCCATATTTAATGTCCAACTTTCATACACACATGAAGGAATGGAATATACTATGGGTCGGGTCAGGCACACCCTAGTCCTCACAGTCACGTCCTTGCTTTCCAGTATTCTAAATGGGTGCATAAGCAAATGTGGCGAAGAAAGCTGATGGTGCCCGGCTATCAAAAAGTATAGCATCTGGGGTCTTAAAGGCTTGAAGGTAATCAAGCGGCCATCAAGCTCAGAAGCAACAAAGCCCACATGGAAGAAGCACACCAGCCTATGCAACCACGAGGTGTTGAAGGGATCAGGTATAAGGCATCATCAGAACAAAAAATCTTACCATAGTGAATGATGGGGGGAGTGCGGAGTGGAGATCCCAAGCCCATTAGTAGGCCACTGGATATCCCCTTGCAGAGAGGTCTCAGGGAGAAGATGAGCCAGTCAGGGTGCGATGTAACAATGATGAGAAATACAACTTTCCTCTAGTTCCTACATGTTTCCTCCCCACTCCCACTACCATGACTCAAATTCTACCTTGCAAATCTGGCTAGACCAGAGGATGTACACTGGTACAGATAGGAACTGGAAATACAGGGAATCCAGGGTGGATGAGCCCTACAGGACCAGTGGTGTGAGTGGCGATACAAGGAGGGTAGAGGGAGAGTGGGTAGGAAAGAGGGAACCGATTACAAGGAACTATATGTGACCTCCTCCCTGGGAGACAGACAACTGAAAAGTGCGTGAAGGGAGACGTCGGATAGGGCAAGATGTGACAAAATACCAATTTATAAACTATCAAGGGCTCATGAGGGAGGGGGGAGCGGGGAGCGAGGGGAAAAATGAGGACCTAATGCCGGGGGTTTAAGTGAGGAGAAAATGTTTTGAGAAGTACAAATGCGCTTTATACAATTGATGTGTGTATGGATTGCGATAACAGTTGTATGAGCCCCTAATAAAAGGTTTAAAAAAAATAGAGGTCTTGTGCAGCAGATTTACCCAATGCAATGAGCACGTTAACGTCTTGACTGCTGTTCCATGAACATTGATTATGGATCTGAGCAATAAAAAAATCCTTCACAACTTCAATCTATTTTCCATTTGTTATGATGTTGGTCCAGTTGTGAGTTTTAATCCATACTGAAGCCTACAATACTTGATCTTCATCAGCAAATGCTCCAAGTCCTCCTCTCTTTCAGCTGGCAAAATCATGTCACCAGCATATCACGGCCTTCTTCCAGTGCTGATGCCGCGTTCTTCTTTACATAATTCAGCTTCAGGTAATCCATTGCTGTGCATAGAGATTGAATAAGTATGGTGAATGGATAATACATTAGCACATACATTTATTGAATTTGAATCATGCAGTACTCCCTTGTTATATTTGCATGCCTGCCCCGATCTGTGCTCAAGTTCCATATGAGAACAATGAAGCATTCTAGAATTCCCATGCTTCTTAAGGCTATCCATAGTTTGTTATGATACACATTCAAATGCCGTGGTATAGTCAATAAAACACAAGTAAACATAATTCTGGTATTGTCTGATTTCAGACTGTGGATACATTTTACATCTGCCTACCTCAAAAGGATATTAAGAATTTCAAGACACAGTTCATGACCAAAAATTTATGTCCCTCAAGATGATAGGTTGACAAAATGCCAGCAACAAAGGGCTCAAACCTACAATTATGTGGATGGCACAGGGACAGGCAATGTTTCATTCTGTTATATATAGGGTTGTTATGTGTCTTCATGGCGCCTAACCATAGGAACAACAACATCACTCTCCCAGCTTGTCCTAGGGAGCCAGGTCACTGTTCTTCACAGTACAACTCTGACCACCCCTTGTGTTTCCATGGGGCAGAATGAGACGCACTTCAATAAGGGATGAAGAGAAAGATATGTCAGACTATATTCTTATTCTTCTTTTGATTTTGGTCAACTGCTTTATTTCTTTGCTTAGCCATTAAGAGTTCTGATTCCATCAGTTCCACCATGTTTTCTATGATATTTTATTTATTTTTTAATATGTTCTTAATTTGTCTGGGGTTGATGCAGATGTTCAGCTATCTATGTCTCCATCATGGAGGAGGACTTAAGTATTAATTTTGGAAACAAGTCTTTTTCTCCCCTTTTTGTTGAAGCATGAGTTTCAGCTTCCTTGACATACCTGTATATTCCACATTTGTAGGTCACTGTTTTCCTTAATATTATAATTGGGTAAAATCCCCTTTGATATGGCTATGAGCTTTAGAGGTGGGAGTGCATCAGGATTTGTTTATGTGTGTGTGTTTTACACTAAATCTTGCATACCTGATATTACCATCTCCACCAAATGTTTTCACGTTATTGCTGATCTCAAAATATAATGTCTTTATTCCTCACTCCCTGAAGCATTACAAAGTTCTGAATGTATAATACTTTATTGCCAAAGCTAGGGCACAATAGAAGCAGATTCATCAAAACAAAGCAAACAGAAGTCAGCATAATCTAATGGTATTTCTTGCGATTAAAGTGTCTAATTATCCATGACATGAAGAGTTTGTTACATGTCATTTGTACCTTGAGCCACCTGCCTGCCATGCTACCCCCTGCCCCTTCTCACTGGTAACTGCCTCCTGCATGCACTGCAGACTGGACTCTCTCAGTCTGCAACTCTTTGACCCTTTGTTTTCTTCTTATGTTACTCCCCACAGATCCACTCTTCAGTTTTTAATAGAAACCTACTGAAATCTCTATGTTACAAGATAATTTTCAGGGGAAAACCCAGCAACAGAAAGTCATGAATTTCATCCAAATATAAAAATAAGCCCATGTTACAAATGTGCTTGACACATGATGTAAGAGCCCCTAATAAAATTACGTAATAAAAAAATGAGCACGTTATACTAACTATTTTGCTTCCATGCTGTGAGGGAACTAGTTCAAAAGAAAAATCAAAAGCAAACTGTTATAAGAAGTGAAGAAATTAAATACCAAATGGAGAAAATTTATTTTTCACAGGGAACTTAATCAAAACCCTACATGACAAGGCAGAGTTTGAATATCCATCAGTTATCTAAACTTTAGACAGAGGAACAAAAAAAGTACAAAAGCTAGAAACAGAGAACCTAGAAAAATATTCTGTAAACAGTGCCCAAAAGATGAAGCACAAATTTTGCTTTCTACTTTGTACCATCAAACATCCATTAGAGGGCACTGTTGACTAAAAAGTCATCTATTGGGTTACCATGAGTGGGTAGTGAATTGGCAGTGCTGACTGGTGCCCTTCCTTTGAAAGGCAAAGCACTAAGCACTGCTCTTTATATTATACTTTCTCCTTCACCGTGTTCTAATGCAAGATCTGAGCATCAAAATGAAGCAATGTGAATGTGAGACTGCTCTTTCCCTGTGAAGGATAACAGAATTTTTTTTCCCAACCCTCTTTTTCAATAAAATTGTGTAAACCACACTAGGTGTCTCTTCCCAGCATCCCCTTAAGTACAGGACTATCATTTTCCTGACATTCTTGACATAGCGTGTTTTTGACCATGAATAACATACTTCAACACATTAAATAGTGGCATCGATGATATTAAAACTGGAGGATCAAGACTTTTAACTCCGTGCCTATTAAAGGAAATGTTTCAGCATTTAAAATATTGATAATAGAATGGCAGAAGATCAGGGCTAGAAAGAGCCTTAGAAATTACGCCATTCAAGATAATAAAGCACAAATAGGAACATAAAACCCTAAAGGAGAAGTAAGTAGTGTGACCCAACCAAGGTCACAGAAGGCGAATGGTATTCTTGAGCAAGAACCCAAGTGAGAACCCACTGGCATGCCGTTTATTTTGCCTTTCAGTAGTGATCCACAGCCAACAGCCTTAGTTGTGGTATCGCTAAGTTGGATTTATTGGGTTTTTAGATTTGAGAATGATGTGGGATTCTCTTCAACTTGCATGCGGATATCTTGTTAAATGAAGAACTGATCATGGATGGAGCTTTTCCAAGGTATAGTGGCAATGCATGTGGCTTTGCATGGCCCTCTCAAGACAGGGCATGCTGTCTTCTAGGACTCAGCCTTCATGTAATAGATCCAGTGTCTGAGAAACTGGCATGCCAGAGGGGCCACACAGAGATTTCCTGGGAGCCTCAGCTACCCCAGCCCTCAGATATTTTAACCTCCTGCTGTCAGGGAGTGAGTGGTTAAGGGTCACTGGGTCTATTCTGACTACAGTGATCCTGCAGGGAAGGGTACAACCTCTCCACGTGGCTTCCAAGACGAAACATCTTTACAGAAGCAGACTGCCTCATTTTTCCCCTCTGAAGTAAGTGGCAGGCTCAAATATTGGTGAGCATTTCAATGTTTAATCACTGTTCAACCAGAGCTGGTTGATAGTGGTATAGAAGGCTATAAAGCAATTCAGACTTCAAGGCCAAACTGCTAAACCTGGTCTATGTTGAGAGCTATGAAATTAACAACAGTCAGAAACACGGTTTTTCTTTTCTTGGCAAAGCACTAAGCACTGATCTTTATATTATACGTTCTCCCCCACCATGTTCTGATGCAAGATCTGAGCATCAAAATCAAGCAATGTGAATGTGAGACTGCTCTTTCCCTGTGAAGAACAACACAGATAACCAGAACATCTCCTTGGAGAGGCAATGAAATGTCTGAGCCTGGAAAACTTCAGAGGATAAACATAAAAAAATCACTAAAGTACAGAGGAGTCTCTACTTAATAATCATACTCTTTCCATTTCTTTTGAATGATTGCATATATGTATTTAGCTCATTATCATAATTTATGCTGTAACAGGAATGACTAAATTGATGAAGTGCAGGTTCTCACACATTAGCACTATCTGTTTCTGGTGACCTTCATCAACAGTGAAGCCATTTTCCCCATTACGCGTTAGAGTTTCGTACAGAAGAGGTACAATCAAATGAAATATACTTTTCCAGAAAACTCATGCTCCCTGATAATGTAAAGATGACCTGATAGGTGACATGTAAAGCACATCATCATTCCCCAGAGGGAAACGAGTTCAGAGAGATGAAATGAGTTGTCTGAGGTCACCCAATTTATCCACCACATTTGTTTTAAAAGCCAAACCTAGTTTTGTTTTCCTCCCATCAGAGGTCAAGTTCTCAGGTGGCTTGCCTTTTAATGCTCCTGACAGGTTGAAAAGCAGAAAAACGGTAAACATCCTCTTAACAACATCTTTAAATTGCAAAAACAGTGCTAAGAATAAATATATAGTTTATAGATGTTTATTACTTTGTGTGGTAGTCACCTAATCTGGTGTCAATTTAAGGATTGAGAGTGTAGGGATGGAGTCTGGGCTGTCAATCTGGAGATAGCCAACGGGACTTCTGTGTGGGAATGGCCTTTTCCTGAGAATTCTGGGAAATCTGGGACTTCCTCCTTTGAGGCAGAAGACAGTTCTCTCTGTGTGCTACTTCCTGGGAGACATTGCAGAAGACAAGCCACATGGATGCAACCAGACCTCAGAAGCTGGAGAAGACACAGAGAGACCCCTGCCAGAACTGAGATGCTTACAATGCCTCTGGACCCAAAGACTTTCTACCGACTGGCTTGTGATTATCCTGCATTTGGCTTCATTGCATGTGTTTCGTGAGTCTGAAGAGGACTTTATAGATTAATACCGGACATATGGGCTAATATTAGGCTTATGGCCTTGGACTGGACTTGGTTGGGATGCTTTCTCAAAATTCAATTCCTCTTGTATATAAACCTCTCCCGTATATACATATGTGCGTCCATGGACTTGTTTCTCTAGTCTACCCAGACTTAACACACTTTGTTCAATCCAGAAAGTTCCTAAGGCATGTGCAAAGAACTGAAGAACATAAGATTGAATAGCAATTCAGCAATTAAGTGTGTGTGCATAATGCCTTTACAACAATCATTTAAAAAGCAAGATTGACAGATGACTTTAAATATAGTGGCAAGCTGTGTTCTATGATTATGACCAAAATATATCATTGTAATTCTTCATATCAGTTGAAAAGGCGACCTGGTGACATAATGGGTTTTACATTGAGATGCTAATGCAAGAATAGAAGGTCAGACCCATCAGCAACTCTCAGGGAAAAAAAGCGGGGGCCTTTCTGCTCTCCTAAAGATTTACAGTCTCAGAAACACAAGGGACAATTTCCCTGTGTCTTGAAGTCACTGTGAGTGAGAATAAATTAACGGCAGTGAGCTTGCTTTGCGGAATGCTAGTTGAAAAGAAGTAGGATCAATTTCCAGGAAAATTACCAGGTCTGTCTTTGTTCAACTCATTATCTTCCTTGTTTTTGTCCTTCAATCATTCAAATTTCTTCTCTTTTACACTTGAAATTCCCCAAACACCCTTACCCTTGCCACCTGCATTTACTTCCATTTGGATTGACATGTGAAGGTCTATATCTTCCTCTTCAAATTGTAACAGTTTGTATCAAAGTGTAAGACTTTGAGTAGAAATGACAAATCCTCACATCTAAGAAATTAACTAATTGAATCTCCCAGGTACTGTGATAAATTTGGTGCTTATTTATTTGAAGAAGCCATCTGTGTTAGTTGGGTTGACTAGAGAAACAAATTCATAGAAACTCAGGTGTGTAAGAGAGAGTTTTATATCCAGAGTAATTGTATATTAAGAAAACATCCTGGTCCAGTCCAGATCAAATCCATAAGTCTGATATTAGCCCATATTCCAATACCAGTCTATAAATTCCTCCAGACTCACACAACATATATAATGTTTCCAAATACAGGAAGATCACAGGCCCGTGGGTCGAACGTCTTGTGGACCCAGTGGCAGTAGCAGCATCTCAGCACTGGTCTGGGTCTCCAGGGCTGTGACAGGGACCAATGTGGCTCTATATGTCTTGTCAGCAGTTAGACAAAGCAGAGAGTGCGCCCCTCCTCAGGGGACGCCATGCCCATGAAGATGCCTCATTGGCTATGACCTGATTGACAGGCTAGACTCCACCTCTTCACTCAAGTTGACAGGAGAATATGTAACTATCACCCCATCCTTTACTCAAGACTTTGAGCAAGCTATATGTAGACCAGTGATCTTCAGCAGACATCTTATAGAATCACCATGAGGATGAAATCAACACCATGAGGAGGCTGTTCTTGACAGGTGGCTTTACGTAAATTCCAACTCACAGCACACTATGTCCACTGTCCCTTCCTGAGCCATCCTGACAATTGTTTTTTGTGTTTGGCTCCATGGTTGCAGCCACTGTGCCCACCCATCTCAGTGAGTGCCTTCCTTTTCTCCCCTGCTCCTCTACTTTACCACCATGATGTCCTTCTACAAGGACTGCTGTCTCCTAACAGCATGCTCAAGTTATGTAACAAAAGCTCCTATAGTTGAGGAGCACTCTGACCATATTTCTTCCAAAACAGATTTGTTTGTGGTTTTCGCAGTCTATGGCACTTCCAATTACTTCACTAGCAACACAATTCAAACACATCAATTATTCTTCCATCTTTCTTATTCAATGTCCAACTTTCACATGTGTATGAGGCCATTGAAAATATCATGGCTTGGGTCAGGTGTATGTAGTCCGCAAAGTATCTCCCTGATTTTCAACAATCTACAGAGGTGTTAGGCAGCAGTTTACATATGAGCAAATGATAATCTGCTACAGTCAAGCCCTGGCCTGGTTTTAGCTGCTGATATTGACCTTCTCCATCATCTCTTCCCAGAGATGTAGTCAATTTGATTCCTGAATAATCCACCTGGAGAATTACATGTGTATAGTTGCCTTTTGTGTTGTTGAAAAACAAGTTATTTGCTTTGAACAAGTCGTTAACTTGGCAAAAATCTGTCATGCGATCTCCAGCTGTGCTTCTATCACCGAGACCATACTTTCCAACTACAGTTCCTCCTCTTTGGTTTCCAACTTTTGCAATCATATTACCAATAAGTATCAATTCTTATTAATTTCATCTTTGATCAGTTTCAGACTGAAAAAAAATAGAACTCTGCAACTTCATCATTATCTTTAGTGGTTGGTGCATAAATTTGTATTTTTTTCCATACTTTTAAATGATCATAGAATCGGGATTATATGATGAAGAATAGTGTTTAGGATTTTAGGAAGGCTTAATAGCAACCTGTAATAGGCAGATGACATAACCTTATTATTAAATTAAGAGGGAATTGAAACACTTGCTGATGAAGAACAGGGAGTACAACCTTCAGTATTATGATTCAGTGTCAAGAAGACCAAACTCCTCACATCTGGACCAATAGGTAACATTATGTTAAATGGAAAAAAGATTGAAATTGTCAGGAATTTTGTCTTGCTTGGATCCACAATCAATGCTCATGAATCAGTAGTCAGGAGTTCAAAGGCCAAGTTGGATTGGTTAAACATGCTGCGTAGGACCTCTGTAGAGTTCTGAAAAGTAAGGCTGTTGTCTTGAGTACTAAAGTGCACCTGACCCAAGCCATGGCATTTTCAATAGCTGCATAGCATGGGACAGACATTGAAGACTGAAAAATAATCAATCCATTTGCGTTGTGGTGCTGGAGAAGAATACTGAAAGTACCAGGTACTGCCAGAGGAAAACCAAGTCTGTCCTATAACAAGTATGTCCAGAATGTTCCTGAGAGGCAGGGATGTCAAGGGATGTCAGGATGTCTTGGATACTTTGGAGATGTTGTCAGGAGACACCAATCTCTGGAAAGGAACCCAGGCTTGGTGAAGTACAGGGATAATGAAAAAGAGGAAGTCCTTCAATTAGATGGATTGACAGCATCTAAGTCACTGGTTCTCAACCTTCCTAATGCTGCGACCCTTTCATACAGTTCCTCATGTTGTGGTGACCCCCAACCATAAAATTATTTTCTATGCTACTTCATAACTGTAATTTTGTTACTATTGTGAATAGTATTGTAAATATGCAGGATGTATTTTCATTGTTGCAAATTGAACATAATGAAAGCATAGTGATTCATCACAAAACAACATGTTATTCTATATTGTGAAATATTTATTTCTAATGACAAATCAATGAAATTTTGTCTTGAAGCATGGTGTAGCATGGGTAACAGTCTTCACGCCGGGTTCTCGTCATATCTGCATGTGGATGGACCCACCTGCAGATGATAGAGGAGCAGTGTCTCGGTTCCTAAGACCATCAGAAATATGTGTTTTCCGATGGTCTTAGGTGACCCCTGTGAAAGGGTTGTTCAACCCCCAAAGGGGTCGTGACCCAACAGGTTGAGAACCACTGATCTAAGTGATGACAATTTTGTAAGAATGATTAGGTTACAATCTAGGCTGAATGTGGAATCTTAATTTGCTTTTGTCCTGAGGACTTTTACAAAATCTATTGATGTGAAATAAAAAGTGGAGTCTTATCATTGACTAAATGATGTTGGCAATGCTCTTAAGACTTGTCTTTACCATAATGTTCATCTAGCCTTCCTTTAAATCTGATCGCCTTTGTATACCAAGGAGATTATGGCAGCATCACCATCCATATTGACTAATGAAATCCTGACAGTGTTTCAATAGTAAATTGTATAAGCCAGTCATAAAGAAGCCTCTTTTGTTACCCCACTGTGGCAGCATAAATCAATCACTGTTTATACACAATTGATAATAATTTTCCACGTGTTTTGATGCTACCTGATTCACAGATATTCTACATCAATAAACCTCATCTAACTGACTAATTTTACTATTAACTTGGTTTCTGTTGACTACACAAACACCAGTCACTTTTGACACTTCTTTATTCTTAAATATATGTATAAAGATAGAATATGTCATTGAAAATCTCTTAAAATAAAGATGTAAGCCCAACTCACCCTCTACCTACAAGCAAGTATAAGACAATTTGCTTTAATATTTAACAGAATGGAAATAGAGTGTCTCTCAGAAGATGCATCCACAAGCAGGCCCTTTTAAGATGTGGAGCCCAAATTTCCATCTCCCACCCACCAACACACAAAAACAACAAAAGCAAATTCTGTAACAGATAAGCATGAACACTCAAGAAATCAGTTTCTGGCTTAGGCACAAAAAAGCTCGCTATCATGGCATGGACTGACTTTTTAGGGGAAAACACCTCTAGACAGACTTTTGGCCAAATAGGGGATGGATTTAGGGTAGAATGGGACACATTGTTGTCTACCAAATTCCCTGGCAGTTATCCATTTTTGATTGCTCATTGAAAATTAATGAGAATCTGCAAAGACTGGAGAAAATATCTAAGATGTTTCTAGACCATGATTCTTCTAGCAACACACTAAATAACTGCAATGTCTCAGCAGGTTTGGTTTCAAACCTGGGCTTGTGGTTGATGGGTACTATAGGGTTATTTCTGGCTCATTGTGACCTGAATGAAACACCACCTTGTCCTGAGCAATTATTCTTATATTTTAACCCATTGCTTCAGGGAGTGAGGAATAAATGCATTATGTGTTGAGATAGGCAGTGACGTGAGATGGTTAAGCGATACCTCCACCTCTTTACGTTCTGGGAAATAGTAGCCTTAAAGGACCACTCTATCCTTGCATCTTCTGAAGTGAGCCCGCTTTCCGTTCTCCTCGTGACTTCTATAAGACTGACAGAGGAGCTTGGTGGCTTCTCAGACTACCAGCCTTCATAAAACCCAAATCCCTCCTTTGTGTGTGTGTGTGTGTGTGTGTGTGTGACATGTTTCTCATTCATGAACATTCCTCTATGACAACAGCTTAAAGGAAATACCCTCATTGTCCCAGGCACTTTGTATTTCTGAGATGGAACAGAATGTGTCACATACCTGATCTGACAACTGATGCAAATGAATGAGATTTCAGATTTCTGAAGCGCATTTAAACATTCTCAGCCAAGGGGCTTGTGGATGGCAATGAAGGACACTCACTAAGATGGGAAAAACATGTTTGCTGGTAGCAGGCTGATCTAATCTGGGAGACAAATCTTTCCGATAAACCTGTATTTCTGTTACATTGGAGGATATCAGGTTTCCAAAAAGAAAACAAGAATAATGCAAGAGATAAACTGGACAATGCATGTATTAAAACTAGGTCAACAATTGACTACCAGGCAGGTGGGTAACTAACTTTAAGATTTAAATCAGCTTGGTGTAATCGCTGTCCTCTGTGAATGCTTTTTTATTATTTCAGCTCAACCATGTCTGTCAGTCAAGCAAGACATCTTTCAAGCTTTTTCCATGTTAATGGTGTATCTTGCTCCAATCTAGACGCCGCTCCATCTCTTTGCCTCTGTATGGCTGTCTTAATATTCCATGGAATTCTAGAAAGTGACAATCAATTATTTAAAGTTGAATTTGTAAAATCAGGTATGGGGGCGCAATGATTTCATCAGGAATAGGCGATTTTCTGTTCATCTCATTTCCTTCTAAGAGAGAATAGATGAGAACATTAGAAATATGTGCTAGAAACTGTTTATTCACCCTGATGAAGTCATTTGGCAATGAGAAGTATGAGGATGAGACGGAAAGACAAATGATGTATTGTAGTAAGCAGATGATAAGAAGACAAATCTACTACCATCAAGTTGATTCCAACTCTTCCAAACACTGTAGAACAGAGTGTTTCCAAGAATTCCCTTCAGGTTTCCAAGTCTGAAATTTTTACGGAAACAGAATGTCACATCTTCCCCCCCCCCCCCCCTTCCAGGATCACTTCAATGCATCCTACTGTCCTTTGGGTTAATAACAGAGCGCTGTTCCCACTAGCCATCCAGACCAGCTCTGGGGAAGTAAGCTATTTACATGAACAACAATTATTATCAAAGGACAGTTTGAAAAGAAAAAATGTTTTATATAGAATGCACATATAGATAGTAAGTATATATATAATGCACAGACTTCCATTGTGTGTGTGTAATATAATAAATACCATGGAAGTCTGTGCATTGCATAAATAGTATGCATTCTTTCCGGCTATGAGATTCTGATTTTTGTCGTTTGGGAGCATTTTTATGACATGCCAATATTATCTTTTCTGGTATAGTTTTGAAGTTTTGATTGATTTATCTGCCCCCTGTGGAAAAATGTTTTCCTCTATTTGCAATTCAGTTCCTTAATTACATATACATTTGTGCTTTTTCGGTTTCCTTTGAATTGGCTACAGCTTCTGCCTGGTTCTCTGATTGAAGGGGTAAAATAAAATATTTAACATGTGTTCTTTTATATCAGGATGAGAGTCATGATTTTATTTTTTCCTGAAAATCATCTTTTAGCAAGACTAACACTTGAAAAGTACTGATAGTGTATTAAACAATATTGGGACCAAGAACATTTTCCTATTCTTATAATTCTTCCATTGCTCAGAAATAACTATTGTGAGAATATAAAACTATGAATGATTAAAATACTTTTTTAATCAATGGTAATACATTGCTAGCAAGATTCACTTGACCCTAAACTCACTTACCCATCAATGTAATGCTCTAAGTACCACAAACTACTCAACTCTATCAGAGTTGCCCTAAAATAACCCGATTCAGTCTGTCCTGAGAAGTAGAAGGATAGACAATTCATACTATCATTTATAAAGGCACATTCGCATAAGAACATAATGCTATCCAAGGAGTTAGAGAAATAAGATATTTCTTATTTCTCTAAGAAATAAGTTAAATAAGATTTGGCGAGTTAAATAAGATATGGGGGGAAAAGGAAGCACACAATCATGATTGGCGCAGGTCAGTTGGTCACGGTTGCAGGCAGGCCGAGTACAGAAGGAGTGAAAGGACCGTGACTGGGATCCACACACTGACAAGTTAACAAGATTCCTTCAAGGTCCGCTGACCACGGCAGTCAGGGTCTGATTTCTGACTCCGGAACTCCAGTCACCTAGTTTCCATCCAGAAAAACCCTCAAAATTTAGGCTGCCCCTCTCTGTGCTGGCTAAAAAAGGGATTATACTCTACTCTACCTGAGGGAAAAGTTGTGTAACTTGTTGGGTCACTGGTCTGGAGCCCTGGTGGCAAACTGTAGGAGCAGCAGTTTGAGAGCACCAGTTGGTTCTCAGGAAGAAGATGAGGCTTTCTAGCCTATAAAAAGTTACAGTCTTGGAAACACACAGGGGCACTTCTACCCTGTCCCATAGGGTGGCTATGAATCCAAATTGACTCAGTGGCACCGGGTTTGGTTTTCTGGTTTGGCCAATGATCAGACAGAACTTAATGGAGGCTGAGTTTAGATGAACTCTCAAACATAGATTTCGGGCTACCAATGAAAACCTTAATATACAAACTAAGTACTCAGAAATTAAATTCTAATACAAACCCTTAAGAATCCTATTATCCCTTCCAAATATTCTTGCTTTTGAGACATTATTGAATATCATAAGGAATGCTCTTTATTGCTTCAGTTAACTTTAAAGTTCCTGTTTTGTTTAATGAATAAATTTGTTCAGCAATCTCTCAGTGCATGTGCATGTGCACACACGTATACCCGTGTTCATGGGGCACATCAAGATGAGGGCAGGGTCATGAAGTAAATTCCAATTATAAAATATTTTTTTTGAATAATTGAGCCAAGATTTGTTTTCTTCTTTTTTAAAACAGAAGTCAAGTCAGTCTTGCATTGCCATCAGCATTCAAAGAATCAAGGTCAAGACTGTCAAGATCTAGTACACTGTCACATGCACAGTAAGTACCTAAGCAAGAAATGCATAAGAAAAGAGGCAATTTGTCCCTAAACCATGGAAATTGAGAGGAGTCAAATAAAAAAATAAAATCAAATACAGTTTTATGTGTATAAAAATAATGTTTACTAAATATGCATTTTTCATTATTTTATACATTTATACAGAAGAAATCTAGTTCATGTATCACTTTCTAACTGAAGGGATCATTCTCATGAACATCACCACCCCACCAGGTACAAAGAGAGAGAAAGAGGGCAACATTTAGCCCATCCTATTCATCTTAATTCAAATTCATCAATTGAATCCTGCCTTTAATTAACTTAGTCTTCTTTGGATGTGAGATGTCTGGTGTGTGATGAGAGGAGGGCTTATTTTGTCTTGGGTCAATAGGTGGAATGTCTTTGGGTGCTATCCAGAGTAACTGCCCTGCTCTACTGCTTGGGCTGCATGCATTCAGCAATGTCTTAGTGGTGTTGATGACTCACCACCACCCCTACCTGCCCACATGTCCCCAGAACAATATTTTGTCTCTCCCAGAAACTTCTAGCCTCTCTCTGATATTCCTAAGGAGAACAACAGTTGTCCACATATTATCTTTCCCAAATCCCAGTTTTCCTAAAGCCTTCCCTCTGCTTCTGAAAGGTTCATGTAGCATCAGAAGAAAACGGAGCCATTTAAAGCCGTTATGTTACTCTCCAGAGTGCTTCCTCGAGCCCAGAGCCCAACAGCCCAGAGCTGTTGCCTGTACATCCTATCATTCCAGAAATCCTAAAACATAATAATGAAGATTAAAAAAGGATTTTCAAAGGCAGCTGTTTATTAAGAGCAGAAATTTACAAATTTTTTCTTCATATTCTTTACAAATTTGAGGATCGATATATATATTTCTATTATAAAAAAATACATCTTCATTACATAACATTGGAAATTAGGGGTATAACAAATAGTTATTCCAATACATTCCCTTTCTGCCTAAGTGTATTTGTTATATCCTGCTTTATCTTTAATCTACCATAAGTTATTCTACAAATTATGTGCAACATTTCACAATAGTCATTAATTTTCTTCTTCCTGGCTTAGTTTCCTTTGTGAAAAACACTTCAAAATGTTTGGGGTTTAAGTAGGATTCTTCAAAAAAATTAAATACCATTAATGAGTCGATTCCAACTTACAGGGAGCCTGTAGGACAGAGTGGAACTGCCCTTATGGGATTTCCCAGGTTGTCAATAACGATGGCAGCAGGCAGCCTCTTCTTTCTTCTGAGGAGCAACTGAGGAGTTCAAACTGCTGGCCTTGTGGTTGGTAGCCCTACACATGCACATACCTTGCCACTAGTGCTCCTTTGACTGATTGATTAGTCAATTGATTGATTTTTCTTACTTTTATTGGGGGCTCTTACATCTCTTATCATAATCCATACATTCATCCAATGTGTCAAGCACATTTGCATATTTGCCACCATCATCATTTTCAAAACACTCTCTTCCCACTTAAGCCCCTCATATCTGCTCCCCATTTCTTCCCCCTCCCTCCCTTCCGTTATGAACCTTTGATAAGTTATAGATCATTATTTTCATATCTTACATTGTACTTCATCACCCCTCACCCACTCTTCTGTTATTCGTCCCCTTGGGAGGGGGGTTATAGTTGATCCTTGTGATCCAGTCCCCTTTCTCCCACCACCATCCCCTAATCCTCCTGGTATCTCTACTCTCCTTGTTGGCCCTGAGGAGTTTATCTATCCTGGATTCCCTGTGCTTTGGGCTCTTATCTGTAGCAGTGTGTATATTCTGGCCTAATCCAATTCATAAAGTAGAATTGAGGTCATGATAGTGGTGGGAAGGAAGCAGTAAAGAACTAGAGGAAAGTTGTGTGTTTCATCGGTACTATAGTGCTCCCTGACTGGCTCATCTCTTCACTGTGACCCCTCCATGAGGGGATGACCAATTGTCTGCAGATGGGCATTGGGTCTCCACTCCATGCCCTCCTGCCCCTTTCCCATTGGGTATGATTTTGTAATTGGTCTTAGACACCTGATACCTGATTACATCAACATCTCTTAATCACACAGGCTGGTGTGCTTCTTCCATGTGGGCTTTGTTGCTTCTCAGCTAGATGACCGTTTGTTTATCTTCAATCCTTTAAGATACCAGGCACTATATCTTTTGATAGCTGGGCACCATCAGCTTTTTTAACCACATTTGCTTATGCAACCACTTTGCCTTCAGTGATCGTGTCAGGAAGGTGAGCATCATAGAATGCCTGAACCTTAGAACAAAGTGTTCTTGTGTTGAGGGTGTACTTGAGTCAAGGCCCAATGTCCATTTGCAACCTTAATTCTTAGCATATTAGTTATGAGTACATAGTTCTAAATCCCTCTCATTATAAATACATATTTACATGTGTACATGCCTGTATTTAGACCTCTATAAATGTCCTTTGCCTCATGGTGCTTTTCTCTATTTCCTTTTACTCCCATCTTGTCCAACCATCATGATCCTTGTGATCCACTCCCCTTTCTCCCACCACCATCCCCTAATCCTCCTGGTATCTCTACTCTCCTTGTTGGCCCTGAGGAGTTTATCGATCCTGGATTCCCTGTGTTTCATTCGGGTTTAGTAACTCCTCGCTGCTACATTGCCCTTTATTGAGCCCCACTAGGCATCCTGTGCCCTTCTTTCCATAGGTCCCGTTCTTTACATTTCTGAAAAATTTATCCCGCCTGTGTTATCTAGATAAACATATATATACATTAATCAATGCAAAAGCCAGACAAAGACAAATAAAACAACAAAGGAAGTTAAAACCAACAAAAGAATAACAACAACAGCAGAAAGCAAGAACAAAATAACAATAACAAAATGAAAGCCACTGACAAAAATGGAAAAGCCTATAAATAGTTCAAGGTCTGTTTGTTGGCCCTTATGAGTATTTTGCAGTTGAGTCTGATGGGGTGCCACACCCTGTCTCCCAAGTCTATTTTTGGTATTCCCGGGGGTTTCATCACTTTGCTTCCTCCGCTGCTCTGCTGCATGCCCTCAGGGCTTTATCCCAGCGTGATGGGGCCAGACCATACACTATTCCCACACTGTATCTCCAGTGCTGTCCTCCAGTGCCATGGTCAGTGAGGGATGCAGTGTCCTGGGGCTGGGGGTGGGGGTGGGGTAGCCCTTCAGTCCTTACTATGTGTTGTCTGCTCTGAGCAGGAACATCATCCTTGGGGTTTGGTGGGCCAGGATGTCCTCTCCTCACTCTACATCCCTTTGCATTTCTCCCGTGTGCTTTAATCTGACACATCCCTCTCCCCAAGCCGTAGCCCCAAAAGAGGCAAGAAATAAATCATGGCCAGACATTTGTGCTCCAGTGTTCATTGTGGCACAGTTCACAATTGCAATTGAGTTGGAAACAACCCAAATTCCCATCAACAGATGAATGGATCAAAATACTGTGGTAAATACATACAAATGCATGAAGCACATTGCTGCATGGGAAAAATTGGAGGAAATCATGCTAAGTGAAGTAAGTCAAGCACAAAAGGACAAGCACAACATGAGTCCACTGAGGTAAGCTTAAAAACAACCCCAAAACAAAATGGAGCATAGGAGAAAAGCTACTATATACATACATCCTTGGGGTGAGGTCCAGCAACTATGGCAGGGGCCAAACCTGATCCAGGGATACATATGGCAGCCAACTAAATAAGAGGGGGAAAGAAATAGATAGAGGGAAAAGAAGACATAGGTAGGGTGGGGAGCAGGGCACTAAGCCACCCAAGGGAAGGGTATTGTTTATTTCTCCACAGAAGAGGAAGAGAGAAAGACCAGGCTTCCACCTGATGTACCAAGACATGAAAACAACATACTGGCATGTACCAGGGAACCAATAGAGAGGTCTGCAGGGCTGTCCCCAATCCCAACTATGTGGACACCTACCCCCAGATTGTTAATTTGAAGCAATATAAAATGCCTTGTAGACAGAGATAACAGATTTTCATTTTAACTAATGACATGTTAGAGGCCAGAATACTGCTGCCAACAAGTTCTCTGTACAATAGCTCTTGAATAAGATAATGGCTCATAGAGCATTTATGCAGACTGGAAGTGGTGATAAGGGTCCAAGAGTGCTACCTAGCAGTGATCTCTGATATTTTGGACCAGAAAATGTCCACATGTTCTGGTAAAATTTATACTGTTTGAGAGACAATTACTAGTATTTATTGCTAGTATATATTAATAGATTGAAGTACATTGCTGAAGTATATACATATTCTAAAAAGATGAAGTATTCATAGTGTTTTGGGTGCTGTGAGAGAAGAACTCCAACTAGGAAGGCAGAATTCAATAGAGTTTCATCATAACATGGAAATGCTTTATACAGGAACACAGCACTAGAGGAATTCAAGGAGATAGTTATATTCACATCACATTTATAGGCAAATAAGTGGGTATTTTTTTCCCCTCAAGGTCTAACTTTCGGACCACCTGAAGAACAGCATTGTCATATGTTGATGGTGACTATTGAACACCTCTCAGTTGGGCAACAAAGAACTTCTTGGTTTATGATAATTTCATGATGATCAGCAACATGCTATGATCAACTGTTGAAAAAATTAATAACTGATTGAAGAAGGTAAGTAAAAATAAGCTCAGTGAGTTACATTATATGCTGTTTTCCTAGAAGTTGTGGAAGAATTGAACAATGATTAGAGGCTGCATATTTGGGATTTCATCAACACATCAATGGTGGTCAATAGCAAGAAGAAGGGTAATGAAAATTTGGTGTTTTGATTGACATGGAGTCAAGTACAAATTATGACAAACTCATGACTATAAAAATTGAACTGTATTCTATAGAGTTCTCATTGATTTTTGCAAGTAGTTTGGTATACTTCAGTTCTGAAGTGCCTCTGCATTAATTTTAATTGCCAATATTCACCATAGATATTAAGCCCAAAGTGGCAAAAATGTTTAAGCATTAAACTCAAAGTTAAAGCAGTACCCAGGCACATCTCACATTTGTCTAGCATATCAAAACCATGCAGGAGACACGGCAAAAGAAGGCTGGTGCCATCAAGTCAATCCTAACTCAGAGCAACCCTTTAGGGCAGAATATCATTGCTCCACAGGGTTTCCAAAGCTGTAGATCTTTACAGGAGCAGAAAGCCTCAGATTACACCATTGGAGGAACTGGTAAGTTTGAATATCTTACCTTGTAGTTAGCACCATTATGTCCTAGCAGGTATCTTGTTTCCTGCAGTCCAATGAATTTTGAGTGATAACAACCCTACATACGAATGAGCCAAGGTCCCACCCTGAGTCATGCTCACAATTGGTATGTTTGAACCCACTGTGGCAGCCACAATGTCAATTCACCTTGTTCAAGGTGTTTCCCTTTTTCACTGGCCCTCAAGTTGACCAAGCACGTTGTCCTTGAACAACTGAGAAGTTCATGGCTTGTTTCACACTCACCTTAGTTCTTAGAGTCTGGTCCTTGCTCTGAAAGCGGTCTTGTGCAGATGACTTGCACAATGCAATATATCATTTGTTTTCTTGACTGCTGTTTCCCTGGATAGCAGATTGTGGATATATGCAAGAGGAAATCTTTGATAATTTCAATGTTTTCTCTGTTTATCATGATGTTATCTACTGGTCCAGTTGTAAGGATTTTTTCTTTGTGGTGATGTGTAACCTATGCTGTAAAATGTAGTTTTAAACTTCATCAATAAGTACTTCAAATCCCCTTCACTTTCAGCAGGCAAGCTTGTATCGTCTGTATGTCACAGGTTGCAGTGATTCTTCCACTAATACTACTGCTGTGCTCTTCTTTACATAATTTAACTTCTTGAAATATTTGCTCACCATACAGAATTAGTAAGTGTGGTGAAACAGTACAACCATGCCACATACGTTTCCTAATGTTACATTATTCATTATCCCTTGTTCTGTTCAAACAATGATCTCTTGGTCTATGAAAGGTTCCTCTTGAGCACAATAAAGTGTTTTACAAATTTTGTTCTTCGTAATGTCATAGATAATTTATTATGATCCTCTCAGCTGAAGGCCTTTGCATAGTCAATAAAGTGAGTAGACATCTTTCTGGTATTCTCTAATTCACACCCAGGTCCAGGTGACATCAGCAATGGAATACACTATTCCATGCCTTCTTCTATATCCAGCTTACATTTCTGGAAGTTTCCGTATCTATGGAGCAGCTGTACCCACTTTTGACCTTGTTGTCAGGTGCCCTGGTTGTGTTGTGATGTAAAAGTTGGGTTGCTGACCACAAGTCAGCATGTTGAAGGCATGATCCATCCCACAGGAGACACAGACGCTTTGGGCTCCTGCCTCAGAAACTGAATATAGGATCTGTATGAGCCAGAGGCTCACCCAGAGCAACGGGTTTGAAGTTTTATTGTGACATTGTTGGAATACATCTGGATTCTATTAGATACATTTTCTTTGGAATGGGCCCAGATGTGACCTTTTATCCAGTCGATTATCCGGGTAACCATGTTTCCCATTTCTTTACACAGATGAGTGAGTGCCTCTAGCACAGGGGTTCTCAACCTCTTTGGGGGTCGAATGACCTTTTCACAGGGGTTGCCTGATTCACAACAGTAGCAAAATTACAGTGATGAAGTAGCAACAAAATAATGTTATCGTTGGGGCATCACCACAACATGAGGAACTGTATGAAAGGGTCGCGGCGTTAGGAAGGTTGAGGACCACTGCTCTAGTGTTTCACTAGCTTCCTCTCAATTCTTGAGCCTTGTTTTTCCTGTGCTTCCGTGCATCTTGGACTTCTTTTTAAATACCAGAAGTCCTTGATCAGATGTTCCCTCCTAAACTGTTGGAACTTTTACCAATTGTTTTTGGTTGAGTTACTGGGTAGTCCACCCATCTTCTTTTGATGTGTCCTGTATTGTTCAGTATCTCACCCACAGAATCCTTGCTCAACATTTCCATTTAAGGTTTGAATTATTCCTCCAGTTTGTTCAGCTTGAAAAATTCAGAGCATGCTCCTCAAAACCTTTAAAAAAATTCAAGTCTTTGAATTTTATTTTTATAACATTTTATCATTATTGTATTAAAATAATTTGTATTGTGTTGTCCTTTAAAATGTTCTACTCAGCTTTCTTTTTTTTGCCTCCCCACCCCCCCAACTC
Organism: Echinops telfairi; assembly: GCF_000313985.2. Lineage (NCBI taxonomy): Eukaryota > Metazoa > Chordata > Mammalia > Afrosoricida > Tenrecidae > Echinops > Echinops telfairi. Next base: position 34,947,027 of record NW_022111368.1, read on the forward strand.
AGTTTTCTTACAGCATCATTTCTTCAGTTCATTTCAGTGCTTCGGTGTTCAGGAGTAAGTTTTAGAATCTTTTCTGACATCCGTTTTTGTTTTTTTCCTTCTCTCTTATCCTTTTAATAATCTTTTAATTTCTTCAGTACAAATATAATATAAGGGTAATGCCAATTACAAGAAAATGATTTAAAATTTTTTTCCACTGGTAGTAAAAGGAAAAGGGATTCCTCCTATGTTGTCTTTCTAGATCATTCATATGTAAATTCATAGCAGCAAACTTTTCTCTGTATGTTTTGAAGTATATATAAATGCTTTAAAAAAGTCAAAAAGAATTTTTCTAGTTTTATAACCAAGAAACATGTCCTCTGAGACTCTAAATCATCTCTTTCACATTCTGCTATTAGAAGGGACATAGCACCTCTGTCTCCTAGTTCTCAGGAACAGAGGTTACATTTACTAGGAGTCAAAACTCCAAGTGAGGCTGTTAAGAAACAGCCTCCTCTAATTATTGGAGGAATTTAGGAGGAAATATATATAAATTTTAAAAACCTGTAAGCCCTCTTCTGCCTGTCATGAGGGCAGGGAACTCTGCAGCAGGGCTGTGGGAGAGCACCTGGGCCGGGGCCTCGAGGGATTCTGTGATGGTGACTGGAAGGGGTCTGAAGCTATGTGAGGAAGTTGGGGAAAGGTCCACTGAGGCCTAGGCTCTGGTTGAGTTAAGAAGTTGTGAATTGTGATTTTATTCAGCCATATCCACAAGTGGTAAATTTAGTGAAGAATCAGGATTTGGCAAAACCATCATTTTTTTATCAGGTTCTAGTCAAAATTTCAGGCTAAGATCTGTTTGAGTATAGAGCTCTTCTTCCTTCCAATTCACAGGCTATGTCCGCTGAGTTCATTTCGACTCAGCAATGCTCCAGGACAGAATAGAACTTCCTGTTAGCGATGTCAAGGCTGCACATGTTTGTGGAGGCAGATGGACACATCCGATTTCCCTCTAAGCAGCTGCTTTGCTCAAACCACCAACCTTTCGATTAGAAGTCAAGCGCTTACTTGCTGTCTCGCCAGGACTCCTTTTTTTCCAAAGCTCAATTGAAACTAAAGAAGGCATTTAAATGCTATTATCATGGTTCTCATACAAAATAAGCACATGCTATTAATGAAAGAACCCCAGATTATGTTACAACCAGTTAAAATGAAAAATTAGAAGTATCATATCTTTGTAAATGAGGAATAGCAAAATAGATATTTACAAAAAGTGCAAAACTGGCTTTGACCAGATGCTTTTGAGGAGGTATATGCTTATGAACAAGAGAGATTTGGATAGATACTAGTTTTCTAAAGTCTACAACTGTTTTAACAAAACTATAGACTAGTCAAAGACAAGCAATTGTACATACCCACTGTGTCAGCTTAGCTGGACCAGCTTTCTTGAAAGTTTGGCAGTAATAACCCATAATGTGAGATGACACAAAGCCACCAAATCATGCAGGGATCTAACACATTGTAATCAATGCTGTGAGCACCCAGCAGTTGTGGTTGAGTAGTGCGCTCTTAATAAGGTCACAGCCTTCCTGCACTGCACTTAGAAGCAAAACACTCCGGCGTGTGGCCTGCATTTTTTTAAGCAGACTCTGTAGAAGGCTTACGACTTCTGCTGGATTTGGATCCTGAAGAGGGTTTGTTGGCTTGTCATATTGCCTGCTGAACCCAAGATCCACCAGTGGACTGAAAACTTGGATGCATTTGACTCTGCATCCACCAGCCTGTGGTCTTCCTGTTTTGTCTTCCTGTTTCCTGGTTCATCCACTTCTACAGGTACACGAGTCAGGAGAAGGCTGCAGTTTAACATTTGATCCGTGGATTTGAAATAGACTGGATTAGTCTGCTTTTACAACTATGGGAACATTTTCCTCATATAAATCTCTTTCATATACATGCCTATAGAGGAATCACTGGTTTTGCTTCTCTAGAGAATCCCAGATGACACACCCAGTATGGATTCAATACCCTTATGAGACTTCTATGTTCCACTGTAAGACTATCTATGATTCCATTTCGTTCATTTTAGTGTTTTATTTTTTAATCATTTTATTAGGGGCTCATACAACTCTTATCACAATCCATACTTACATCAATTGTGTAAAGCACATTTGTACATTCATTGCCCTCATCATTCTCAAAACATTTGCTCTCAACTTAAGCCCCTGGCATCAGGTCCTCATT
>NW_022111368.1:34949961-34952016 GCF_000313985.2 Echinops telfairi
CACATTTGCTTATGCACCCATTTGTCTTCAGTGATCGTATCATGGAGGTGAGCACACAAAGGCTATCAAAAGATATAGCATCTGGGGTCTTAAAAGCTTGAAGGTAAATAAGTGGCCATCTAGCTCAGAAGCAACAAAGCCCACGTGGAAGAACACACCAGCCTGTGTGATCATGAGGTGCCGAAAAAGGGATCAATTATCAGGCATCAAAGAACAAAAAATCATATCATTGTGTGCTCACCTCCATTCTAGTGTTTTAAGACTTTCTAATAACCTTCTGAGGAGAAGAGAGTTCATATGGGTGGTTAGTATGCTCATAACATCTGTCAAATATAAACCAAAAAACAATGAAGAATTTCAATGCTGAATGTATAGATTTGCCACAAAAAGGAAAAATATATTGCATGATTGGCTGAAGGAGAAAGTCAGAATCTTCTAAAATGTTTTATGTAAGGACACCTCAAAATCTTCATGAAAAAATGAAATTGAAATATAAAAATTAATATTATAAAATTTATTTTTCAACATAGGTTCACTCAAGATCAAGGCACTTGGTAAACAATGATCCCAGGTGTATATTCTTTCCATCACTCAAGCATGAAAGGTATTGGAAATTTAACCCTGTCAATTCAATCTTTTTTATATTACTAACTAAAGAAAAATGAATGATATTTAAGGATTTCTTTCATTCTGTATCACGAGGTTGCTATAAATCAAACTTATGAGAATTGGGTTGTTCATTTGTTTTAAGAAGAGAGTAAATGCATAGTTCTGTCCCATTGTTCATTTGTCTAAAATGGTTGTTGGGCTTTGTAAGGACCTGGCATAGTTTGGTGGGATATGCACTGTACTGCTAAGTAAAAGGTCAGTAGTTTGAAACCACCCGCTTGGAGCAGTAGAAAGATGAGGCTCTCTTCTTCCTCCAAATAAAGACTGGCAGTCTCAAAAACACACAGGCACTGGGTGTCCTCTTGTGTCCTACCAGATCACTAACACTTAGATTGACTCAATGGTAGTGAGAGTTTGCAGTTATAATCAATTATGATGAAAACTCAGTTTCAGTATCTTTGAGACAAGTGTTGTTATAAATGTTAAATTCCTTTTACAAAAAGGACTTACAACATGTTTTACTGGTAATTAAAATGTGAAAACGTTATTTACCTCACAACTAAGTATTTCTTCACTATCTTGCCTAAGTCTGGATACATTATTCCCAAGAGCAAGTTTCCTTCATCACCTTTCACCTCCAGCATTTTGTAGTTATCATTTATATGGTAGAGGAAGCAGGTTCAACACACCTGATCAAAAAATAAAATAAAATAAAATCTGTTGATAGATTCAATACCTGACAAAAACTAAGCTTCATATTTCTTTTTGAAACCACCATCCAGCTGAAGTTGTATGCTATTCAAGTAGCTTATGTTCCAAGAAGAAGTCAGAGTCTTCAGAGGAGCAATAGTATACAAGATCCTCCAGAACATGGGTGGGAGAGATGTCGGGATCACGCGAGTGGGTATAAAACATTGAAAACATTGCAACTCGGGAAATTTACTCAATGGTAATCTCCACAAAAAATTCTCTCATTCTCTCTATACCCTTTATAGATGAGAAAAGACTGAAGCCCAGAAAACTTGTCATATAACAGAAGGTGATAGGGCTGAGATGCCAACCAAACTATTCTAATCCGTTAGATCCAATTTATTTATCCTGCCTGAGGACAGAATCCCCTTTCACTCTTGAAGGCAAATGAGCTTAGTAAAGCCTGGATTTCCTTTCATAAGTTTGGTATTGGATTCTTTCATGAATTTAAAGTGCTTCTGAAAGAGCCAGGAACTGCAATAGGGGTTGTATCAGTCTAGGTACTTTAGAGAAACAAATCCACAGCAACTCACGTATAAGAGAGTTTTATGTAAAGAAAGTGTGCATCACAAAAACATCCCAACCCAATGCTGTCCAAGCCCACAAGCTCAACATTAACCCATTAACCCAACACCAGTCCACAAAGTCCTCCACCTCACAAAACAGAGGCAATGATGCCGACTGCAGGAGGAAAGC
>NW_022111368.1:34952877-35064168 GCF_000313985.2 Echinops telfairi
CCCCCCCCCTCGCTCAAACCCTTAGTCTACTTGCTGTCCCTATAGGTTCATCAATCCTGGGTTTCAATATACCAAAAAACAGAAAAATATATAACACAAATTCAAGAGAGTGGTCCCCAATAACACATCTGAGATAAATCCTAATATGAACAAACAAAAAAAAAATACAGAAAAATTTTGAAAACCAGATCAGATCCAGTGTGCATCAGAGGTGAGATCAACTGACAAAATTTTAACTGTTCAAGTCAGGTTTATGCCTTTGATCTTCTATTCTCATCTCTCTCATCCACTCTGTTTAGTAATCACTTTCCTCCCATCCCTCCATTATGGATAGAAGGAGATCACTGGGTTTGAGATCACTGGGTTTATTTCCTATGTAGTTCCCACAAATGTATCTTGGGATCCCACTGTCATCCATTTGGCAAACCGGATTCTCACAATTTAGACTCTGATATTATTCCGTCCTTTGGCTTTGATTATATGATTTACAATCCTTCGGGGACTGGTGATGTTCTGCTTCTTTCATGTTGACGTAGTTAACTTAGATAACTGTTTGTTTGAAGACAAGCCTTTAAGACCACAAATGTTGTGTTAGGCAGGGTTCTCTAGAGAAACAAAACCAGGACACTTATGATTACATATATATATATATTAGCTAATTAAACTATACAGTTGCACAGAGAGCTCAATTTAACTCACTTCCATGGAATACTTAATATACTGGAAATCCTTCAACTCACGAGGGCTGCTGGGTCCAAGATCAAAGAAAGAGACAGCTGAGTTTTCCCTAGAGCAGTGCAGACAATCTGGCCACAGGCAGCAGACAGCAGGGTGGGTCACCAACAGTCAGCAGCTCAGGAGTTTAGTGAATCAGGCCCTAATGAGACATCAAACTCAAGTAAAGTATAGACAACAGGATCCAACCAGACTCAAGCTCAAGTAATGTATACACCATCAGTGTGGCGAAGCAGGTCTCAAAGGAACCTCAAGCTCTAGCGACACAGTCATGGGTTGGTTGTCCTGCAAGCAGTGTGACTCACAAGTTGAGGCAGAGAACTAGCTAAAGCAGCTGCAGACTGGTCTGATCACCGGAGAGCAAGAGAGAGAGGGTGGGGCTTGCCGAAGCCTTTTATCTCTTTACCCTCCAATCAAACTGTGACCTTATTAATCCCACATGTTCCTATTCATCAGGTTGGCGTGATAAACCTACCTATCACAGATGCTATTTTATCTGATAGTCAGGCACCATCTAATTTCTTCACATTTTGCTATGGCACTCCTACCTCTGTGTTCCCTTCCTGAGGGCGAGTAGCAAGCAGGGCCATGACCAAAGAACTATTTTCTTAAATTGGAGTTAGGATTTAGTGCAAGCCCCAAACTCAATCCCAGAGCTATGTTTTTGTTTGTTTGTTTTTTATTGTCTGCTTTTGGCTCCCTTTGAAAACCTCCTTGTTAATTTATGGTAAAGAGTAAAAATGAAGAAACAATCAATGATGAAAATAAAATCCTCCAAATTTCAACATGCAGAGTTAGCCATTATTATCACTACACATGTTTTCTCATGCATTGTATTGTTGGGTGCTATTGGAGCCATGTGGACTCGGAGTGACTCCGATGTACGAACAGGAATCACTGCCCTTTTTCTGCACCTTTCTCACGACTATTTGTATTTCAGGCCATTGCTACAAACACTATGCCCACCCATCTCTTTTGCAGTGTTCCTCTTTGTCAATGACCTTATATTTTGTCTTCATCATTATGTAAATATATTCATTTTATAAAATCATGTGATATAATTTAACATATATAATATATATGTATATGCTTTTTCTCTCTTCTTCTTTGTCACTTAAGATTATACCATGAGCATTTCCCCACATTCTATAATGCAAAAATCATCATATTTTTAACCACAATTCAGTCTTCAGTTAAATCGATACTGTATTGCTGAACATGTAATTTTTTGCATTTGTTAAGCATTATGAAAAATAGGAAACCATCTTACTTTTTAATTAAATAAAAATGAAATACAATAAACAATTTAAAAATTAGTAGAAAGGAGCTTATACAAAGGGCTCAAGTAGAAAGAAAATGTTTTGGAAATGATGTACAACATATATACAAATATGCTTGATACAATTAATGTATGAAATGTTATAAAAGCTGTAAGAGCTCCCACTAAAATGATTTTTAAAAATCTGTAGAAAATATTTTGATGATGAAATTGTTTTGTTTTTTTTCCTGAATGGTCCAATTGTGTAGCCTCATGAATTCCTATGTGGTTAATGCAACTTAGAAACTCAACTTGTTGCTGTTAAATGCTAGTACATTTTGACTTAAATAGCATAACACTCGTGGAATTCCGTATTACCTTCTTTATCGTGTGCTTGTCTGAAGGATTACCCCCATCTTGTGGCCTTCTAGAACAGTGTCTCCAAGATGGTTCAAACCAGCCTGTGTTGGCAATAATAATCACACTTTGGAAGATGTGGCTATTGTTAACTGCCATCAAGCTGGTTCTGAGCCATGGTGTCTGTGTGCACAACAGAGTGAAAGATTGCCCAGTCCTGTGCCATTCTCATAGTTGTGGGCTCCGATGTGTGGGCTCATTGCTGCAGCATTACAATATTCATGCACCACAAAACTAGTTTTAATGAAACACAGTCACGGCACAGGGTAATGGATCATTGTGCAGTGGTGGATGGGATAGGAGCAGTAAAAGCCTCAGGAAACATCAAGAACAAACAGAGCTGCTCTGCTCTTTGTGTTAGAATGACCCTTTGCATCAGCCTTTTCATAAATAGCCAAACCTCTAGGCACCATTGACAATTATGAGCCTTCTGTTGTGTTCTGCTACTAAAAAGTGTTATTTAATATTCTTATCTTCTTAGCAGATTTTGTTGTCTTTGAATGTGTCTACTGATACTACTTGTTTTAAAGATCTAGGCACCATTTTTAATAGAGTGCACATGGTATATTCTAATATAGTTGGCATATACTCCCTGTGTTTTAAATTTTAATCAAGCCTTCCCCTAAATCTACTACACAATTCTCCAGATTGGGTTGTGCATATGTATATGTATCCAACCCTTAATGGGACAGCTTGACACAAGAATGTACTCAAACAAGAAGATAGTTGCAGATTAGGCAACATTTCATTCTCTTATACATAAATGCACCGTGTGTCAGAGCTGGGTTGAAGAAAACCAAACAAGAGCAAGTATACATATCTACATATATCTAAATAGCTACCCCAGATTAATGAACGTGTCTCAGTTCCAAAGGCCAAGCAATTATGGAACAGCAGCATTATGGGAAAATTCGCAGCTGCCCACCAATTCTGGCGCTTGTGTCTCTCTACCTCTGATCCTTCACTCCCATTGGTTAGCCTCACCACATCTCAGGATGCATGGGTGCAGCAGGCCCCACTTCCTCATCATGCCTTCCTCAGTACTCCATAGCCCATGGTGGTGGGGGATCATGAGGTGGTAATCAGTGTTGTCCACCACCCACTGCCTCTTTGCACCTGCCCTGCACGGGGATGCTACTCATCCTTTGCCTCCCACCTGCCACTGCACCCCATGGGTGGAGATCCCACTCATCTTCCTTCTACCTGAATGCCACACCTTCTCTAAATCCCTCTCACTCTTCCCCTTCTCATCTATCTCCATCTATCTCTGAGGGACTTTCAGGTTCTTCCTTGCCAGGTTCCTCCTACCTATCCAGGACCTCTGTTGCCCTGAGCCCCTGGAGTGTGACCAGATCTGTTCATTCTTCTAGTAGCCCAGGGTACAGTCGATATTCTTCACCAACATAATAATGAAATGGCAGCCATTTTTCTTTATTCATAATCGAGTTTTCACTTGTATATCAGGTGATAGTAAGTATCATGCTTTGGGTCAGTTTATCCTAGTCCTATAAGTAATGTGAGCAAATTTGCCCAAAGTAATATATCATTTGATTTTTTTTAATGGTTGGTTATTTAAGTAAAATTACAACGTTGGAAACTTCATTATTTTCTCCGTTAATTGTGGTATTTTTTTGTTACAGCTATGAGAAATCTTGATTTCCTTATGTTGAGATGAAATTGGTACTGAAAGCTTGTCTTTGATCTTCAGTAAGTGCTTCTAGGTCTGTGCTTTCAGCAAGCACGTTTGTGTCATCTGTGTATTGCAGGTTGTTAATGAATCTTCCTCAAATCCTGACACATCACTTTGCTTTATATAATCCAGATTGTTTGCTCAGCATGAAAACCACATAAGTATAGTAAAAAGACACAAACTATGTTAGGACAAGTTGTCTAGAGAAACAAAGCCAGTGACACTTATCTACAGAGTAGAAAGATAATTATATCAAGAAGACATCCCAGCCCAGTGCAACTCAAGTCCAAAGGTCAATGCTCATAAGTCCCTCTTCAGCCTCATGTTGCTGCAGAAGGAAATGCAGAAAGCAGAAAGATCACAGCCAGTGGCTGCAGACTCTTGTGGATCCAACTCAGTGAACATATGACAGGGTAACCGGATGTGGGTACCATTGGAGACAGGCAAGTTTCCAGCAGGCAGGAAGATGGAAGGGCAGAGAGAAGTCAGTTTCCAGAGTCCCTCACTCTGAATCAAAAGGCTTATAACATCAAGAAGGCATCATCAGGCTGAAACTCAATTCACAGGTTTGAGTCCACCCCTAGACAGGAACGTCTGGTTGACATAACCCCTAACTACCAGAAAACACATGCACCTTTCCCAGTTTTAAGATCCATGTCTTGCTCAAAAGCTGCCTATCAGTGAAAAGATAATATCTAAATGTCTACATGAAAGATTAAGTACTAGGATTATTATTCAAATGTATGTACTAGCCACTAATTCCATAGGTAAAGAAATTGGAGATTTTCACTAAATTCTGCAATTTTATATTTAAAAACATGAACCAAGATGCATCAGTAATTACTGATGACTGGAACACAAAAGTTGAAAACAAAAAAGGAAGAAATAGTATTTGGAAAATATGGACTTAGTGACAGAAGCACCATTTTAGATCATTTGATCAAATTTTACAAGAGCAATAATGTATTTATTACAAATATGCTTTTTAACAATGTAAATGGCAAGAGTACACATAGATTTCATCGGGTGAAATACCTAGGTATCAAATTGGCATCTGTGAAAAGAGCCTAAGGAGAAGCTCAAAATCGTCGGTCAAAACAAGGCCAAGAGCCAACTTCAGAGTAGGCCGCAAGTTTCTCATAGGAAAGCCCAATTTGAAGCTGAAGAAAATTGAAACGTTCAAAGTAGCTGTGGTACAAGCTTTAGTGTCCCACCTGAACTAAGAGAACACCTCAATTAGATATTTGACACACTGACAACTCATGATTAAAAATCAGATTAGTTAAGGATACATGAAGAAAACAAAAGCAATTAAGAAGAATGGCAAAACATAAGAGGCTAGCATGGATGTCCACAGAGACTCATAAACTCGGTCTTCAACACGAGAATCCCGACAGTGATTGGAAGGCATGGTGACATGAAAGACCTGAACAAACATTTTCAAAGGGCTCTTAGAAAAACAAAATGTTACAGTAAAAGGCACAAAAACCTGGAGTTAGAAATCTGAAGGTAAAAATGCTTCGCATTTCTCAATTGAATAATCTGAAGGAAAAATTCAAGTCTTAAAATGAAATATTGAAGGATTCCCTGGGCAAAATGCTGAGTAATCAGGAGGCACCAAGGAAAGAGGGAAGATCACTGAACCACTGTCGCAGAAAGAATTGGTCAACAATCAGCTATTTCAGGAGGTTATACAATTGTGTTATTTTGAGTAGACTAGAGAAACAAATTCATAGACACTCATGTGTATAGGAAAGAGCTTTATATTAAAAAGTAATTATACATTAAGAAAACATATCTCAGCCAAGTTCAGATCAAGTTCATAAGTCTGATATTAATTATCCCATATTTCCAATACCAACACATGCAATGGCGCTGAGATCACAGGCCCACAGGTGGAAGTCTTGTGGATCCAGTGGCATTGTAAGCATCTCAGAGCTGACAGGGGTCTCCATGTGGCTCCTCCAGCTGCAGGGCTCTGGCTGCATCGGTGTAGCTCCATCATGCTCTTTGTCAGTAAAGTCTCACAGGGAGTGAGTGTGCCTTGCCTCCAAGGAGCTATTTATCTCCTTAGGACTTCCAAATGAGGTCCTCAAGCTGAAACCTGATTAACATACTAAATTCCACCCCATTCACTCTTAAGTCTCAAATTGACAACAGATTATGTATCTACCACAAGGATCATGAAGGAAGAAGCTCAAATTATACAGAAGATATTGGCCTATAGGAAAAAAAATCAAACTTCAAGCATTTGATGTACTATCAATTGAGATGCTTCAGCAAATGGATGTTTAACCCTGGAAGTGCATAAATATTTATGATGGAAAATTTGAAAGAGAACTGCTTGTCCAAAGAACTAGCAGAGATTCATCATTGTGCACATTCCAAACAGAACGGAGACATTTTCAAAGAGTATCTTTATTATCACATGTAAATAAAATTATGCTGAGGATAATTCAAAAGTAATTGCAGCAGTAAACCAATGGGGAAGTGCTAGAAGTTTAAGATGTACTTAAAAGCAGACCTGGAATGAAGTATATCATTGCTGATGTTGGATGGCTCATGGCTGAAAGCAGAGAATACTGGCAACATTTAACTGACCATGCAAAGTAAAGAATAAATGTATATACACATGGTTATATATGCATATAAGGTAAATAAATGAATTTATGTCTTGAAAGGAGGGGGGTGATTAAGACCCCCACCTACCCCCCAACTAAATTTTGGAGGATTAAAAGAGAGAAAAAGGAGGGAAGTTGATGAGGCCTAGAACATCACCTTTATTACTGGCAGGATTCTTTGAAGATGTGACTGGAGAAAGGCAACAATGGAAATGGGAATTCCAAGAGTGAATCTCAGAATTCTACTTCTGTACCACCTTCCGTAGGGGGAAATGTCTGTGAAAAGTATAGCATAGAGTGGCAGAAAGAAGGGTATAATTGTCATCCCAGAGAGCAGGAACAGATTGAAGAATGTTGGAAGGACAAGAAGGAGCCTCGGTAATGGTGGGGGTAGATGTTGTGCTGCTAACCTGATCCATGTTCAACCCTCAAGTCCTTCCATGGAAGAAATAGAAGATTGACTGCTTGCATGTGAAGATTTATAGACTTTGAAACTTGATATGAGGTTTCTATGTGTTGATAGGTTTTTTTGTTTGTTTGTTTTGCTTTGTTTTCAGGTGGGAGGAAAAGAGTCTACAACAAGATGGGTGGGTGTCCCATATTACTGAAGTAATAATATATATTTCTTTGATAGAAAGATTAAAGGTCAGTCAAAGTTCAGAGTGTATAGTAGAAATCCCTCCTTTTGGAACTAAAAGATTAGGGGGAAAATATTCCCATTAATATAAATGAATGGATGAGATTCTAGTGTGATAACAGCTGAACTTAGTTGCTTGACAAATTAATTTGAGTTTTACCTGAGCGCTGTCAGTGACCAAAATATATATGTATTAGTCTTTGCAAAATTTTTTACCTAATTGTGCTTTTTCAGCCTGAAAGAATAGCGTAGGTGGCTTCCATATATAACTTTAAACAAAACAATGGATAATAAAGTCAAACGCATTAACCTATGTTTCTTAAATTGGTTTGCTTGAAAGACTATAAAATCAGTAGTAACTTCTATACCAAAGATAAATGAATTATTTTGAAAAATACTATATTCTACCCACATTTACAAAGGCATCCAATTATAATGTGAAGAGAAAATGTCAATAGCTCCATAAAAAAATACAACAAATAATAACCATCCAGAAAAGAAAAGAAAGTATTTCATTTATAATTTCAGTTGTATTTAATAATTTAGTATTGGCACACTTATCACAAAAGGGTTTATAATCAGCCTCATAAATCAACAGTGATAATAGGGCTTTTGATTTGTTTTTGTTTCATTTTTAATGCATTACTTTGGACCAAAAAGAAAAAAACAATGAAAACCCTACATTATTTCCACACCCAAAGAAAAGTTACTCATTGGTCTATGAAGCAACAAATCAGAAGGCCACCTTATGACGAATAGGCCATCCCGTTACTGTTGGGGGGCCGTCAGGTCAATTCTGACTCCTATTGGCCCCATGTAACAGAGTCCAATGGCCTACAGGGCTTCCTTGGCTATAACTGTTGCCAAAGCAGCTCACTGATTCTTTCTCTTCCGCAGCCACTGAGCGGTCACCAATGACCAAATATCTGGTTAGCAGCCCAGCAGTTAACTGTTGCTTCACCCGGGTTCTGAAATACATAACACTAGGAATTGTATTAGGGTCATTATTTCCATCTCAAAGGTTGTAGAGAAATCCAGCCACAGATAGTCTTCATTAGTGAGAATAAAAAATGACAGAAAATTCAGGTTGAATCATTGAAGATGATCACACCAGACCACTGCCCTAGCAGGGCACACCTGGGACCCTGAAGGTAGCTGCCATCAGAAGCATGTTGTTGCTGCAAGGTGCCATTAGCTCAGAACTGACGCATGGTGATCCTGTGCACAGCAGAACAAAGAGTGTGGCCTGGGCCTGCGCCATCCACATCAGTCTGGTTGCATTTGCACCCATGGTTGCAGCCGCCACTGTGTTAATCCATTTCATGGAAGATATGCCTCGTTTTGTGTGAACCTCTACTTTAAAGTCCCTTTTCAGGGACTGGTCCAATGTCCATGAGATCAAGTCTTGCCATTCTCATGTCTAAGGGATATTCTGACTTTATGCCCTTCAAGAGAGATTGGTTTCTTCTTGTGACAGTCCATGGTACTTTCACTCTTGTTAAAAAAACAAAACCAAGAAAAATCCATGCAGTCAAGTCATTTCTGAGTCATAGAGATCCTGAGGACTGGGTGCAACTGCTCCTGTAGGTTTCCACGACTGTAACTCTTTATGACCTTGAGACTGGCAACCCAATACAGCACCAAAGCTCCTACCAGTGTGCTTAAACAACACCAAATTCAAGTGTATCGATGCTTCTGTGATCTCTCTTGTTGCTTGTATTTCAGAGCCATGTGAGGACACTGGGATTACCTAGGATGAATAGGAGATGCCAGAGCCAGAATAGTTGTCCAGATGACAACTTAATTAGAAACACAGTGCCATCCTCTACCACAAACACCTGAAAAAACAAATAAAAGAGATACTTATGCCAAACTTGAAATCTCGAGCATCAAATGAAAATAATAATATTAGCTCAAATAACAACTGGAAAAAGAAAATGGATCAAAAAGGGTGAGAACAAGAAATGAGGCAACCTGTCACCCAGCCCCTCACTGAGGGGTCATGTTGACGGAAAGCATGTAGCAATCCCTAGTGTGGAAAATAAGAAGGAACGTTTGCAGAATTCTAAAGAGGAGACAGAGAAACTGTGTAGATATACCCAGAGGGAAGCAAGGAGCTAGGAGGCAGAGACAGACTGTGTGATATTTGGTGAATATGGAGTAAAAGTATCACTAGAACGTTCATTTTGGATCCACCAGTACATGGTGGCTTGGGCAGGTCCTCGTGGGAGTTGGGGTGGCACATGGAAGCTCTGGAACACTCCCCAACTGCTCAGTGGGTTCGTATTGGCTCAGGTGCAGTTTCAGTATGTGGCTGGAAGCATAGGGATGTGAGTCAGGGGAGGTTCAAGGCAGGTTCAGGTGTGGATCACGTCAGAGGCTGAGAGTATGGGAACTCTTCCCTGCTGCTCAGTGGGCTAGGGCAGACGTCACCGTAGTGAGTAGCCGTGTGGGAATGCCCCCTCACCTCTCCGTGGGACAAGGCATGGCAGGGTGGTGTTTGGGACCTTAGGATCATGCCCTCGCCTCTTGATAGGTCAGGTCATATCTAGGTGAGGGTTATGGATAAGACTAGGTGTATGGGTTAAAGGTGGACTCAGTTAGGACCTCCTTATGGTACTATTACTCCAGGTTCACCAAACTATCCCCCAGCCTATCTCTGCTTCCTGACTCCACCTTCTTCTATGTGTTTTGGAATTCCTGGCTGATTCCTATGAGACTGAGGTTAGACATACAAAATGCCCCACCCCCATCCCAACACACACCTATGTACTTTTTACCAGTACTGGTACAGACATCTTCTACAGCTGCTCTGTACCTCTCTGTTGGGTTCAATAGTTCTTTGCAATAGCTGTGATATACTTATGAACATAGGTTTTATTAGTGAGTCACAGGTTCCAGTTCAGGTTGGGTGACACCGTGCAATACTGTTTTTAAGATCAGGGTAGACTCTTCTCCGTTAGGTCCACAGATAGGTAACCCTCGGGCCTTTGACTCCTTGTTCTTTGGCCTAGCCTCTGCCCTGTTTGGCCAAGTGTCATAAAGCTCTTTAGTACTTCCAGTAACTGGTCAGAGGCACCCAAATCCTGCAGTAGGTCTCCTGGACAAAGACACTCAACTCTCTTCTATTATAGGCCCCTGCTGTTTCTCATGCCAGTCTCCTAGTTTTGCTCCTCTGGCTGCAGCCATATCTCGGTCAGTAGTCTCGCCATTTCTTGCCATCACTGGTGTTATAATTCTGTCTCTTGCATCTCGGAGATTCCCAATGCAGGGACTCCAAGACCCAAGGAAAAAATCCACTCTCATCTCTTCTTAGTGGTAGTCCAGTCCCCCTTTCTCCCACCGGGATGTCTTTTTGTAAGACTCGTGGTATGGTGAAAATGTTCAAGCCCCAGGCAAGGGTTTATATACTTTATTTGCATGGTCCCACCTCACAAAGGTGCCACGAACCTTATTTACATCACTCACATGTTATTCAATATCCTTGGGATGGGACTGGGGGGTGGCACAAACACTTCACATTCCTGTTAATGCGCCCTGTTGGCTCTGTCTACAAGGTCAGTAGTTCAGACCCACTGATTGTGCCTTGGAAAAAAGGTAAGGCTATCTAATCCAGGAAAGATTTACAGCCTCAGTAACCCTGTACAATGTTGCAATGAATCTAAATCAAGTTCATGGCATTAGATTATTTTGTTTAATGCAGTCATGTGGTAAGAATTATAAAGAATGTGGCTAAAAGGTCCATGTTAACTAATTCCCTGCAACGTATCCACATTTGCATGATGAACAGTGTTGCTAATGGGTCAGTGAGCTAAACCGACAGCTGGTGGCACTGCTTCTCAACCAACATTGCTAAACCATGGCTATAAGAAATGTTATCCCTTTATTTCTAAAGGAGAGCATCCAAATGCTAAGGCCATGAGGATGTTAAAAGACCAGCTATTTGGACTTGATACCTTAAATGATAACTTACTGGGTTTCAGTTCTTGGTTGTTTAATCACTAAATGGTTCATTTTGCTCATGAGTCACCTTTTCTGAAACGAAAACACGGAGACAACGCTTTCATTTTCAAGATCAGACTGAAAAAATTTGCATTTAAATGTGTCTTCTAATTCTCAAAACAATTTTGTGGACTCATTACCCATTGTCAGGCTTCTTTATTTTATATATCTTGATTTGTATCTAGGATTTTAAGTGATGCAAGTGTCACTCAGAGGGCATTGGTGATGTAAGGGTTAAGCCCCGGGCTGCTTATGAAAAGGTTAGTGATATGAACCAGGAGCCACACATGGGAGAAAGATGCTGCAGTTTGCTTCTGTAAATACATAGTTCTGGAAATTCTATGGAGCAATCCTCTTCTGCTCAATAGCATTGCTATAAGTCAGAATTGGCTTAACGACAGCAGATGAGTTTGCAGAGAATTACAGTCAAACACCAACCAGTCATCCTCGAGCACATAGGCTGTACATATTGTACCCCTCTTGCACAGCAACTCTGATTCCATCATCCTCCCTTCACTTCTACTGTATCCTATCGAATCTCTATGAATTGGCACTGTGAACCAGGCTATCAAGCAAGGACACATAATATCTCTGTGACCAACTCTGACTGAAGTGCAGCATTGAATAAAGTTAATAGCCACTGCCAGGATCAACTACCAGGGAAGTCTTCAGTCTACAGCTACAAAACTGAACGGCCTGTAAAAGATAGAATGGATTGAGTAATGAGGTTATCTGAGAGAATAGCCGGAAACATGTCCCAAGCTCAGGATAAGAAATAAATGTGTAAAAGAAGTAGCACAATTTTCAGCACTTTCCAACAGTTAATATGGGCTTAAGTACTAGGTGGTACCCCCCCAAGAAACAGAATTATTGTTCAAATCTATGTACTTTTTTTTTTTTAACAAAACAACCTTATCATTTTCAAAGTACTCTCCATTACAATTAATACACTTGTCAATACTGCTAATCCATCTTGGAAACACTTTTCAGACTCATGTTTATGGCTGATGGCACCTCCCTCTTTTTTCCTTTACTTCTTCTATGTTGTCAAATTGCTGTCCTTTTATGTCCCCCTTCATTTGTGAAACAAAACTAAGTCACCTGGAGTGAGGTCAGGTGAGTAAGGTGCATAGGACAAGAAAGGCATGCTGTTTCCCCCACAGGTACACTAAGATAGCTGCGTGAGTAGGTGCATTGTCTTGTTGGCAAAACCAGAGCCCCATCTGCCACAAATCAGACCTTTTTGGCGCACACTGTTAGGCAATCTTTGCAGAACCTCTAAACAGAAAGCTTGAATAACACTCTGACCTGGTGGAATGAACTCCAAATGCGTCATAAGACATTTCCGTCTGTTTGGGAAGTTGATGGACGTTAGGAATGAGGTTTTTCATCAATCAACATTTCACCTTTTGAAATGAGAAAGCCACTCAGCACACTTGAGCTTTCCCCACAGCACTGTCCTTGTAAGCTGTGTTCAACATCACAACAGTTTCTGTGGCATTTTTCCCGAGTAGGAAACATAATTTCACAGCCACAATGCTGTTCTCTTTGAGTGAAACTGCTTTCATGGAAAAAATTCACTGTGATGAGAGTTAACTTTCCCAGGTGATGCCACTAGGTGCACTAACTCAGAGTTCATGCTCGCCTAGTGGGAAAAATGTGTACTTACTACAAAATCTCTGCTCCGTGGAGATTTTTCCTGTTTTATTTTGGGTACTCCCTCGTATATAGCAGCACTTTTAGATCCATACCAAGATTTGGTTACTTGATATTTCCTTTGTTTCTTCTGTTAAATTAATAATGTCTCCCTTTTCATTTTTCACCAGAAAATATGGACCAATTTCATGATATATTAGTTGGATATTGAGAGCTTGCCCTATTTAGAAACCATAAAGATAACAATGGCTTGCATGTTTTTAAAAAAAAAAGAAAAAGTAATTGCAAATTGTCTCCATTGACCTCCTTGCTCTTTCTCCTCTAGAGCAGGTGTGATGACCTGCAGGAGAAAATGAACTTTGCAGTCTGTCAGACGCACCAGAGGTACCTGGCTCTTGAGCATATTAATTAGATTCCACAGAATTCAGCTTCCTCACTTATAAAATTTGGGTAAAAATAGAAAATGCACCTCATAAAATTTTGCATAAAGAAATACACAAAACCATGTACATAAAGTTCTTAACAGAGTCCCTGGTTCATAATAAGTGCCCAATAAACATACATTCTCTTTATTACTCTTTGTTCACACGTGCCACTTTCACCTCACCTCTCCTAGTGTTAAATCTACAAGCACATATAGTATGCATAACTGATTTATTGGCCAAAGGCCTTAATTAGCTCATAGCTGGTACCTTTCATTGTGACTAAATTTCTGTTTTTGAAAGTTTATTTTTTGGGGTTTTTTATTATGAAGGAAATGAACAAGTAAGTGCAAGTTGTCCTATAATTAGTCTGATATATGTTCAAATCCATGCCTCAAAGAATCATTGAATGTGAGAATATGAAATATTGGGGCCAGGGTTTATGGGATTTTTTTATGGTATAGAAACCTTTGTCTTTAGCATAGGCTCTGGCTCAGTATCTATTTGTATTGCAAAGATCTTTGTTGTGTTAGCTGCAACCCCATTTAACTGCTAACAAGTAATAATCTGAGAGATTCTAGAAAAACTTGCCTACTCAGTAATACCAAATCTCTCCCACCTGTCAAATCTATTGTGTGGAGTTATTTAACTCTTGGTTAAAATAAAAGCACACTTGGAGAGTTAATAAAACTTTAGGAAACTCTCTAACCCTTCACATTTTAAATGACCTTATCAATCAAGAGAAGACTCTAAGATAACTCCAGTGCATACTCAAGGAGGGCAGAGACTTGCTGGGCTGCGGCAAAGGTATTTGGGACCATCCTGATGTGGCACTGGGCCTCTGGCCAAGGCCTTGAGCATTTGCAAGCTACAAATAGGAATAGCTGTACCTGGACCCCCACTCCCTCTACAACGTGGGAGTGCAGGAATGTGAGCCTCCAATTTTGCCAACCTTTGTCTACAGACCCTCTTTTTCTCCCAATATATGTTGCTCTCTTCTCCTTCTCCTCCTCCTCCTTTTCTTAAGGAGTGGCTTCTCTGTCTAGCTTGCCACACTTTAACTTCTTTGTAAGTCCCAATAAAGGTATGTTACAGAGTATAGTCATGTCTCCAGTCTCTCCACTCTTAATGGGAGAAAAATATTTGTTTTTACTGGGGGTTTTCCCCATACAAAACACTGGCTGAAAGCTATAAATATATATACACACACACACACACACACACACACACACACATATATATATACTAAAACCGGAGACATTATATATATATTTATATATATATAAAATATCTCCGGTTTTAGTACAGTTCAAAGACAGGGCAAAGAAGAATGCTAAATGAAGCATAGATAGCATTATGGTACAATATGTTTAAATACAGTTGGGCAGCACTGGGAAGCAAGGGGCATAGGTTTAAGTTCGTTCCATTATATGATGGCTGTCCAGCATTGGCACGTCTTTCAGATCCTTGGACTGTAACTGTCTTGAGTTATACCAGTACCATTACTAGATGTTATCTAGTCAGTTTTGACTCATGGAAAGGCTGCATGTAGAACTGTAGGCTTGAACTGTGCTCTAAAGAGTTTTCAGTGGCAGGTTTTGGGACAGTGATCACCAGGCCATTCTTCAGCAGCACTTCTAGGTGAACTCAAATCAACAACCTTTTTGTTGGCAGGGAATCATGCAAGCATTGGTATCACCCAGGCCTTCATCATTACCTATTAGAACTCTAACTAGTAGTCAGGATATTAGTGAGAATTAAATGCGATAATGAGCATCAATACTCTCTGGATACCAAAAAGCATCAAATACAATGCATAACGCTAATCACAGCTAGTGGTGCACCTCGGGGAGAAAATGGCTGTTGACTACTGAAATAGATACACATAAGAAACAGCATCTATGAAGAAATCATTTGACTGATCATTAATTTAGTGTTTTAAGATTATGTAGTTCTAAAATAGTCACTATTCTATTTGATCTTTAGGGAACCATTATGACCGGTCTGGTGTTTCTAGCCTTTATTTTTCAGAAAGAAAGTCAAACTCAATGCAAATAAACTGTCAAATATAATATCTCTTTTTTTTCCTCCTGCATCTAACTGCAGGCTGAATGCATGGCCTGTGTTAAATTGAATACTACCTACCATAAATTACAGGGGCAGGGGGAGGGAGACATGTGGTTTTAATTCTTGGTGCAAAAAGAGAAGGATAATTTTTTTTTTAATTGGGACAACTGGAGTATTGTTTACATAATATAGTTAGAATATCAAATCCCTTAACTTCATTTGCTTCTCTGCTCTTCTTTGTGTTGAGACAAAACTGTGTGATATTTAGGCTTAGTGTAGCAACTGAAAAGAACTCAATATATTATCTAAAATATTTTAAGATATAAAATCAAGACTAATAATAAATCCATAGTGACATAAGTTACAACCAACTCTCTGAATCTGTAGGTTCCATGAATTCAACCAATCTTGGATTGAAAATATTATGGGGGTGCATTAAATGGTCAAATCAATCCCTAGTAAATAGAAGGGAACATAAAGGGCTACTTAGATAGGATTTATATTGTTTTAGGTATTACAAGTAATCTAGAGATAATTTAAAATATGTAAGAGAATGTACATTTGTTGAATGCAAATAGAATGGCTTTTAAAGTAAGGGACCTAAGGACCCCAGTTTTTTGTATTCACAGATGTACTGAAGCCAATGCCCATCAAGTACTCAGGTACAACTGCATGACAGACCTTATTAGGTTCATGAAGTGCAGTTCATAAAAGGCTAACCTAATTTTGTGAGTCTTTGTTTTGTTAAGCCATTTCCATTTAATTAGTTGCCAAAGGGAACCATCACATGTTATTTAATACAAACAAACAAGGCAAAGCAGTTACCATTGAGTTGTACAACTGCTCTACTGAGTTTTGGTGGTTGTTATCTCTCAGAAAGCACACAACCAGGCCTTTCTTCTGTGGCATTTCTGGGTGGGTTCAAGCTGTCAACTTTTGGATTAGAAATTGGGTGCAAACTGTTTGCATCATTTACCATAAATCCCTCCTTTGTCTGTGACCATGACAGGAGGCCTGGACAATAAACAAATAAAACAGTTTAACAATAAGTGTAAACGTTACATACCCAAAGTGAGATAGTTAATCATGTATTGATGTTGGCAGGTACTGCAGCTTATGGTGAGTTGCCACAGAACTTTGTTCACAATATAGTTCAGGAGCTGGGGAAACTTAATCATTTAGCATGCATGCTGCACCATTTGAGGATGGCACTGAGGGACTTGACTTGTAGGTTAATAACTATGTTAAAAATAGTTATAATAATGGTTAATATTATTAAAATATTTAGAAACACCAGACATTATGCTTAGCTTTTTATAAGCAACATTGCATTTAGTTCATAAGAGCTCTGAGCCACATGCTAAAAAGTCCTTAAGACATTGAAAACTCCAAAACTATTGCCCAAATAATTTGCCCAAGTTTGATAGCTGGAAAGTTCAGAGGCAGGTTTTGAATATATTCTGTTTGATTCCAAGGATTGCTTTTGAGTCTATAGTTGAGTGATGACAGTGTACCGTGTGGGAGTGTGGGAATGACATCAAGCTAAGAAGACTACTTACACCTAAGCTAGACAACACAGGGAGGATCCAAAACAAACTTCCCCTGAAATTTCAGTTAAATTTACTTTAGTTGAGTATTGTCCAACTGTAACGTGTTCTAGAGGGAGCAAATCAGGTTGATAAAAGGACCTGAAAACAATTCAGGTGAGGAAAAGTGGTTGTTTTCTAAGATGAAGAGTGAACAGGAGGAAACCCTCAATGAGGGCAGGTTGCCACTGCAGCCGCACAATAGGCTAAGTGCAGAGCAAGGTTTGTGTGGCTAACACAGAACTAGTCGGCTTGTTATTCTGCTGTACACTGGGTTACCGTGAGTTGAACTGGCCCAAGTCAAGCGTACTTCAAATCAACAACATATTTATGTTGAATTATTCCATTATCTTTGTTGGTTGGTTTACAGAGAAATTAAATGTTTGGGTTCACTGTATCTGCTAACAGTACTTCACAGAATTCATTTTCCCAAGTAATTTGTAGATTTCCTCTATGAGATCATCTTTAATCTGTGGTTACCTGGAGAAGCAATTAGGTCTCAACAAGAATGCCTTAAGGTTTCCTTCTGTGTCTTTAGCTAGGTATTCCTATGGTCAAGGGCAGGCTTCCTCAAACTACAGCCCGCGGGCCACATCTGGCCCACCAGATGTTTATTGCCCCATTTGTTTTTTCACTACAAAATAAGATATGTGCAGTGTATAGGAATTTGTTCAGTGTTTTTTTTTAAACTATAGTCCGGCCCTCCAACGGGTCTGAGGGACAGTGAACTGGCCCCCTGTTTAAAAGGTTTGGGGACCCATGGTCAAGGGCTATTACTACTATTTTTAGTGTATTTATAAATGTTTACTGCTTTTATATGCATTAATTAAATTTAGGCTCTACCTCTGAATATGAACTTGAGTACATCCTCTCTGAATTTTGAAAACATTTCTAGAATAGATTTGACCCATTGAACACTAATGACAAACAAACCTGACAGACTGTGGGATATTATCAAGAATGGCTGCTGTGTTAGTCAGGATAGACTAGAGAAACAAATTCATAGACACTCATATGTGTATAGGAAAGGGCTTTATATACAAGAACAACTGTATACTGAGAAAACAATGTTCTCAATATTCCAGATATCCCAGTCCAGATGAAGTCCAAGTCCGATATTAGCCCATGTGTCTGATACCAATCTATAAAGTCCTCTTTAGACTCATGAAACACATACGATGACACGAAATGCCGGAAGAACAGAGGCCGGTGGGTGGGAAGTCTTGTGGATCCTGTGGCATTTTAAGCATCTCAGCGCTGGCGGGGTGGGGGTGGGGGTCCCCACATGGCTTCTCCAGCTCCCAGGGCTCTGGCTGCTTCAGGGTAGCTTCATGTGGTTCTCATCAGACATGTCTCACAGGGAGTGAGCATGTGTCCCACCTCCAGTGAGCTATTTATCTCCTTAGCGCCTCCAAATGAGGTCATCCAGTTGCAACCTGATTCGTAGGTAAACTACACCCTTTCACTTGTAAATCTCAAATTGACAACAGATTATGTAACTACCACAGCTGCTAACTGCGAGGTCAGCAGTTCATAACTACCAGGTACTCTATGGGGAGAAATATGAGGTTTTCTACTTCTGTAAGCAGTTATCATGCAGGAAACCCAAAGTGGCAGTTCTATCCTATAGTCAGAATTGACTTGCTAGCAATGAGCTCGGAGTTTGGTGAATGTGATGGGTAGAACTACTTCTCTTCATTGAGGCATGTAATGTTAGATGCTTTTCCAGGTTTGTGTCAGTCTGGAGCACAGTCAAGTCTTTCTGATGGTAAGTATTTAAAACAGCTGCTCCCTCCCAGCAGTAAATTGTCCTGAACACAAAGGCAGTCTTTAATGCACGTCTCCTCAAAGTGAGAAAGTCATCATTGTGTACGTACTGTTTATAGAACACAAGCAGTCAGAGGTAGTGGTACCTAGCTTTCAGTTCATCATCGTGTTGCTGCCGAATGATTTCCTGTTGTAGGTTATCAGGCATATCAGCTAGTTCCTCATTGAATGGTGTAGTAACAATATTCAATTCCATTTGTTTACTTTTCACATCCATGAATTCACATCCGCTAAATGCCTCCATTAGCTTTGCACTTTCCCCGGCATATTCAAGTGTCATCGAAAGCTTTTTTCCCTTCCAGAGTGGGGAGCTGGACCATTACTCCTTTCTGGTTGCACTTTCCACAGCTTTTGTTGAGCTTCAAATCATGTCATCTAGGAACACGAGGAGCTGAGATGAGAAGCTGGTGAAGGGCCAGCAGCGTGATGTGCTGCTCGGGGTGGTAGTTGGGAATGTGCACCATGCATTTTAAATCAGACAACTATTTAGTATCATTGAGTACCCTGAGAGCGTTTTCTTTCATTTCCAAAAGCCGCTTTACTTCATCCTGCAATTTGTAAAATCTAAGCATGTTCCCTTGACTAAGGCACTGCATTTCACTTTGATAAACAGGCTCATCACACTCAGAATTAAGTCCTTAAACTGGTAGCTGTGAAGTCCTTAAACTTAAAGCCCTCTGCTTTTCACAAAATTTATTCATGACACCACTGTTAGCATCACCTTGCTTAATCACAATGTGAACAGAGACTTTCTTGGTGTATGATGCAGTGGCTCACAATTAAATAAGTAGACAAAGAAGTCAACAATATCAAGACAGGTGATTTGTTCTTTCTTACAAATGCAATGAACCCTTTGGGTGAGCCAAGTATAGCTGGAGCACCATCTGTAGTAAGACCACTTAACTCTTCAAATTCTAGCTCAATTTTTTCATGGATTAAACAAGGTTCTCAAACAAGTCTTCACTTCCAGTAGTGCCAGGCACGGCTTCCAGTAACAGCAGTTCCTTTCCCATGACAAACACTGCAGTTATCCCATAACTGAAAACGGCCAGCTGGGCAGTATTTGTTATGTCCACTCTCTCATCACAAGGCAGAAAGAAAAAATTGGAAATCTCCTTCAGAATCCTTCACTGTTTTTTTCAATATCTTGGGCTAAATAAATAATCCAAACTGAGACAGTTCTTAGAGACAAGCTAAGAATCTGAAACACCTTACTTTGCCTGGTGCTCACAACTTCACAGCAGCAACCATGCACTCTTTCCCTAACTCTCCCGCTATGTGATGTCTCAGCTTCTTGGTGATTAGCTCTTTCACTAAACAACTCATCTGAATAATGTTGCCTTGGTCACAATGAGGTCTAAGGAACCAATCTGTTGTGATCGCAAACCCTGCTGAAGAGCATTGATTTTATCCAGTCACATTTGGCTTCCCCATTCAGGGAGTTTAGCATGTTTCAAGCTGTAATGATTCTCCAAACTGTTTATTATTATTATTACTACTGATGCATCACCACAAGCTAGGCATGCAAGTTTGCCTTTGACTTCAACAAAAATAATCATTTGTCCATTTATCTTGGAGTGATCGTCACTCTGCATCAACATTTCTTTTCTTTGTAGTTGACAGTTGCAGAATGCCACACCACTTAAATATTAATAACAGTCTACTGTGTGTTTCAGTGGGTTCACTCGGCTCTCCAGGCTCATTCTGAGTGGGAATTGACTAGATAGCAGTGGAAATGCTCTTTTCTAAGGCCTGCACTTACCTGCTAACCAAAAGGTTGGGTGTTTGAATCCACCAATTGCGTTACAGGAGAAAGACCTAGATATTCGTTCCCAGAAAGATTTCAACCTAGGGTACCCTATGGAGGCAGTTCTACTGCATCACCAGCATGACACATGATACACAGCAGCAACAGTATTGTCCTTTGCTAATTGGTCCTCAAGTTATTCAAAACTTTGGGGTTATAGCTTAAAGACAATTCCTTTCAAGAATGGCTTCCCTGGCTCTCATTAAGATCCCTGCTGAAAGCTCCCATAGCTATTTTTCAAATAGTTCATTAGAGTTGCTATTAATTCTTCAGTTTATTTTCTTTGTCTTCCCTCTACTTGAATGTGAGTTTTACCACTAAAGGAAACAGGCTCCATCCAGACTTTACTATCTTTTCCTTTAGAGAATATTCATCTTTCTCTAGTGTCAGGACAATGAATCCATCATTTCTCTTTGACTTCACGTATCTCACAATATATATTCTGCAACAAAAGAATTTATCACACGTTGGCACAATTGTTTTTTCAAGAAGCAACAGAGATTCAATGGTTCCTCTTAAGTACAAATGTTTTCTCTTTCCCTAAAGTTTTATACTACCCTTCCTAATTCACTGCTATTTTATACTCCTTCTCTCTTCTTTATTTCCCTTCCATTTGAATGTTTTGCTTATTTTAGAATCTTAAACAGTGAATAAGATCGTAAGGTGGGGTCTGACAGTAGGGAAAATGGCCAAGCTTACCCTGGCAGTTTGGGGCAAGAACGTCAATGCAAGTCAAAAGCCTACTCTTGGCTTAGCCATTTCTGTCTCTGCCCTTCCTCACTTTAGAGCCTGAATCACTGGTTCTACGCTTCATCTTCTATATGGGCTGTAGAGACTGTGTTTGACTTTCAGATTGACTCTAAAGGGGATCGCTGCATTGCTTTCCCTTTTGTTATACAGATTTCTGCATTTAGTCACGTACTTTCTCAGTCAATTTCTTCCTGAGTACAATCACCCAGAATTCATTTCTCTATGCCATCTCATCTACACTTCAGGGAACTCGATTCCATTATACAGAAGGAAGGTCTTCCCATGTATGCGCTATGAAGAATTGTTTGCTGCAGTGTTTGATCCAACACAGAGATTCCCTCTTGGATACTAACCACAAACATGCAGACACACAACAATTTCCTAGGCTTTGGTTTTCTTCTTCGTCTTCTTTTTCATCTTCTTCTTTTGGGGATTTGCTTTGTTTTTACTATATTTTCTTTTAGGTTTATTTATGATTGTGTGGCTAATTTGATCCAGGTCCTGGCCACAGTTTGTGTTAAGTCATTTAAAGGATGAAGGTACAGCTACTGAGATGAGCTTTGGAGAGAAAAGGAAGTATTGGTGTGGGTTCTAGTTTGACCATTGTGTACAGTCACAGGTTTCAGGCATAATAAAAAACCCCACAATTCCAACAAGAGTCTCAAGATCTTTACAATGTTAACTCTGTGATGTCAGAAATTTTGTTAATTTTGCAGACCTCTTTTCTATAAATTTAACCTCCTTTTATTGTAGGTGTTTAATAAGTGTTGAATAAAGGAATGTACACTTTGCAGTAATGGAACTGCGAAGTTCCTAGCTGTAAAAAAAATAGCCCGTAAACTTTAGAGAAGCTTTTCCTCTAAAGAGATGCATCAGATATCAACATGTATTATTCTGTGTATATTAGTGTGCAGGTCGTGCACTTTACCCAGGATCATTAACCTGGACCCAGATCCTTGCAGGAAGTGCCGTGTAGGCCCTGCCATTCTTTGGCTTGCAGTTATAAGGTAACATAATGTCTTTTCTCTGCCCCACTATCTGAATATATCTTCTTTTATAAGGATATTACTCCTATATGATTTGGATCCACCCCATGCTAGTATAAGTTATGGTTAACCTAACTAAAAACATTTTTAAAAACTATCTCAAAACAAAATCATATTCACATGTACAGAACCACAATATTCTGGGCCCTTTCATTGTCTATAATTCACAGCTAAGTCACTGTGCCAGACATTATTTGCATATGATATGTTGTTTTTCCCACCATTGTGAAACTGTCAGAAATGAACTGTCAGAGGCTTCCTTCCTTCTATTAACACTTCTACAGCAGAAATAGGACCTAGAGGTCTTTTTTATTGAAGGGTTGGGGTCAAAACAGGTACAGGGATATAGCAGAGGAAAGATGCAAATAAACATTAAAATTATGGTTTCAGTTAGTAAATGTGTTACAAACAGGTTTACAAATCAGCACTCTGTTGGTTTGATTTCATGCATTTTAGAAACCATTATTAACTGTGACTCCAAAATAATGGCCCTCTTCCGTCACTGCCGAGGGAAGAAATGACACCTGACCTTGTGCACTGGGTCTTAGCTTTCTTTGACACCAAACTCAGTAATTATAATTATTTGAGCTCCAGATGAGACCGAAGCAGAGATTTAGCCAGTATCTAGACATCGGACAATAGTTAAATTCAGGAGTTAATGGTTTGGAATGACAGCCTCTGAAGATCCAGGGTCCAGAATGCTGGGGTTTATGGACTTTGTGTTAAATGGTGAATCACTCACAAATAGAGCCTGAATATCCCTGGAGAGTACTGCTGAAAGCCACTTCAGGTATAGTGTAGGTACCACCTGGCTGCACTTCCCACTGAGGTTCAGTCTGCTCTAGATTAAGGATATTGCAGCTCCAGCTAATGGTAAGCCTTGTATTGGGCCTGGAAATCTTTCAAGCAGCACGTGTTGAACACCAGAGGTGTTTATGTTCTAGAGTCAGAAGACAACTACTTGTTCCTCAACTAATGGTAACCAGAATTCACACAACTCTCAGAACCCTCGTTTCTTCTTCAGACTAATATGGTTTATAGAATTTTGCCCGCCCCCATTTTATAACTTTTAATTTTGCAATATTTTTAGACTTACAGAAGTCTCTAGCCTTACAGGATTCTGAAAATGTCAAATAACTTAAACATGAGAAAATATTTTGAAGAGTTTAGAAAGTAGCACTTTTACATGTTTTTCTGAGTTGGCTCTTGACCAATGGTGTCTACGTGACGGTATGAACCATGGTGTCTACATGATGATATGACCCATGGTGTCTATGTGATGGTATAACCCATGGTGTCTATGTGATGGTATGACCCAGGGTGTCTATATGATGATATGACCCATGGTGTCTACGTGCTTCTTCAGAACACTTATGTTAAAGCTTGATGATCATTTATATGTATGTTTTCTACTTTATTAGACTATATCCTACTTTTAATTTTAATTTCTTAAGCCTAAAGTTAATCTGGGGTTAAAAAAATAATACTAAGCTTTCAGCAAGTATATTGGAGAAATCTGGAAGTGAATATCCATGACAATTATATATCATGAAAAACAAAATTGAAATCACCGACTTGTACATGAAAAAATGTTGAAATGGAAAAGTTTATATATACACAGGGGGGTAGGCCCCCCAAAACAATGCTTTTTCAAGACTGTGTGTTTAATTTAAAAAAAACCAAAAACAACCTTTTCAGCTTCAAAACACTCTCCATTACACTTAATGCATTTGTCAAATCTGTGATTCCATTCTTGGAAACATTTTTCCAACTCATCTGTTTGTATGGCTGACAGCACCTCTTTCGGTTTTTTTCTTCACCTCTTCTATGTCATCAAATCACTTAACTTTCATGTTTCTCTTCATTCATGGAAACAAAAAGAAGTTATACGGAGTGAGGTCAGGTGGGTAAGGTGCATGGGGCAAGAGAGGAATGCTGGTTTTTGTCAAAACTGGTGCATTGAGATGGCTGCCTGAGAGGGTGCGTTGTCATGGTGGCAAAATCAGTCCCCGTCTTTCACTTATCTGGCCTTTTTTGATGCACACCATTATGCAATCTTTTCAGAACTTCTAAATAGAAAGTTCAATTAACAGTCTGACCTGGTCAAATGAACTCCAAATACACTATCCCCCCACCACATCAAAAAGACAAATAAGCATCAATTTGATCTTTGATTTCACTTGACAAGATTTTTGGGGGTGAGATGATGGTAGCATCTTCCACTGGCTTGATTGATGTTTGCATTCAGGGTAGAAAAAAATAGAACCATGTCTCATCACCACTAATGACCTCGGGGGAAAAGTGTGCATAGTTTCATATTTGTTCTTTCAAAGCCCAGCATGTTTCCGCTTGATGCTCTTTTTGCTGGTCAGTGAGAAACCGAGGCACAAATTTCGCAGCAACACTTCTCATTCCAAATCTTCCATTAAAATTCCCTGAACTGAGCTTCAAGATAGCCTACCTAACCCCCCTTCTCTTTAATGGCCTTTTGTTGGTCTGTGAGCACAAGTGCATGGATATTGTCAACAATTTTGGTCCATTTGGGAAGTTGATGGATGTTCAGAGCAAGTTTTGTCCTCAATCGACATATTACGTATTTTGAAATGAGAAAACCACTCCTACATTTGAATTTTTCCCATAATGCTGTCCTTGTAAGCTGTGTTCAACATCACAATTGTTTCTGCAGCATTTTTCCCAAGCAGGAAACGAAATCTTACAGCCACACTCTTCTCTTACATTGGCCATCTCAAAAAACTAGGTTCAAGGAAAAATGCTTTTATGAAAAAATTCACTGTGACCCACGAGGACCTTCCCAGGTGATGCCACTAGGTGCCCTAACTCAGAGTGAGTTGCTGGATGCTCACCTAGTGGGAAAAATGCATACCATGAAAGCTCCACCCAGTGGAACTTTTTTCCATTTGTCGGATATATATTAAAAATTCAGTGCCAGTGAGTCAATTCTGACTCATAGTGACCCAATAGGTCACCCAATAGGGCAGGGTAGAACTACCCCTGTGAGTTTCTGAGACAGTAACTCTTTACAGCTATAGAAAGCCCCATCTTTCTCCCACAGATCCACCAGTGGTTTTGAGCTGCTGACCTTGCTGTTAGCAGTCCTATACATAAGCACTACACCACCAGAATGCACTCTCTTTCACATATCACAAAAAATATTCAATTAAAAGAGTTAACATAGGAATAAAATCCATTGTAGCATAGCCATAGCTTGAGTAGTTACTGTAGTAAGGTTACCAAAGACTAAGCAATAATGCTGCTTGCTCGCACTATCAACAGCAATACCAAATGCTATGTTTTATAGCAAAAGAGGTGGGGATGTAATTCCATTAAGAATTGTGAGAAGCAGAGAGTATCCTAGATTAACTGTAATTAACTGTAATGACAGTGTTCTTGAGACAGAGGGCATTTGAACATAGAAGAGAAGGCAGTCTGAAGGGATTTGATGACTTTACATCGCTGGGTTTGAGGATGGGGAAAGGAGCCATGAGCACAGCAATGCAAAGACTCCAGCTTTGGATCTGGAAAAGCCAAGGAATAGTATAATCTTGTGGGCACCTTTACCTTTACCGTAATCCTGTCACAAACCATACAGCATTGTATTTCTTACCTTTATTTCCAGGCCCTTTTTAATGGAAAACAACTTTAGTTAGTTTGCTTACTTTAGTAGTGAATAGGCTATGCTATTTATAATCATATTCAGACTCCACTGTTTATAATCATCTTAAGGTGTGTAAGGAAACCTTCCAAAATAAGCAAGTTCCTTCTTAGCATTTCTGCCTTTAGTCATGCTGGGCTCAGACACATTTTCCATGATGAGGGCCTTGTCTTCACCCATGTCAGGCAAATCATTTTATTTCTGCAGACTCACAAGCCTCCTGCCCTTGTCCTTTGATTACTAGGCTTTGCTTATCGAGGAATTCACCAACACGGGTGTCTGTGAAAAATAGTGTAAGTACATTAAGCTTCATTTAGGCAAAAACAAAACAAAAAACTCCTGTACTCATAGGGCAGTGCTATTTTGATTGGCAGCCTAACTCTGAGCATGTAACTTTCCTGATCTGTGTTGGACTACACCCAGCTCAAAGCCCATTGGAGGGAATCTCTGTTAGATTTGGCATCTAGTTTACGAATTCAACTGTATCTTCAGGCCTACAGCTCACATTTTGGCAATATTTAGATGAGATTCAATTCACAGACATATTATCTGGCATGCATTTGTGTAGTGTTTCCAATTGCATTGGGATATCTTATCCAGACCTGCCTCTCTGAATTTCCATAAACCCCACTTCACCCACCCCAATTCACACACACTTGACCCAGTGGACATTTGTGGTGTGGACTTTAGGACCAACACATGTTGACAATGCACCTCAGGATTTATGAAGATCAACACAAACACCCAGTCTCATTTTCCAATAGAAAATGGGTTTACTCCTGGCAAAGAAGATATGTACTATGAGATTAAAAGTATTCTGTCTATGTAGCGATGGGTAAAATCAGGCCCTCTCTCCGAGGCTCTGCTTGCTGCCATCTGTTTTATTATCAACACACCGGCAGCTCAGCTCTGCGCCTTGTTAATGCTGCCCGGGGCCAGCTGCCAATTTCTGGCATGTGGTCAGCAAGAGGGAGACTATGATTTCACATAACTGTATCACACCTGCAGTTCAGAGGTCAGCTTCAGTCAACTCATATGTTTTCTCAAATACTGAGCTAGGATTCCAGAGACTTCCTGCTTATGCTGTAAGGTTTCCCTGAGTGGAAGTGCAGGAGTCCACCGTGGATCAAGGAGAGTGGAGCACCCTGAGGGGAGGGGCTGCTTGGAGGGCCATGGCTATTCTGATAGGCAACCTCCAAGATAGCACTAATGCCCCCTGCTTCTATAAGTTACACCTTTTGGTATCTACTTTCTTTCAAATTTGTTGTTGTTGTTGTTGTTGCTGTTAGGATCAACCAATGGCATATTACCCAATAAACAAGATAATCACTTGTTTAGGACAACAACAACACAGAGCACCTGTAGACACAAAGTAGGCAGGACACAAGGAAGGTGAATGCCATCAGGGAAGGAAATGGACAGGGTACTGAGTGAAATCAATACCATTTTATCAATGTTGTACATGATAACTATACACATCTTTTTCATTTGCATAGCTTGATAAACCACTTAAGAACACGCTAATGACACTATCCTTAGGTATGATTTGTGATCTATCTAAGGGATATGCATAAAGTGAACCAAAACACATCTCCACACTGAACTTGCCCTTGTATTTCTTTCATGCTCTTTAGGATCACATTTACCACTTCAGATATCAGCAGGAATTCAGTGAAGTGTCAGCATCAAAGGACAGAAAATGAGTGCATCTGTTTTCAAGTATTATTACAAGAAGAAAGACACTTGTTGAGAACTGTGAAAGGACCATCAACAAATATTGGACAACACACAAAATATAGTACTTCTGGCTGCCCTGTAAGTAATATTTCTTTTGATAATATCGGAACTGAAGAACAAAAGTAGTTGATTTTCACATATGATTTTTGTGTTAACATCTAAATGGAAATATAAATTTTATTTTTTTAATTTTTCTGGCTTTAAAATTTTTATTTCCCTGCACAGCAGGAAAAAAAATTCCATTATTCAAATGTGCTTACTGAAGTAGAATCAAGCTTTAATAGTAACATAATTGGTTAGTAATCTAGTATTTCAGGAGCCAGCCTTTGATGAGAGACCAACAGAAATGAAAGAAAGAGTCCTAGCGGCACTGAATGCATTTGTGAAAAACAATGCTTGAAGAACAGACAGAATACTAACTGATAATTTCAACAAATAGCTGCCATTGCTAGAAGCACTAACTCAGGTACATTATGAAATTTTGGAGCTGGACTGGAACTGAGCAACTGACTGGAAGAAATCCATACTTGTGTCTATGCCAACATATGGTGCTCCAACATCAGGTGTAAGTTTTGCATAATATCACACACAAGTAAAATTTGCAGAAGATAATCCAAAAATGGTTACAAGACATAGAAATTTGTCAGAAATCCATGCCAGACTCCAAAGACTATTTGGAGTATAAGAGATCATTTCTGGTGTCAGATAGATATTGACTGAAAGATAGTTGCCTGTGTTTCATTGACTCTGCAAGGCATTGAACTGTTTGGATAACAAATTTTGGATACCATTAAGAAGATGAGGAATCCCATAACCTTAAGTTCTTGTATGGAACCAGTACATGAAGCAAGAATCAAGCAAGAAAGTAGTGCATCAGATTGTATCTTTTCACCATATTTATTCAATCTTCATACGGAGCAGACAATACTAGAAACTGGAATATACAAAGAGGAACATGACATTCTATGGAGTGTATGAAGAAGCACAGGATCAGAGGATGAATCATTAATAACCTACAACATATTCAACATTGCTTACTGAAAGCACAGAGAACAAGCAGACCTGACTTGGACTAAGTTTAGGCAGAATGCTCCTCAGAAGTAAGGTGCATATTTGTCTCACATACTTTGGACATGTTATTAGGAAGCACGGGGTCTCAGAGAAGAACTTCATGCTTGGCTACAGAGAACCGCTGTGAAAAAAAAAAAAAAAAAACAAGAAATTTTTAAAAGATCAATTGACACAGTCAATGCAAAAATATAGGCTCAAATATAGTAAAACTTGTGAGGATGAGAGAAGACCTAGATGTATTCCGTTTCACTGTACCGAGGGTCACCGTGTGAACTAACTGAACAACACCAAATAATAGAAGCATATACCTGCATTGCCATTGATTATGACAAATCCAAGGCACATATCAGAAAAAATAATATTTCCTGTATCTTAATGCCAACAATGTACAGGTTATATGAGGTGCCTCAAACAGTTACAAACAAAACAACCCCCCTGCTGTTTGTGTGGTTCATCAGTCGATTGGCCTCACTGTTGACATGTCTTCCAGTTGTTACCACTCTTCTTTCCTCTGGACGATGAGACCAAGAATTGTGTATCCGAGGGCAGGTTGCCAGATTTTTAGACTCAGTTACTATTCATTACAGGGAGATATAGAACATTGTCTTTATGGGTTACGTGATACCATCTGACCTTGGTGTCTTCCAAGACTATGGTTCTGATGTCCTAGCCCAGTAACTCCCTCCCTCAAGGTATTTTGAAATGTCTGAAAAGTTTCCATAAGTTTTCCCTCTAAGTTCCACCACACTCATGGATGTATTTGCAACAAAGGTAAGTGCAGGTATACAAATATCTATCCATTCTTGCTGTTGTTAGGGGCCATCAAGTCAGTTCTTCCCCGTCGCAACCCTGTGCACAACAGAGCACAACACGACCCAGGACTGTGTCTTCCTCACAACTGTGGCTCTGTCTGAGTCCATGGTTGCAGCCACGGTGCCAATTCATTGCAGCCACGGTGTCAAGCCTTCTTTTTGATGACCTTCCTCTTTTTTGGTGGCCCCTCCACTTTACAAAGCATGATGTCCTTCTCCAGAGACCGATGCTTCCTGACAATATGCCAAAGTGTTTAAGATGAAGTCTTGATATCCTTGCCTCTAAGGAAACATTTGCTCATGCTTCTTCCAACACAGATCGATTTGCCCTTTTGGCAGTGTATGAGACTGTCAGTATTGTTCTCTAATTGGCAAGGATTTTCTGTGGCTTGGATCCACAATCAACATTCATGGAAGCAGCAGTCAAGAGATCAAAAGCAGAGTTGCATTGGGTGAATCTGCTGCAGAAGATCTCTTTAGAGGATTGAAAAACAAGGAGGTTACTTCGAGGACTAAGGTGCACCTGGCCCAAGCCAGGGTATTTTCCATTGCCTCCTATGCACGTGAAAGTTGAGTAAGGACGAGGGAAGACAAAGTGATGCATTAGATTGGAATTCTTGGAAGAATATTGTAAGTACCATGGACTGCCAAAGTACACACAAGTCTGGGTGGCTGGGATGCTCCTTAGAGGTGAGGAAGACAAGACTGTCTCTTACATACTTTGGACATGCTTCGGTCAGGAGAGACCTGCCCTTAAGGACATCGTGCTCAGTAAAGTAGAGGGACAGTGAAAAAGAGGAAGACTCCAAGAGATGGACTGACCCAGTAGCTGCAGCAATGGACTCAGACACAGAAGCAATTGTGAGGCAGGTGCAGTATGGGGTCATGTTTGGGTCCCTTGTGCACGAGGTTGCTAAGGGTCAGAATTGACTAGATGGCAGTAACACCAATCACAACAGCAATGCCCTCCGTGTATGGTCTCACCCACACAGAGCCGTGAGTAGGAGAACCACAAGTAAGTCCTTTCATTTCCCCACAGTTTCCAAGACAGCAGATTCCCATCCTTCTCCACAGAGCAACTGGTGGTTTGTATCACTGACTTATTGATAGACAACTGACCACTTAACGATTGTGCCACGAGAACTCCTCTGATATAGCATATATGTTTGTAATATAGTTGATATTGAGTCTAATAAAAGTTCTCCTCTATTAGGTCTTCTTTACTAAATGCTCATGTTTTGCTTTGTTTGGAATCAGTGGGTCTTATTTGCTAGAATAATTTTAAGGTTATAGAAAAAGGAAGGTGAAAGTACAGAGGATTCCCATCCACCGTCTTCACAGTTTGCTCTTTTATTAAATCTTTGCATGATAGACTTTTCAAAACTGATGAGCAAACATTGATATATTATTTTAATTAAAGTCCATAGGTTGCATTAGGGGTCACTCTGTGTTCCACAATTCAATAGGTTTTGATAAACATGTAATATCATATATTTATCATAATAATATCATACAGGATAATTTCGCTGTCCTAAACATGCCTTCTGCTCCACCTATGCATTCCTCCCTCCCTCCCCTTGAATACCTGTCTACCACTCATCTATTTACTAGGCCATGATTGAATCCCATCACAAGATCAACTCCCACTTCTCATTTCTCAGCATTTAGCAGAGAGAAAATAAGATAGCCAAAACATCAATTTTAAGGTAATATGTATACTGACAACAAAACAAATTAAATTGCTTATTTGGTTATTCTGAAGACCTAGATTCTAAATGGTATTTGGGACAAAGGATTTATCTTCTATTAGCAGGCAATCTAAAGTAATTGATCAGGTGATGTATAAGGCTTCCTCGCGTATATTCAGTAGTAGATACATTGAGGAATACAAGGCAGAGTGTGTGTTCCTGGGCATGCTCTGGTCAAAGGTGGAGAGCCACGCTGTGCTCACAGGGTGCAAATATTTGCTGAAACTAATGGGAAATGAGCTCAGGGTCTATTGAGGAATACCCAGAATTGTAATGTTTTTATGCAAATTCTTCTTAATTACCGTGGTCAAACAAGAACTACATGTCCATGGAAAGGCTGGTGTTTGCTTCCTCTCATTTGGTGCATGTTTCTGATTAAACTAAGATTTACAACTGGGTCAGTATCTATCTTTCAGAGCTAGCCTACCAATTTGGCACGGTTTCAAATAGTTTGAGCGTTACTACCATGCTGGCAGGGTGACAAGAACCCCAAATCAGCGCCCCCAGTGTCTAGTGATTTCAGATCTGATGATGGTGGAAACAGTTGTCAAAACATTCATCTGTAGGAGGGAAAGATAGTCAATGAATGAAATGTCTAGTTTGCATTTAAGCTGCAGATTTTAACTTTGTATACATCTGTTAGTTCATATTCTTAATTAAGACATGTGTGAGACCTGCTTTATTGGTAACCTGCATATTCAAAGATGGCATTTCTGATTATCTTTCTACTTATTTTTTCTTGGAAGAAAAGAATACAGTGAGTGGCTACGGAGGTCCTGTGTGGATGATCAAAGAGATTGCTTGCTGCCATAAATGCTTACATTGCTGTGTCACCGGAACAGAAACACGGTAGTAGTCAGTTGCTTCTTTTAGAGACCTTACTGTGATGAAGTTGATGCCGACTCGGAGCCTACACACAAGACAGGGCAGAGCTGCCCAGTGTTTCCAAGACAGCAGTAATCTGGGGGAGTAGAAAACCAAGTCTATCTCCTGCAAAGTAGCTGGTGATTTCCAATTACTGACCTTACAGCTAGCACCCCAAAACATTACAATTACTCCACCACGGCTCCTGGAGATGAGAAAACTCAGGAGAGCTCTCGGCTACTTTAAAGATAACTAAACACGATAAAGCAGTCACTGGCTGACCAAGAACGGTAAAGGCCAAGGAGAAGCATCTCAAGATTTATTTGGAGACCACTATGCACAGGCAGTGAGGGAGCCCTAGTGGGATAGTGGTTACCCATTGGGCTGTGATCTGTATGTTTGCAGTTCCAACCACCAGGTGTTCCAGGGAGAAAGAATGAGATTTTCTACTCCTAGAAAGAGTCACAGGCTTGGAAACGCACAGGGGCCCTTCTATCCACCCTCCAGGGTTACCGTGAGTCAGAATTAACTCAAAGCCAGTGAATAGTATAGGCAGTAAGTTCAATGGCCCTTGTGGTGCTGTCAGGTAAGCCTTAACTCGATAACTTTAAAGTCAGAGTCTCAAACCCACCAACTGTGTTGTGTGAAAAAGTTGAGGCTATCTGCATCCATAGAGAGTTACAGCCTTAGAAATTCTATGTTGGGTTCCTGTGACTCAGAATCAGTTCAATGGAAGTGAGATAGCATATTTTAAGATAGTCAATGTGTGATCTCATTGCTCTCTGCATTGCAGAAGTTTAACTGCATGGAGACTAATTCTATTATATACTTGCCATGTCCAAATCAAGGAAAAATGCTTGCTAATGTCTTCAGCAGAGGGAAAAATAACACGAGCAAATTGATGAATCAGCACGTTAGAGTTCTAATGACAAAGTTAACTGTCTAGATTAAGCAAGATAACACGCCTTTATTAAAATGACTAATGCTCACAAGAAGGGACGAAATCATTTGACATTTAAGCATGATTAAAATAAGTGATTAGCCTATAATGGGAAAGTTTTTGGTAAAATTCTGAATTAGATGGGTGAGTCCAAGCAGAGGTCCCTAGTTTACCTGTAACAAATTGTCTTAGTCATTCAAGGGCTTTAACAACGAGATGCTCTCTGGTTCTTATCCTACTCTAAAACTGAATAAGTCCTCCAATTCTGATGAAAATTTCCCCACTCTAAGTTTTTCAAATAGGTAGTAAATTAAAAATGACAAGTTAACACCACATCTGAGGTGGTGAATAGAAAGCATCTGTTCTTTCTCTGCCTTTCAAATAGCAAGGAATAAACATGAACAATGACAACAAACATGAACAATGACTACAAACATGAAAGTTATAAAGGGAAATGCCAAAGGCAGGGTTGTGGTCGAGACATGTACACATGGTGTGTTGGCACGAAGTTATGGTGGGTGTGTTAGGCAGGGTTGTCTAGAGAAGCAAAACCAGTGACAATCATGTTTGTATAAGAAACAGCTTTATATCAGGAAAGCATTCTAGCCCAGTCCAACTAAGTCCACAGCTCTAATGCTAGCTGGAGCCTTCTGCAGATTGACATAGCAAAGGGCATTGATACTGAAAGATGATGTGGGCTGCAGAGAGAGCACAGGCTGGTGGAGGCAGAGTCAAATAGATCCAAGGTTGGTGGCAACACTGTAGAGCGCCTCTAACTTGGAGGTCAGCTCCTAGTTAGCAGCCCACATGGAGTCAGTGTTGAAGGCAGACGGAATCCCAACATGGATGAAGGCAAAGCACAAGAAAAAGGAAGAGAATTTCTCACTGTCTGTCTTATAGAAAAGGCCACCTCCCTAAGGAGGCATCATCAGGCTATAATCTTATTGATAAACTGGACTCCCCCTACACATTCATATATGGTCAAGTTGATATGAAAATCTAATTGTCAGAGTGGTGTATGGGTGGTTTTCAGGAAAGAAAGAAGTCCATATTGAAAAAGCACAGGTAGCAATTAAGAGCAGTGTGAATAGGCTAATTCTGGAAAAGTTCTAGAAAAGGGTAGGAAAAGCTTGGTACTTTCAGAAATCTGCAGAGCAGACTTTAAAATTTAATATACAGGTATATTGAAATTCACTTCTTATTTCTTAAACTTATACATAATTAATACCTGAGATTTGAAAGTTATAAAACTCGACATAGTTGAAAATAGTGTTTAGCTTTTCTCGACATAGTTGAAAATAGTGTTTAGCTTTTTTCACACTCTACTAAAGGCTTGAACCCTACTACTACTGAATGAGAAAACTAGCTTCCCAGAAACCGACTCTGAATATGAAAGTCTGAGCTTGGATGTCCGTGTTGCCTTAACTTCTCATTGAGTGATGTAAGCTAAAAGGTGGGGATAATAATTTTCTTATAAGAATATTCTATAGATGACTGCCATGTCAGGTCTTTGTGTTGTTACTTTGTACGTGAAGGGAAAATAAATGAGATGAGTGATGAGGGAAGAGACCATGTCTCTAACTGGCTAATAGCCCAGAGATGCTGAATGAAAGTACGGATCCCCCATTATGAGTCTCCTTCCAACTATCCCATCTTTCCACTTTACCAACAAATATAGACAAATCCATGTGTTCAATGGAATGCCAATGACAAGCTCTAAGTAAATGTATGACAGCATCATCTCTGAGTCAGCATCTGTCCTGTATGGTTCTGTCCCAGCACTGGACTGACAGCAGATCATCACTTGAGCCGGAGAAATGAACAAATGGATGAGCCTGTAGTGCAATTCTATTACTATAACACCACTAGAGGGTTTTGGTAACATTTTAGTCTGCACCAGAGTTATAAATGTATGTACATGTTATAACTCATGGTTGATCTGAAAAGAATGATGCCATATGTTGATATTAATCCACTGTAGAATTTGCTCCAGAAAATAGTCCTGTCAGATTTACCTTAGGAGTAGCTGCACGGGCATTGTTATTGTGTAACTTAAAAGTCACATTGTCCCCAGAGTCAGAAAGGAGATTTCTAGAGCTGATTCTGACACCATCCACTTCTTCATGCTGAAGAAACAGTACTTAAAACCATTGCTTCTGATTGGGATTATAACAATAACAATTATATAAAGCAAATTAGAAGAATAGTACCTGGCAAAAAGTATGTGCTTAGAAAGTTTTAGCTGATAGTGTATTTTTAAATTAAAAATCATTCCTATTACTTTCAACATATTTGAATGAAAAATGTAGACACTAGAAAAAAGTAAAAAGAAGCATTTATGAAGCATTATCTTGATACTTGATGGTATTACAAAATTATTGTTAACTTTTTTAATGTAGTGATGAAACTATGTTTATACTTATAATCTTTATTTGTAAGAGATAGAAACTTACATATTGGTTGATGAAATATGATATCTAAGATCCACTTCAAAATAATCTAAACTTGGGTAGTATAGGTAATAGAAAACTGGACATCAATTCAAGATTGTTTCAGCCACTTGACACAGGCTTTCATTTTACTGTTTGCTTTACTTTACCCATATGCTATAGTTTTCTAAAAAGTTAAAATAATAAACGTAATATGCACACATGCATATACAGAAACATGTGTGTGCTGAAGAGTCTCATTTCTAGTCAGTACAGTTTAAGTAGACATTGCTCTGCCTCCTCCGTGCTTGGTGCTGGAGTGAGCACCAGAAGATGGAGCGCGGCAGCAGAAACTGTGTCAGGGAAACTCAGGTGTGAGTTACTTGATGTTTATCAGGAGAACGATGATTCACAACTATTTAAACACACCCCTCCCA
The DNA here is from genome assembly GCF_000313985.2 of Echinops telfairi. Lineage (NCBI taxonomy): Eukaryota > Metazoa > Chordata > Mammalia > Afrosoricida > Tenrecidae > Echinops > Echinops telfairi. The sequence goes on from NW_022111368.1 coordinate 34,989,110, forward strand.
CTATTGCCGTAAGTACTTCGTTAGTGGCACAAAGAACAAGCAATAACAGGGGAGGGAAAATTATATCAGAGAAACCTCCTTACGGAAAGTGAAATTTCAAAATTAGGAATAGAAAAAACACCCACAGGTGTTTTTTAAAGGGGAGGTGATATCATTCTAAGAACACATCAAAGAGAGACAGTATTGAAAGATTTAAGAAGATTAAAAGGACACATGATAAAGAAGATAAGGTAGATGACTGACTCTGATTTTGAACTTCCTCATAAGATTTCAAAGCAGACATCTTTTTTAGGCTCTCAACTAATGTGGGGAATTGTATGATAGAACTGGCCTCTGGAGTAAATCGGAATACGTGGTCTCTATGAGTCAGCGTCAACTGAATAGCAATGAGGTTTTAGCTATTCTTAATCTGGCCACTTCCTAGCCAAGTGTCCTTGGCAGTTCCCCTCAAGGTCTATGAAACTGAAAAACAAAATGCCTGCTGTATAAAACTGATAGGGCTCCTGGAGATTGAAGGAAAATGACAGTGTGAACTAATTTTGGAAATCTCCGAGTCCTGGACCTGGGCCTGCTCTCTGTAAAGTGCTGCTATTACTGGTTCTCCCACGCGTGACCTTGTGCAGATGGAACTGTCCAATGGTTGAGGCCACTATCTTGTGTCAAAGACAGTTTTGTCTCCAGTAGGTCACGCTGTCTTGGAAAGTGAGCAGATCGTTCAAGGAAGGGAGTCAAATGACGGCAGTCCCAAAGGTTGGAAGGAAGGACCCTAATGCACAACGTGGAGAGCTGCATCACAGAATAGGGACTGGTGCAACTCCGCCTCCCCTGCCTGGCAAGAGGTCAGTCTGGAGGGCTGCATCACCTCAAACCCTGCTCCTCCACACAAAAAGGTCATCTGCTATGATTGCTCTGGATTTTGGACATTCACTGAGTTTTAGCTGTGCTACCAGGTAAAAGAAGGAATCCTAGTCATGCAGTAGGAATGGTGCAGCTGCTAATCAAAAGGAAGCAGCTCAAACCCACCAGCTGCTCTCTGGGAGAAGAATGTGGGAGTCTGCTCCTGCAGATGACACCACTGAAAACCCTCACGCATGGACCGCTCTTTGGATACATGAGGATAAGTAGAAAACACTGGTTTTAGGATTCCAGTTCATACATGTATCGGTGCATCCCAATACCAATGTTCTTCCATGTCTACTGATGGATGTACACAAGTTCTTTCAGGAATATATCTGTCTTAGGCTCCTTTGTGGCATTCCTTTAAAAAAGAGCTAATCAAAATAATGGCTTCTTAGTGGATCTGTGGGGGCAGTTAAATTCAAAGCGGAGACGTCTGCTCAGAAGGTTATGATCACTGTTTATTGAGACTACAAAGGAGTAATATTGATAGGTTTATGTAATCTTTAAAATATAGAGTGACCAAGGATTTTCTTTTATTTGGCTCCTCAATCAAAGCCCATAGAAGCAGCAGTCGGGAAATCAAATGACATATTACAATGGGCATATTTGCTGGAAAAGATTTAAGGCATTAAAATCAAAGATGCTCTGTTAAAGAATAAGAGGTGCATGTATGTGACAGTTGAACAAAAAATAAGAAGACCAAAGAAATATTGATGTCTTTGAAGTATAATGATGCCAGAGAATAAGAGTTTTAGCATGAACTGCCAGCAGAGTGAACAAATCTGTCTTGGACGAAGGACAAGCAGAATGCTCCTTTGAAATCAGGTTGTGAAAATTCTTCTCAGATACCGTTGGCATGCTCTCAGGAAAGACAGGTCCTTAGAAAATGACATCATGCTTAGCAACGTTGGGGTCAAAAAACTGAGGAAGACCCTCAATGAGATGGATTAACATAGTTGCTGCAGCAATGAACTGAAGCATGGGCATGAGTGCGAGGATGGTTCAGGTGGGGAGAGGGGGCAGGGCTTTCTTTTGTTATGCATAGGGATTTCATGAGCTGGGATCAATTGATGACACCTAGCCACACACACACACAGATTTCTTAATGGATTTGCTCAGGGAGGCACAGCAATCAGGGGAGCTTATTATGAAGAAGTTTTAAGAAAATAAAAAAACTATTTTTATGCCAATAGTTTCCCCCAGCACAGCAATGCACTTGTTTACTAATTGAGAGGAGCAAGGGTAGTCCTATAGAAATTTCATTAGGAAACCTTACCCCCAGTCACCACGGCCCAGCATTTGTTCCTTCAGATTTTTTATTCCCAAGGTCAAAGAAAATTAAAAAGAATATTATCTTCCTTCAAAGAAACCAAACCAACATTGTGCCGTGCTATGCATTGAAAAGTGTTGAATACTTCCTGGAAGGGTTAGAAAGATGGATACACTGATGGAGGACATTTTGAGAAACAACGTCTTCACATGTTAATGTTTTTGTTTCATAAAAGTTTAAAGACTGTTGTGGAACTAATTTTTGACATTTTAATGTTCTGTGTCTATTCTCTCTACTGTTTATATTCTTTAATACACATGCATGTACCATTCCTGCTTCCCTGTAGGGAAGCTTGATTCAATAGCTCTATATTACAGTACTCTTCGTCAACCAGGGGAAGGCGTTGCCATGAACATGAATCAATTTCATCAGTTCTGGCTTGACCATGCCTCAGACAAAAGCTCTGGTGTGGCAGGACCATGTTTACATTGAAGAAGCACAAAACTACCATCATTAACACTGGAGGCATATGCACCTAAGGATTTGGGGGGTTAGGGTGGGGTGGGCAAAGATATAGAGAATAATCGGAAGGATCTTGAAGCGGAACAGTCCAGCTGTGGGCTGGAGGATGAGGTGAGTGTCAGAGAATAAGGCAGGCCTGTGTGGAGGCTGCTGGGAGACCGTGTGGGCTGCCTATTTGTGTCACCCCCCACTCCCTGACGGTCACAGGATGCAGACAGCTCGGATGAGGCTGCTATGAGGCAGTGAGAAGGAATGTATGCAATAGCAGCAACAGATAACCTTACCCAACACTGTGAGGACAGACTACGTACATTTGCCAGGAGATAGCCCTGCCTCAGACTACAAGGAGGAAGACCTGTAATTAAAGATTTTGTATGTGTCCATTTGGAGACAAGAAACTATCTAATTAGGAGAAGATATGCTTTTAACATGAGAACGTTAAGAATAGAGGGAAGGCTAAGACACTTAGTACGGTCTACCCTGGCCAATATTTCTGGAAAATTTCCCCACTTAGTCATTTCTTCTTACTAATTTACTGTTCCCAAAATAAACCAGAAAACAAGGCAGGGCTCTTCACTAAAGCCTCTGTTTCATTTGCTTCCAGTCTGTTAACTGTGGGTGTTATGTGGAAGGTCTTTTGAGTGTGATGGCTGCTGAATTTGGCAGGCAAAAAAAAAAACAACATCCCCCACCTTCTTCCATTTTTGTCAGCTTGAGGAAATGTTCTCCCATGGTCTCCCTCCCACTCCGAGTCGTCTTCTTCCTTCTTGCCAGCATAACATGAAGCCAATCTGTCACTTGTCTGGACAGGGCCAAAACGCATTCCGCATTTGTGTCAGGAGTGGGTGCTGTCTCCAAGCAAAGCCAAGTCTTCTGTTTCTATTTTGCCAGAGATTCAGTGACTGATCTAGGAAGTATCTGGGGAAACATAGGTTTTCTTCTGCCTTCGTAATTCTTTTTCTTTTCCACCCCCCGCTCTCCCTCTTACTCGCCTGGGCCTAATAAGCTGAAAGAAGTAGCTAAATAGCAATAAGAACTAGAACTCGTGAATCTTCTTGTTTAGTTCCTAAAGTCATTTCAGGTGATCCCTGAGTCACAAAGGAGTTTTTCCACTGAGTCTGTACTTTTACTGCCTCAATAATAAGCCCAGTGTATTAGTCTGGGTACTTTAGAGAAACAAATCCACAGAAACTCATGTATAAGAGAGAGTTTTGTATATAGGTTAAGTGCACATCAAGAAAACATCCCAACCCAGTGCTGCCCAGACCCACAAGTCCAACATTAACCCATTAACCCATATGTCCAACACCAATCCACAAAGTCCTCCTCCATCTCACAAAACAGACACAACAATGCCGACTGCAGGAGGAAAACCAAGTCAGTGAGTGTGTAAGCATCTCAGCGCTGGCAGGGGTCTCCACACAGGTGCTCTAGCACCCAGGGTTGCATCGGGGTAGGTCCATGTGGCTTCTCCTTGAGAATATCTTGCAGGAAGTCAGCCTTGTAAGCTGAAGCAGGGAATTGCGAAGGCAGCTGCATCCTGTTGGGACCATCACAAAGCAAGAGACCTGAGAACTAGAAAGCCGAGGCTCACTGAGCCTTTTATCCCTGGCCTTTCAAATTAACCCCACATGTGTTTATCAGCCAGGTTGGCACAATAAACTAACTACCTCAACCAGGAAGTTTGGATGTAGGGTCTCAGATTCCAGAATCTGAATGTGAATTCCTAAACTGAAGAAATCTCTGGGCCCTGGGAAGCTTTGAATTTAATGTCATATTGGATCATGCTGATTACCAATATTTGCCAGAAATAAACCCAAAATACCGTCAAAGGTTGGTCTCCAACTCCATCTAATACGATGATCACTAAAAGACCCGCATTCCCTTCTCAACTATGACCCTCTATCCAATGCCAGAGATCACGGTGGAGATTTTATGTAAGTATAATCCAAGTTGTTGTTGTTATAATCTGTTATCAAGTAAGCCCCAGATTCATGGAAACCCCAAATAAAACAGCATAGGCTGTGATTAAAGGGTTTTCATTTGCTGATTTTTAGTAATAGGTCCTCAAGCCTTTCTGTTGGGTCCACCTTTGTCTGGAAGCCCCAGTGAAACTGTTCAACAGCATTGCAATATGCAAGCTTTCACCAATGATTCTTAGTGACTGTGCGTGAGGTGCATTAGCTGGATAGCAAGTTCAAGTCTCCTGCATGGAAGATGACAGCATCAGCCTAATTTGACCTCTTCCATGTTTCCTTATAGGATCAATGAAAATAAAATGAAAGATAGAAAACCTTTTGAAACAACTCTATTCTATTTGATCCTAAAAGTCATTATGAGTCAAATGGTATGACATTGGTATTGAGCCTCAATAACACAGAACAACTATAAGTCAAATGTTATTATATAATTCTTGAGTCTGGAAACTACAGAAATAGGCTTCCAGAGTTTAGAAAACCTAGAGGCAACTTGAATTCAGTGTTTCTGAAAGTGTTAATCCCAAACCAACAACATCAACCTTATCTGTAGATTGATTAAAATGGGAAAATGATCATGTCCCATTTCAGATCTACTGAATCAAAAGTCCTGGGGGGTAAATCCCCGAACTACCTGGGATTTAAGAATAACCAGTCTAGTCGAATGTAAGACAGGCTTTGTGCATTAAGAAACATCATCCATAAAGGAAAAAGATATTCATTCATTTAATAGAACATGTGTATGTTAACTAACCATGATGTCTTTGACAACATTCTAGGTTCTGAGTGTATGATAACTAGCCATGGAAAATGAGGGAAAGAGCAAGGCTATGTTTTTTAAAGTCCGTGAAAAAAAGACAGATATAAATAAATTGTTGCAATAAATATAAATGATTTATATTTAAAAATGAAAATATCATGGCTCTCAGACTGGATTAAAAAAAGAGTCAGCATGTTGTCACTTAGGTACATGAAAAAGAGAAAATATTAAAATAAAATAGTAGTAAAAGAGTTTCCAGGAAAATGCAAAGAAGAAATAAATGGAATAATATTTATTTCACAGAGAGTACAATACAGGACCAAAATAATATTTCTCTGAAATAGAAAAGTCAAAAATATCCAGAAGAATGGAAGCAAGATTATCACCTGAGAAAAAGTCCACTGTCCAGAGCTGGTATTGTATAGAATATTGTATAGGGTCATTGTAAGTAAAAATCAACTCAATGACTGGGTATTAGCTTTTTGGAGGGTGGGGGTGGGGCTATAGAAGATCATTCCACAACAGTTGCAGCAGTACATTGACAGGGAGCTGCCAGAGGTTCAGACCAGATTCCAAAGAGGACATCAAAAGGGACATTATTACTGATGACACATGGAGCTTGGCTCAAAGCAGAGAATACCAGAAAGATGTTTACTTGTGTTTTATTGCCTCAGCAAAGGCATTGAGCTGTGCGGGAATTTCAGAACACTTTGTTGTGCTTATGTTGACTTTGTGCATGGATCAAGAGGCAGTTGTGAGAAAACAACAAGGGATACTGCATATATAAAAATCATGAAAGGAATAGGACAAAATCGTATCCTCTTACCATATTTGTTGTATCTTTATGCTGAGCCAATCACCAGAGAAACTGGATGATAAGAAGAATGGGGCATCAGGATTAGAGGAAGGCTTATTAATAAAGTGAGATATGCAGTTGACACACCTTGCTTGCTGAAAGTGAGGAGGACTTGAAGCACTTGTTAATGAAAACTCAGGATTGCAGCCATCAGTGTGGATTACAATTCAGTGTAAAGAAGACCCAAATCCTCACAACTTGACAAATAAGTTTCATCATGATAAATTGAGAAAAGGTGCAAGTTGTCAAGGACTTATTTTCTTCTTTGGATCCACAATCAATGCTCATGAAAGCAGCAGTCCAGAGATCAAAAGACGCATCGCATTAGGTAATTCTGCTGCAAGAGATCTCTTAAGAGTCTTGTAAATCAAGGCTGTTCCTTTGAGGACTAAGATGCAAGCAAGGGTATTTTCATTGCCTCCTATGCGTGTGCAAGTTGGATAAAGGAGACCAAAGAAGAATCGATGCATTTGAACTGTGGTGTTGGAGAAGAATACTGAAAGTACCATGGACTGCTAACAGGTCAAATCAATCTGTCCTGGAAGAAGTACAGCCAGAATGCTCCTTGGAGGCAAGGATGTGAGACTTCATCTCACATACTTTGAACATGCTGTCAGGCATCAGGTTTGGTCCAGGAGTGAGGCAGGGAAAAAGAAGGCCCTCAAATAAATGCATTGACAAGTGGCGGCATCCATGGACTCAAGCTACGAACAATTGTGAGGCTGGTACATGACAGGACTGCTTCATTCTGTTGTGCATAAGGTCTCGATGGGTCAGAACTGACCCTAAGAACAACAACATGAATAGGTAAGGCTCTCTGGACCTCATATTTCATGGTGTACTCCAATCTATTTTTGCTTTGGAATTAACACCAGATTGTGTTTGACCAACATCTCCAAGGACCTGAGTGATCCAGTGGTTAAGTACTCAGTTGTTAACCGCATCTCCCCACTGTCCCCAGGGAAGAAGATGCGGCGGTGTGGTTCTGTGAAGACGACATCCTGGGCAGCGTTGTAAGTATAGGTCTCCTCTCTCCTCCAGAGTTTCCATGAGGACAGAGGAAAGAGTAGCTGATCTTTCCACACTTTGGAAGACAAGGTAGCTGGCAAGGGCTGATTGAACTCTTTCATCAAAGCAAGATGAATGCTGTTAAGGTATGGAGACGTATTCTAAATACATCTTCACAGAATACTGCTTCACCTCGTGAAAGATTCCCTAACACAGCAGCTTTGTCCCCACTGCCCTATGACCTGCTCTGCTGCTACATGGTCCTCACATTGTCTTTTTCATTTGGTTTTAATGCATCTGTAACAATAGGATATTATTACAATGCCTCAAGCATAAAGTTCTTGAACTTTGGGGAACGTGGCCAAGGAAGAATTGCAGCTACCATTTTTCTCAAAACCACTCATTTCTTTTCTGTCCTCAATTGCCACTTGGAGTCAAATTAAACAGTCACCACACATATTAGCAACCAATAGCATACAACATATGGAGGAAAGCCAGAGTATTTCATAAATCTGAGTCAGGCAGCTCCAATGATTACTGAAGCATAAAATATTTTCACCCCAGAGCTAAACTGGAGTGAGATATCAGGGAGGGAACTAGAAAGCCGTCCCACATGGTGCCAAGAGAGCCTGTCAGGATTCCTGGAAGGGTGGATATTTCCTGCCCCATACTGTCCAGTGATCATTGATTTATAGATCATCAGACCTGGAAAGGACCTTAGAATTATCTTTAAATTGAGAACATTGTGTGAAATGCTTTGATTCAGAGCCTAGCTTCCAGGAAATTTTATTTTCTGTCTACTTCTAAATGATGCTGCCTTTAGGGGGAAAATTGACACTAGCACAAAGGTCAACGCATTAAACTAACATAATTCCAAAATAATTTATTTTAGAAAGATCGGTACAAGAATGGTCTCAATGAGGTGTGAATTAAAGATGTTCCAACTGTTCCACTTTTCTAAAATACCACTCCATTGCTCCAGAACTCAACCCCCACTCCTTCTGTGAGCCGATTCCCAGATAGTCCAGGGTTCCCCAGTTCACTGCAAGGTTTCACACCATTCATGCATCATTAACAAAATAGTTCTCATAACTGTGGAGGCGGGTTTGAGTCCCAGATCCATAGTCCAAATGTCCATCTGGGTAGTCCTCCTAATTCACAGGCTGCAGAACTTGAATCCCCAAAACCAGAAGTCAGGAAGCAGTACGTCTGATATAGGATCCAAAGCAAGAGAGTGAAATGTCCCAAAGGGAAAACACGTCTCGGTTGAAGCAGGCTAGAAAGCTTGCTGGGACTCACATCACGCTGGCGCCCCAGGTCCTGGGCCAGCAGGCTTTTGAGCATGGTAGCTGGCATCTGATGGATCTTCTCACCAGTGAGTCAGCACTGATATTCTGCACAGGCTCAGTGAAGATGGGGAAGATGGCATTTTGCTCACCATCAGGGATAAAGCTGTCGTTTTTGTCTTCTGAAGAGCATACCTACGAAGGAATAAAAAATGGTGACTTTAATCGCACCTTCCGGTATGGAGGGAGCTAAAAGCAGATCCCATTTAATCCTACCTGGTTAATATAACAGGTATATCCTTTCAAAACACAGTTAAAATCACACATGTTCATTCACTGTCATGGAGCTGATTCTGATTCATAGCGACCCTGAAGGACAGCGTAGAACTGCCCCTGCAGATTTTGCAAGACTGTAACTCTCTTTTTTTTAAATCATTTCATTGGGGGCTCATACAACTCTTATTACAATCCATACATACATCAATTGTGTAAAGCACATTTGTACATTTGTTACCCTCATCATTCTCAAAACATTTGCTCTCCACTTAAGCCCCTGGCATCAACTCCTTTTTTACCCCTCCCTTCCCACTCTCCCCCTCCCTCATGAACCCTTGATAATTTATAAATTATTCATTTGTTATATCATACACTGTTCGATGTCTCCCTTCACCCAATTTTCTGTTGTCCATCCTCCAGGGAGGAGGTTATATGTAGATCCCTGTAATCGGTTCCCCCTTTCTACCCCAGCCTTGCACAACCCTCCCGGTATCGCCACTCTCACCACTCATCCTGAAGGAGTCATCTGCCTGGATTTCCTGCGTTTCCAGTTCCTATCTGTACCAGTGTAATCCTCTGGTCTAGCCAGACTTGTAAGGTAGAATTGGGATCATGATAGTGGAGGGGGGGGAAACATTTAGGAACTAGAGGAAAGTTGTATGTTTCATCATTGCTACACTGCACCCTGACTGGCTCATCTCCTCCCCGTGACCCTTCCATAGGGGATGTCCAGTTGCCTACAGATGGGCTTTGGGTCCCCACTCCGCACTCCTGCTCATTCACAATGATATGATTTTTTATTCTTTGATTCTTGATACCTCATCCATTTGATACCTCGTGATCCAACAGGCTGGTGTGCTTCTTCTATGTGGGCTTTATTGCTTCTGAGCTAGATGGTCACTTATTTACCTTCAAGTCTTTGAGACCCCAGATACTATATCTTTTGATAGCTGGCCTCCATCAGCTTTCTTCACCACATTTGCTTATGAACCTGCTTTGCCAAGACTGGAACTCTTAACAGCAGTAGAAAGCCTCATCTCTCTCTACCGAGAGGCTAACAGTTTAGAACTAATTTAAAATACATGACAAAATGGCAGAAGATTGATAGAAAGACTATATTAAGTAATTACCTACTTAATTAAATAACTACTTTCGAAAAGGACTACTCAAGTTGAGGATTTGGCTGAGTATATATTATTGTACCCTCAAATGTTTCAAATAAGTATGATCTCATAGTAAGTGGTACTAGAATTTTACATCTAGATAGCATTTTAGGCTATCAATCTGGATCTTAGAGTAGAATGGGAGGTTGAGTAGGTTTATGTCTTCTAGCTTTTGGTGATGGGAAGCCATCTTTGATATTCCTTGCCTTATAGATGGTTGTATAAGTGAGAACTTTATATCAAAGAGAAATTATATATTGAGAAAACACCCCAGCAAAGTCCAGATCAAGTCTATAAGTCTGATGTTAGTCCATAAGTTCTTCTTTAGACTCACGCAGCCATGCAATGATGCAGAATGCAAGAATATCACAGAGTGGAAGCATCTCAGTGCTGGCAAGGGGTCTCCATGTGGCTCCTCCAACTCCAGGGCTCTGGCTCTATCAGCATAGCTCCTTGTAGATTGTCAATAGAAATGTCTCACAGTGAGTTAGTGTATTGGCATCTGGTGAGCTATTTATTTTCATTGTGCCTCCAAATGAGGTCATCAAGCTGCGACCTGATTAACAGGCTAGACTCCACCCCTTCACACTTGGACAGGAGATTATGGAACTGCCACAATTGATCTCTTCAACTGCTGGCGTTTATCCTTGTTTTCTTGCCTCTATATGTGCCTTTCCTACTTTCTTAAGGACAAAAGTCTTATTACATTATTAATTACTGTGCTTTAGTGTGACCTTAACTAATTGCATTAGCAAGCATATTAATTTTAAATAAAGGTACACTTACAGGTGCTTGGGGTTAGTTTATCTTTTTAGGGGAATACAAACAAATCAATGCATAACAACCTTCAAAGCAGCACTGAAGTCATAGGGAATTCCATTCTTCAACAGTAACTTTCTGGATTGGAGCAAGTGTTCAAACTCTGTCAGTGGCTCAGGCAGTCTGCACTTATCTAGGAACCGAAGGGTTGAAATCTCACACTCATCCAAGGAAGCTGTGGGAAAAACTGTTCTGCTCCTGTGAAGATCACAGTGTGTATGGGTGGTCGGCGGTGGGGGAGGGGGGAGGTGGAACCAAAGGAACCTCCTTGGACTAAGATACATCTATCTTTTCTCAGACAAGTTCATATTTGCAAATTGAGGGATTAGAACTTCAATATATCTTGGGGGTGGATACAATTCAAACCATAATAATAGCCAATGAGAATATTAATCAACCTGCTTTAAAAAAATCAGATCAATAATGCATTTGTAGAAGATATATATCTGGGATATCCCAGTAGAAATATTACAATTCCATACCCAGTTCCCAGAAAGCAACCAATTTTCAGACCAAGAACACATTAATTAAAGAGGTGTTTGGATCCCCTTGAAGAATCACCCTGTAATGATACAAGAATAATTTAAATAGTGATTTCTAAATTGCCAAAGGATTCCCAAACATCCAACACAGTGCAAAAGAAGAACTGGGTGGCTATTGAGCAGAGGACCTAAGCTGGCATTTAAATCAGGATCTGTGTGAAGAGGTCAGACAAATGCAGCCCAGTTGCAAAAGTTGCCCCAGTGGATGCACAGTTGGCCTCGATCATAGGCAGTCCAGCATGTCACCATGCCACCAACACCCGCTGGAATGGGGCTGTGTGAAAAGAAGAACATAATGACAGAGAACTCATGAACCTTCATGGGCCAACTCTTCTTGTCCATGTTTGCGGATAATTATAAAAAGATCATGGTGATAATGACTGCTTCACAGAGACCTCCAGACTGTCAGGAATGAAAGACAAGCAACCTAAGCCAGAGGAAATACTAGCAGAAAATGAGAAGATAAGCAATTCTAGAATGTCTTGTAGAAAAAGGCATGTGATAAGTACCAATTATAACCTTGGGACAGCAGATATAGCCGCTTCTCCTATTAGCCCTCCTTATTTGTTACTATTATTATGAGCAGGCTTTGACAAGTTTGGGTCGGAATTAAGTTGACACCAATGAGTTGGGTAGTAGGTTCCCACCTGCTTCACACAGAGTCCCTGATGGCTATCACAGTTATCACGCATGGCTGCCAACACAAAATGTGGAGTTTTCTGTCTCCGTAGAGACACCTTGGAAGAAATGCTTGGTGGTTCACTTCCAAAAATCCCCCATTGAAAACATTTTGAGACACAATTTTATTCTGATGCACAAGAGGTCACCATGAGTCAGAATTTAGTGGTGGCAATTTCTTTTCTGCTATCCCACACACACTTGCAAGAGTATTTTCCACAAAATTGATAATATTGTGTGGAATTATTATGTGAATACTGCCAGCTTCCTCATCCTTCAGTGGGTTCTAGATTTCTCCAGTGGCACTAAGCTCCAAATGTCCACAGTAATGATGTAATGGTCAGGCTTTCACGACTGCCTTCTCTTTCCCACCTTACACCTCAACTTCTTTGCTAGTGATTTCTGTGTCACCGGCTGAATAAACTATATCAATTTGGTCTTAATAATGTAATACCAGACTGGATGACAGAATCAGATGGGCAATTTCCAATTCTATCGGGATAATGGACTGCAAAATTCGGGAGAAATGTAATAAAGAATAAATTTAAAATTGTATATTTGAGAAAGAAGTTATGTAAGAAACATGTCTAGGGATATGTGATTTACTTACTGCTTTATTTTTTCCTGTGAGGATGATATGATAGCTTTACATAACTAGGTGGTAACAATATACAAAAGCTTCTAAAATGTTATTGCACATTTACATTTTTGTATCATTAATTACTGTACAGTGTCTGGAATGGAGATAAAAAGAGTTCCAGAATAATGTGTGCATATCAAATAATTCCTGCAGTACTAGGCTGAGTCTGGAATAGATACTAAGGAGCCGTGTTGGCACAGTGGTAATGTGCTCAGTGCTAAACTGCAAGGTGGATGGTGTGAATCCACTGGCCGTTTCCCAGAGGAAAGAGGTGGCAGTCTGCTTTCATTAAGCATTGCAGCTTTGAAAATCCTATGGGGAAGGTCTACGAATCAGTATATTATTTTTATATTATATTACATAATATATTATTATTTTATATTACATAATCTATTATTATGTCACAACAAAACATTGCCCACTTCAGCATTCTTCACATGTACAATTGAGTGGCATCAGTTTATCAAGTTGTTCAACTGTTACTACTATCCATTTCTGGGTTTTTTTCCTCACCTTTAATGCTAAGTAGTATTATTTGGTTGTGAGAAATAAAACATCTCTTGTGGAACTGAGGATGGTATAGGAGCTCTCAAAATCACAAGAGAATTTTCAGAAAAAGCGGCTTCAATATTCTTAGCAGTCTCATTATTTTCTTACCTTTGTTCGTACTTGATGTTTGGCAAGCTGACCTCATTATGATTATTTTTTTTAAAGAGGACATTTTCAAATAGAAATAGGGTCACGTCGGGTCCAAATTAGAACCCCTTAGAGAGAATAGAGAGGTAGTGCTCTTATTTGGGCCAGCTCGTTGGATCAATGATTTTTCCAGGCAGATGGAATACAATTATTCATGTTACAAACAGGTGGTAGACACAGCCAGATGAGTATTGGAGTGTGCTCCTCACTGTTTTGGTTAAATGGATGCAATTCACGGCACTTCAAAGAGGCCTGGGCACTACCGTGGCTCCACCCCATCGTAGTTAGAAATTGATGCTCAATGATCAGGACACAGAAAACTGAAAAGTCAAATCTACTGCCATCAAATTGATTGATCCTCGTAGTGATCCTATAGGACAGAAGAGAACTGACCAGTAGTGTTTTTAAGCCTCTAAATCTTTACAGAAACAGACTGCCACAGCTTTTCCCTAGGAGGCAATTTGTGAGTTCAAACCACCAACCTTTCAAAACTCGCAGATCTTTCAGTTAGTAACCAAGTTACCTTACTCCTGAGGGGGAATCAGGGAGTAAGTAGTATGGGAGATGAAGTCTTGCCATCCTTGCTTCTAGGGAACACTGTATCCGGACTTCTTCAAAGAAAGGGTTGTTTGATCTTTTGGTGGTCCTGGTACTTTGAATACTCCTTACTAACACAACAATTCAAATGCACCAATTCATCTGTGGTTGTCCTTATTCATTATCCAACTTTCACATGCATAAATGGTCATTGCAAACACCATGCTGTTTACTTCCTTCTAGCTTTTTAACATCAGGTCTTACACATTTCATTATATTATTCTATTTTATCTTCTGAAATTGCCCTTTGAAATTTACTCTTCGACTGTGTTACTTCATCATTTATTCCATTTATGTCAGCAACTCTACACTCGAGAAAGTTTCAGCCTCTTCTCACATTGACTTTGGTCTTTTCGTTCTTTCACGTCTTTTTAGTAACCTTTTGCTTTATTCATGAATAATGTTCTTGATCTCATCACAGAGCTTGTCGAATCTGTCAGTGTTCACGGTGGTCAGTCTGTTCTAGAGATGTCCTCTTGATTCAGAGGGGTTACACTTGTGGCGCTGGTGGATTTGTTTTAATGTCTTTGACGGCCACTTGAACTTGAATATGAATAATTCAGGTTCCACAACTGGCTCCTGGCATTCTTTTGCTAAGGACACCGAGTTTCCCCATCATTTTTCCCACAGGTGAAGTTAATTTCACTCCCGTGCTTCTTTTGGTGAAGACCGAGGGCTTCGTTGTCATTCGTGTTGTTGGGAAAGGTAGTTGCGGTGAAGAGGCTGTTGATCGTGTAAAATGCTATGATGCAACCTCCAACTTCACTTCTGCCACCAAACCATGTGATCTCATCTCATATTTCTTCACCACCAGCTTAGCTTTAAGTACATGTGAATAATACGTATATTATCTGGATTTCTTGGTAGGTGTATAGATATTATCTGATCATAGATAGCATTGTACTTCAAGATCAATCTTGAAATTGTGGGGGGACTATGAATGTATCTCCATTATTTTTTGATGTATCATTCCTGGGACAATAAACCATATGATTTTCTGGTTCAAAATGGCAATACCAGTGCACTTCAGTTCACGAATGCTGAGGATATGCATTTTTTAAAATGTCAAATTAGCCCAGAATCATAGTTCATACATTCCATATTCTGATCATTAATTGATGTTTGTAATTGCTTTGTTCTCATCTTGAATCACACCCCCATCAACAAGTGAAGTTCCCATCCTTATCATTAAGCTTGACTCAACTTTCACGTGTCAGCGCTATTGCCTTCCAATCTGAGGGGCTCATCCTCTGGGACGATATCTGGCAACTGTGCTGTGATTTATAAGGTTTTCAGTGGCTCATCCCTTAGAAGTGGCTTATCTCTTCTTGTAGTCTGCCCATAGTCCGGAAGCTCTGTTGAAACAGCTCTGCTGTTTACCAGAGTGATCCCATTAGTATGCAAAATATTGTAGACATAGCTTCCAGCATCACAGCAATACACAAGCCACCACAGTATGACAAACTGACATATGAGTAGTGGCGGTGTCGGAAGTCCTTTCTGTCTTAGAAAATTCCATTGTGTGCCAGATCTGTTCATGTTATACCATCTCATCCACAAGTGCCACACACATTCATTGCATTCTATCCAAATGTCCATGGGTGGCTTTCAGATCACCAACATCAGTCCCTTAGGGTAACTTGCAGAATCCACTATGTAGTTCCCTACATGTACCCAGGGAAGTATAGCCTTGACATCTATATTAAAAAATATTTTAAGTTAAATGTAGTTTTAAAATAATAACAAAGTGCATAAGTTATTGGGCAACCAATCTTTAAGAACCAAAGCATAGCTTGCCTGGAAACATTTGATTCTCTCTTTGATTAACCTGCTTCGCCAAGCCAGTCACTTTCCACCATGTGCCATTTGACTCCTCGCCGCCACATGTGTGTCAGAGAATAGTTCTCCGTGAAGATTCCAATGGCTGCCAACCTTTCTTTTGAGCCACCTCTGGTGCACTCCAACCTCCAGACTTTTAATCTGAAATCAAGTGCATTAACACCTTGCATTGCTCAGGGGATCTTTGTAATGACCACTCAATTATCAGTTCAGAGGTTATTTTTCCCTAAAACTTCCTAAGATGTTTATCCTAGACTGAGTTAAACCCCTTCTTCTGGTTGCCCTGTGTACAGAGTGCTTACCTCTTAAAATCATCTGCTAAAAGATCGTCTGACACTAGATCTAATTGTCAGTTCCTAGAAGCAACAACCATATCTTCTTCATGTGCATTTCTGAATCTACCATGTTCAATAGCAGTTTGTTGCAAGAAATGAACTTGGAATGAACCGCTCTCAGGGAGATAAAACACCAGACTTAATCTTCATATAGTGCCCTGGATTTAGCATGAATATTAAAGCTATGTGGGGGGAAGTCAGATACTTGCTGCCAGACTGCTGTCTCATCCCACCACAGGGGTGGGCCTGCTCCCTGCTGCTGGAGACAATGGACTACTCTCTGAAGCTTGGGACCATTAGCTTGGTTCCTGTAGGAGGGGTTTGCACCCTACTGATAAGGGTTCCTATGGAGACCCAGAGACCACCCCCTAGACCACCCTCTCATTGCTGTGTAGCCTATAGTGCAACCCCTCCCTGTGACGTATGTCTCTACCTGTAATTAGTGGGCTGGCATGCTCCCAAAAGGTATATAGGCATGGGTCAGCAATATAGAGGGTCGGACTTCTCTCTCGGACTCTGACCTCCCTGACTCTTCCCCCTCTCCCTTGTTCCCTTTCCCTCCTTCCCTTCCCCCTCTCTCCACGTGGACCACCAAGCTGGGCTGAGGTGAGCAATGTTGCCATGTATCATGCCTGACTGTATTATTGTATTATCTCTCATGCTCTCGATGACTTTAATATAATACTTATATATCTCAACCGTACAATTGTGCATTACTGAACCCAGAAGTAGTATTACTGAACTCGTAGGAGTAGCAGCGGGTGGGAGCTGGTCCTCACCCTCCCTCCGCACCATTTTTTAATACTACAAAGCTAGAACAATTTTTCCTATTCATTAACATCAGAATGAAGTGAGAAAAGATTTCTCTTGCGTGGATCTACAATCAATGCTCATGGAAGCATCAGTCAAGAAATAAAACAATGCATTGCACTGGGTAAATCTGCTGCACAAGACCTCGTTCGAGTATTGAAAAGCAAGGATGTTGCTTTGAGGCATAAGTTGCACCTGACCCAAGCGACTCATATCCATGTGAAAGTTCAACATTGAGTAAGGAAGACCGAAGAATACTCCATGCGTTTGAATAGCGGTGCTGGCAAACATTTTGAACATACCATGGACTACTAAAAGGACAAACAAGTCTGTCTAGGAAGTACAGCCAGCGTCCTCTTTAGAGGCAGGGACGGTGAGCCTTCATCTTACATCTTCGAACAAACTGCCAGAAAAGACCAGTCCCTGGAGAAGAACATCATGCTTGGTCACATCTGGGTCAAATCCACTCAATGACAACTGATTGGTAAAGTGGAAGGGCAGAGAAAAAACATAGGAAGGCCCTCACCAAGATAGCCTGATGCAGGGCCAACAACAATGAACTCAAGCATAAGAATAATTGTGAGGCTGGTGCAGGACTGACCGGACAGTGTTTTGCTCGGTTGGGCAGAGGGTCACTGGGGGAAAGAATTGCCTCGCTGGCACTTCACAACAACATACATTGACACCACTCATTGCCTGTCAGACACTAGATCTCACTGTCATTAGACAATTGCCTGTGGCTTTCTCCTAGCAGAAGTTACTCTGCATAGCTTCATTCTCCTTCACCACACAGACGCTTCTGCTTTGTTTTTCCTGTGAGGCCACCAATATTACGTAGACTTGGGGATCATTTCCTTACTTTACAGGAAGCAATGCTGAATTGTACACAATCCATGGGTGAGTTTTATGCATGTTAATTATGTCTCAACAAGGGGTAAAACAACAAATGTGCAAGCCAATGCCAAGCCTCTGGGAAGTGGGGACTACAGTCGTTCTCTGAGTTTCTGCCCCTGCAGCTTTTCTTTCCTGGGTACTTTTCCTGATGTGGATTTGATGCCTTTCCAGTGTTGCATGTAATAGCCTCACATTTGAGGACCTGTAAGGTTTCTTGTGTGGGTAGTACCTCGGTTCTCGGCTTCACATGATGACAGAATTCACCCGAAGTCCCTTTTGTAATCCAAGTGGGTTTTTATGAAAGACAGGACAAGGTTCAGGTTCTACAGTCTCAAAAGGGTTCACAACTGGGCACAAGCAACCTCATGGAAAATCGCCACAGCCACACATGCGGGACTGGGGGGATCTCAGAAGGCCAGAAGCGCAAGAGCCCTAGATGCTAAAAATGTGTGGACCAAGTAGGCCGAGAGATCCTCACCCTCCCCTGCTCCTAGGAGCTTGTTCCCTGCCTTTATTCTAGCCCACCCTCTGGCTGGGGGAAGGCATGGTTAAAGGTATTGGTTGACCCCACTGGCTGGGTTAAGCCCACCTGGGTGGTATCATGTGCCTGGGCCTAGTTTGGACTGCTCAGGTATATCTCCCACCTCTCTGGCGGTGGGGGTGGGTATGGGGAGGCACTTGACTGTGAGCATGCTGTTTGGGGTCTTTATAGGCATCATATGGTTGCCTGATTTCTTCCCAACCTCCTCTCTGGGGAGGGGATGGGAGGGACAGCCCCCTGTACCTAAATGTAGCTATCTAACAGACCCTGACCCCAAATCTCTTCTCTAGTTGTTAATCTCTCTATGCCCACCCACTGGCTGATGCTGTGACCTCTACCTTATGGTTCCACATTCCTGGCTGGCTTGTTCTCACAGCCTCTGATTCTTGGCTCGCTTGCTCCATCTTTATGGCTGCACACCTAAAGCAATTTGGACCCTTGGGCACTCAGGAAAGGTCTCAGGTAACACATAGGGTGAGGGAGATTCCATGTGTTCCCTCTTCTAGGTATTAGTACCAGTTGTTAGTAAGTTGGCTGTAATTCCTGGGCACCTGTGTGTCAAAGGAGAATGGGGCTCCAGATAGTTTTCAACAATGGATTTTTTTTCTCCAAAGCCAATCACCAGGTAACTATGGGTGGACGTGTACTGTGGTCATCACTTTCTCTGCCCAGGGACTTTTCCTTCTAAAGAAAAGCAGTTAAACCATAGCTCAACATGAAGTTCAGACTGGGTTCTCTCCGTTAGAAGCCTGAAGGTGAAGTGCTGGTTTTGCTCCATTCCAGATATTTTTGATCAAACACTCCCCTTGCCCTATTTGACTTTCTAATTCCTTTCTAATTCCCATTTCACTCTCAGACACATCTTTCTCTGCAAGAGCAAACTAGGGTCAGGTGGGTGCGAGGTGAGGGGTGGGGGTGGTTCTGAGAATCAGGCAGGAACCCTCGTTGCCTATTGGTGATAAGCTGTAATCTGTAAAGTCAGCACTTCAAAACCACCAGTCGCTCCCAGAAGAAATATGGAGCTTTTACCTGCACAGAGTTACAGTCTTGGAAACTCACAGAGGCCATTCTAACCTGTCCTATAGGGTCCCTATGGACTCACGGCAGGAAGTTTGGTTTGGAGTGTTGGAGAATGGGGACATAAGAGAACTAAAAATGCCAAAAAGGCTGACTATTGTAAAGCTGTACCAGAGAAAGGGAACAAGGCAAGAGTCTCTGGGGCCTCTTTTTGAGTCAGGATGAGAGGTAGGAGTTCTACTTTGGGATAGATTTTTTTTTAATACAAAAAAAGACATTAGACCTTTAAATTGTTCCCCTATGAGCCACGAATATAATTGCCCTTTGGATATTCTAGCTAGGAATATATTGCTGTTTCAATTTTTATAATAATATGAGAATAGGGTAGTGAGAGAGGTGATTTATATGTATTTTAGGAAGATCTCTAGATCCTGAAGTCACTGGTCTCAGGATCTGGCTCACTCCTGCCTTACACCTGGGGTTACAGTATATCCCTGAACCATGGCAAAGGAAATGGGGGTTTCTGGGGAATTCCATAGAGAGAGCATGCCATTTCTTGGCCATAGCACAGGGAGAGGAAGTAACGATTTATTCCCTATGAAGTGGATAATATGATTAGCTGTACAGTGTGTGCACGTAGTGAGGTGAGGCGCTGGAGACGGTCTTTTGATCTTGGGTTGCCTGACTTTGGGATCCTTCTGGTGGGCGGAGGCAGCTCTCCTGTCTCCTGCTCTGGGCACAGAGCCCAAGCCTTTGAAGTTTACCGCTCTCCACCTTTCCTGCTAAGAGCCTAACACAGGGTGAGGAAGGAGGTCACGTCCCCAGGGTGGGGCATGCAGGCCTTGAAGTTTCCCAGTCTTAAGAGTGCACCTGAAGTCAAGTGCACACTCTTGACTCCAGGTGATTATAGTAATTAATATAGACAACACTTAGGTATTTATGTGTAAAGTCTTATTTTAAAGGCTTAACCTTATCTTTTCTAATACCTTATTAGGATGTTGGTAATATTTGCTCAGACCATGTAGACAACTGACTACTGTATAAAGACTCGTTGGACATCCAAAAAAGACTTGTGACCTGATGATGCTCTGAAAGCACAATTCCTCCTTTTCCCAGGCGCTCAGATTCCTTCATGAGACTTCCCCTTCATGTGTCCATTCAGATAAAAATCAGTAGATAAAGTACAAAACTAAAACTATGTTTAGATTATCTTATGGCTGAACACTTTGGTAAATAGTAGATAGTTCGAAATTATATTTATATGGTACTTAATGTATGTTTTAGCTTACGTTTGTCTTTTTCACCCTAGTATATTTTCAGCTTAAGAAGGAGTTTAGGAAGGAAAAGCATATTTTGAAACTGATTATGGTAGCAATTGTACAATACTGTTCGGTGTTATTGGATTGTGGAATGAAATGCTATCTGTATTAACTCCCAATAAAATGGCTTTGAATAAAAATAAAGAAAAGGCATTCTTCCAATATTATTTGGACATTGTGCTAGACAGAATATTAGGATAGGATGCAAATGGAGATTCAATACAGACACAGTCCTTGCCTTCAAGGAACCTACTCCTAACTTTTGCATTATTGGGATATGTTCTTACTCATTTCTATAAATATATTGCATGCAATACTTTTTACTGCATTAAAATATGATACTTTTTGCTGAAAGTTGCAGGCAACTGGTTGAATATAGATTTGGATCATGATGGCAGTTATTAACAAAAAATAGGAAGGCAGATTGTTCTGGGCTTGGCCTATCAGTGTCATGATATCAAGTTCATTTCCTGATTGACTGCTCAACACCTAGTATTATATCATCACAAGACCACAATCAGATACAACCAGTAACAATAATTGCTGCATTTGTTGTACTTATTTTGCATTTGGATTATTCCAAACACATTACAGACATTAACTTATTTCATCTACATGGCTATCTATAGATAGGGAGTGTCATCATCTCAGGAAACAAGCATGTAGAAATACTATTTTCAATATGATACAGCTATGTAAAATGCTTTAATTAATGGGGAAAGGGTTGCCAATTCAGGATCTAAGTGTATATTTATGATTAATGCTTCCTCGCCTGCTCTGAGCCCTGATTTGATATCTTTTGACCTGAGGTTCACACTGGCAGTAACACCGTTCCAATCCAAGTTTTTCTTAGTGATTTTTTTTCTTTTCTATTATTTTTCCTTTACATAAATATTTTAAATTGTTTTCTTTGTTTCTAAATATTCTTAATATATCTAAAGTATGAATGGAAAGTTTTTTCAAGCACAGCTATATATTTTTTTCACTCTTCCTCCTTATATACTATCTGATGGTTCATGAAATTTCAGATAGATAAAAAGGATGGTTTATGTTCTCAGTCACCTATCTTGAATCAATCCAGACAGGCCACTTTACTGATGAGGAATTAAGTTCATAGACTAACTATTAAATGTGTATCTCAAGTCATATTACAGAGTGAACTGTCTGACTTCCCATGGTCACACAGAGGAAGTAAACACAAGTTTGAGAATTACTAACCTAGATCTCTAGTCCTATATCATCCCCTGTGTTGAGCCCCTTGAGTATACCAAAAGTGCTCTCTGGAGGTGGTGTAAATTAAAGGGCCTAGGATTCTTCAGGAGGGGTTATAGAGATGGAATTACCATAGGATATGCCAACAATGCCAAAAACTAATAGCTTAACATTGTAATATTTTTATCTAATAAAGATTTCTGGTTTTGTAACAATACTTTTATACTTACTCTCATATCTCTATTTGATCTTTCTTTTATGTCAACTCAGTAAAGTCTCCTGGCTTATTGAGCAGCATTCCTTTGAAAATTTCGTCCACTATTCCTAGGAGTCCACAGTAAATGTTAGAGTTCATCCAGTCATGATGTGGCAGTGTGGCATCCTCTTCTCTCCCATTTTGCTTCTTCAGATATTAGGCTCCCTACTCTGCAAGCCAGGTGGAGAAGCCATAAAGTTACTTCTGCTTATCACAAACCACTTGGACTCTCAGAAGGCATGTTCCAGCAATGATTCTGCATCCATTTAACCATATGCAATAGGCTAGAAGTGGAAACTATTGTATGAAACCAGCACTGTAAGCTGGTTTATTCCCATTTGACACCTGACTAGAAAATTGCATTTCCACCCAAGATATAATGAATTTTAAACTGTTTTAACAAGATTGATAAGAATCACTTAGCAGCAAGAATGGAGAGAGTTTGTCTTACATACTTTGGACTTGTTGTGAGGAGAGACCAGTCCTTAGAGAAGGGCATCATGTTTGGTAGAGAAGAGGGACACTGAGAGCCAGAGGAGATGGATTGACACTGGCTGCGACAATGGACTCAGGCGTAGAAACAATGGTGAGGCCTGGCTGCACAGAGCAGTGTTTCATCCGGTTGTGCCTATGGTTGTTTGGAGTCAGAACTGACTCTCTAGCGTCTAACAACAACAATGATGTAAGATGAAGATTCTCATTCTGTTTATCAGGGTTGAAAAGGCAAATTCTCCCCAGGGTATCAAACTGGAATAAATCACTTCATGTCCCTAAAAATACCCACTATCGTCTTACTCCATTTTGAGGCGTGTAGGAGCCCTGGTGGTATGGTGTTATCCATTCAGCTGCTAACCACCGGTCAGCATATAATTTATAATATGTGGATTATATCAATGGTTAATTTGTAACACAGCATGTGATTATTTACCTATCTGAGGGCACATAAGATCAAATTTTAATTTTTTTACAAATACTTAACTAATTCACGCTAAGGACACTTGACAGCCTAGGGGGTTATGCATTGAGCTGCTAACAACAAGGTCAGTGGTTCAAACCCACCAGTGGCTCATCAGAAGAAAGACTTGGCTTTCTACTCCTCTAAAGGGTTTTAGACCCAGAAACCCACAGGGGCAGTTCTACTCTGTCCCATAGGGTCACTATGAGTAAGAATAGACTTAGTGGTAGATAGTGAAAGGTGAGGGGTGGGTATATGATTTGCAAGTTTCCTTTGGGAGATTCAGCAGTTACTGCCCAACCTATAGTCAAATTATGTGATAGTCACATAATTTCCCATCTCTTTGAAGATACATAAAAGTGTAGTGGTGGTATTCAACCTGTCAATCAGGTCACAGCCTGTTGATGCTTCCTTGTGGGCATGGCCTTCTCATAAAGAGGGCCCTGAGAACCTCCTCTTCTCTTTCGGTTTTCACTTTCATGACGGCAGGCCAGCCTGGGATCAGATTCTTCTACCACCATTGGATCCACAAACTTTGCAACCAATCTTCCCACAATGTTCATTATTGCATGCAGCTGCGTGAGTGTGAAGAGGGACTTATGGACTAGTATCGAACTTATGGTCTTAAGTTGGACTGGGCTGAGATGTTATATTTCTTGATATAAAGCTCTTATTTTACACATAGATGAGTGTCACTGGATGTGTTTCTCTAACCAGCTGGCCTAGCACACAGCAATAGTGCACTTTCATTTGGGTGCTTCCTCTACCCTGTACCATAGCTCCAATCAATTACTTCTTCAAACTCAGATAAAGCCTTTCTTTCAATGCTTGCTTCTGGAGGAATGAAAATTAACATAGATTTCACATGAATTTGTGGGAAGGAATGTATCTTTTGGGGGGAAGCACAAGCACACAGTAATCTCTAATGTTATTATTCTATTGTTAAATGCAGTTATATAGTTTCTAATATGTGGATTATATCAATGCTTTATTTGTAATATAGCATGTGATAATTTTTCTGTTTGAGGAAATATACAAAAGGGTACCCCACCCCCACAAAACCAGAATTGTTTCCCCCAAAGCTATGTATTTAATTTTTTTTTCTTTTACAAAACAACCTTATCATTTTTAAAGTACTCTCTGTTACAATTAATACATTTGTTCAATCTGTGATTCCATTCTTGGCAACATTTTCAAATTCATCTGCTTGGATGGCGACAGCACCTCCTTTGTTTTTTTTTTCATCTATTCTTCTTGGTAAAGTTAACTGTCCTTTCATGTCCCTCTTCATTCATGGAAACAAAAAGAAGCTGCACGGAACAAGGTCAGGTGAGTAAGGTGTGTGGGGTAAGAAAGGCATGATGTTTTTTGTCCCAAACTAGCACACTTAGATGGCTGCATGAGCAGGTGCGTTGTCGTGGTGTCAAAACCAGTCCCCTGTCTGCCACAAACCAGATTTTTTTGTCACATACTGTTACACAATCTTTTCAGAATCTCTAAATAGAAAGCTTAACTAACAGTCTGACCTGGTGGAATGAACTCCAAATGCACTATCCCCCTCAGATAAAAAAGACAAATGTTCTTATGCCTGAGCGCTCTGATGCAGTCATTGTATCAATCCACGTTAC
Source organism: Echinops telfairi (assembly GCF_000313985.2). Taxonomy (NCBI): domain Eukaryota; kingdom Metazoa; phylum Chordata; class Mammalia; order Afrosoricida; family Tenrecidae; genus Echinops; species Echinops telfairi. The sequence goes on from NW_022111368.1 coordinate 35,013,905, forward strand.
TGAGGGTTTTCCTCCTTTTCCCTGCCCCGCCACTTTACCAAGCAAGGTGTCCTTCTCCAGGACATGGGCTCTCCTGACAGTATGTCCAAAGTCTGGAAGACAAAATCTTGCCATCCTTATTTCTAAGGAGCATTTGTGCCATACTTCTTCCAAGATAGATTTGTTTTCCTTTTAGCAGTCCGTGGTATTTTCAACATTCTTCTCTAGCACCACAACTCAAATGCATCAGTTCTTCTTCGGTCTTCCTTAATGTCCAACTTTCACAGGTATGTGAGGCAATGAAGAATACCAGGACTTGGATCAGGACACCTTAGTTCTCAAAGTAACATCTTGGTTCTTCAATATTCAGAAGAGGTCTTGTGTAGCAGATTTACCTAGTGCAACATATCTTTTGATCTATTGACTACTGCTTCCATGAGCATTGATCGTGGATCCAAGCAAAGTAAAATCCTTGACAATGTCACCCTTTTATCCACTTATGATCACATTACCTATTGGTCCAGTTGTGAGGATTTTGGTCTTCTTTACACGGGGTTTTAATCCACATTGAAGGCTACAATCCTTGATCTTCATCAACAAGGGCTTTAAGTCCTCCTCACTTGCAGCAAGAAAAGTTGTGCATTTGCATATTTCAGGATTTTAATAAGCCCTCTCCAATCCTGATGACACAGTTTTCTTCATAGAATCCAGCTTCTCTGATGACTTGTTCAGCACACAGATTGAACAAGCATGGTGAGAGGATACAAATGTTCCCACGTGCCTTTCCTGATTTTAAACCATGCAGGATTCCCTTGTTCTGTTCGCACAATTGCCTCCTGACAAAGTGAAGGAATTAGTCATGCAGATTTCTGGGGAAGAGTGGTCTAGAGAGAGGCAACTCAACGTGCAAATGTTCTGACTGGGAAGTCCAAGGATGAAATCCCAAGGGATAAGGTCACAGAATTGGGAGGAAGGGGGTAATTGACTACAGAGCACGTTCCAGAGTCACTCAAAGAAATTCTGTTTCATTTTGATTATTTTGTTGATTACTTTAGTGGTCTGAATTAACATTTGTGTCTGCTTGTTTGTTGGTATATTGATTTGGTCTTGTTAGTGTGTTTAAACTCTATATAATACTGAAAGAATTGTACTAAAATATCCTCCCATTAGACTGTTAAATGACCCCGGGGGTGCTGTTGGGTAAGGGCTGGGCTGTTAACTGCAATGGCAGAGGTTCAAACTCAGCAGCTGCTCCTCCAGAGAAAACTGAGGATTCACTGCCTTGTAAAGCCTATATAAGCTTGCTCTGAGTTGGAATCGTTGACTTTTCCTTATTTTTTCCTCATATTACTTCATATGTCTCAATACTTATTCATGTAGCACATAAAAGTGAGTAAATATTGTACATCCTTTAGATTTATTTTGGCAATAAAAGGTTAAGAATACATTTGTCCAATATATTTAAATTCCAATTTGTCTTAGCTTAATATTGGCATTCTTCTTTCTTTCTGTTTGCATATTATTTATCTGTATTCCAACATGTGTTCTCATTTTTTCTTTATTTTCATTTAGTATATTATTGTTAATTTATAAATTTTGCTGAATACAGTGAACCCTTGCCACTTCGCGCTTCGACTTCTGAGGCTTCACTCTATCGCAGTTTTTGCATAACAGCGCATGCTCTGTCATTACTGCCACTGATTGGCTCATACTGTACACGTTTGATGCCATAAATAATGTAATAAATAATAAATGATAATTGTAACGTCCAAAATGTTTTACTGTATTTTCCCTTTTTCGTTTAATAAATTGGGTAATACGAGTGTAATGGTGACTAAAGGGTGTTTTTTCATGTCCTCTATGCTCTAACTACGAAAATATTTGATTTACAAATAAGGAATCCTACTTCGCGGAATTTCATTTATCACAGTAGGGTCTAGAACCGATTAACCGCGATAAACGAGGGTTCACTGTATTTTTCTTCTCCCATTATCTGGTGATGTCCAGGAATCAATGAATCTCTCCCTAGTACATGAATGGCTACTCCAATTGAAACAATATATTTATCTGCATTTCTCCAGCATGAGAAACAAGGAAGGAAAGAGTATCTGTGAAAGATGCAGGTGGAGGAAGTTGTTAAGGAGCTCAGTTGAACCTAGAAATTCCTTCAGGGGTTCTCAGTCTTCCTGATGCCGTGACCCTTTCAGACAGCTCCTCATGTGGTGGTGACCCCCAATCATAAAATGATTTTCGTTGCTACTTCATCACTGTAATTTTGCTACCGTTATGAATTGTAACGTAACTATTTGATATGCGGGATGTATTTTCATTGTTACAAATTGAACATAATTAAAGCATAGTGATTAATCACAAAACAATATGTAATTATATATGGTGAAAAATTTATTTCTAATTACAAATATATGAAATTTTATCTTGAAGCATGGTGTAGTATTGACAACAGTCTTGATATAATAACAGTAAACTAGATTGCTACATTTTTCGACAGTATGCATAAAAAGCCAATAACAGTGCGAAGGTTGAGATAGCTTCTTTCTCACCAGATGAGAAATTTTTGGGTCAGTCTTTGCAAGAACACAATGAAAATCATCTTCCACAACAAGTCTATTTCTGTATTTAGACTTGATAACCAACAAGCTGGAAAAACCTGTTTCACAAAGATATATTGTTGGAAATGGAAGAAGAAGGCACAACCCAGTCTTAGAAAGAATAGGATATGACTGCAAACACTTGATCCAGAATTTTGTAACTGGCATTGTAGAGAAATCAGTTCTTGCTGCATCATTGTTAATAAGTTCAATGAACTCCTCTTGTGCTGTCTCAGGAACATCTTCAACTGTGACTGGGAATGGGCTTCTGGCAAGTGCAAATGGGGGGTCAGCTAGATTTGGAAAGCACGATGAAATTTCATCTGCAAGCATGTGCAAGTGTTCTTTCACATAAATCATCATTTTAATCCCTTTTTCTGGTTCAATGTCATGTTCCTTGAAGAAAGCAGATAAGGTAGGCAACATGTAAATTTTATTTTCATCCTTTTTTGTTTTTTTCCAAAGCTGGAGTTTCATTTGGAATGAGCAGATCTTTACAGACAATCAAGACATGTTGCATTTGGTCTGTGCAACAGTGATAAATTTAACTCATTCAAGATGGCAAAGATATCAACCAAGAGAACTATTTTCTGCAGTTCACTTTTATCGCTGAAAAGTGCTTCGGACTGCAGTCTTGCTTTCTGATTATAAAATATTTTGAGTTCATCATGAAGCTCAAGCACATGTTTGAAAACTCTTCCTCTCAACAACCATGTCACTTCAGTGTGAAATAGCAGAGCATTATTCGGCACATCCAACTCATTGCACAGTTGTGAAAACAGTTCACTGTTTAAAGTGCTCGCCTTTACAAAATTGACAGAACTTATGATGCTTGTCATTACTTCTTGTAACTCTTGTGGCAGCGTCTTTGTTGCTAATAACTGCCAATGACTTTTGGAGACTCATTCAGTACCAAATGTTGACATCCAGATCAACATCCTAGCATAGCTGGAGCACCATCTGTACAAACACAACAAACGTTTTCCTAAGAGATCTTATTCTCTTTCAGAAATGAACCAACTGTGTCAAATGCATCAAGAGATTTGCAAAAATAAACTCATCTTTAAAGTTGCTATCATGAATACACCTTACATATACCAGTAACTGTAAACAGTCTGCAATGTCTGTAGGCTCATCAAGCTGGAAGCTAAATATTGGAAGTGAAGCAGATTTAATTTCCTGGATTACCTGATGAAGAATATCAGCCGATATGCCATCTATTCTTCTGTGTACAGTGTCATTAGATAAGGAAATTGCACTCAATTTCATAACAAATTAGTTTCTAGTCATAAGTCAAACAACGTCTTTGGCCACTGGCAACAGTAACTCCTCAGCAATAGTGTGAGGTTTCATAGCTCTGGGGATTCTGAGTGCTACCAGATATGAAGCTTCAACGGCGGCTACATTTTGTTTGTGGTACTTGCCACCAGTGTCAAGTCTGGCTTTCTTGAATCCATCAGTTTTCCTTCTAAAATAGTTGGTATCCTTGCCAGCAAAGTTTGGGTCCTTGCTATAAAAATGGCATTTAAGTTTGTTCAGCTTCATAGATTCAGCTGATAGAACTTCACAACAAATAACACATTGTGCTTCCTCCATTCCTGCTGTAATTATTGAGGTAAAACCATACTGTAAAAATACTCACTGTATTTTCTTTACTTAACTTCCTTTCTACATGATCCACTGTCATAGGCTGGTTTGCTAATAAAAACAATATATAACAATAGCTTTAATAATACAAAAGATGATACATAGCATAGTTTACTCAATACACTTCAGTAAAGTTTCCTATGAGTTACCATTCTGTTGTTGTTGGTGGTTGTTGTTTTTTTTTACATACCTGTTACTATCACAAGGGGGCAGTAATCACATCAACCACTGCTGAATTAAATACAGATTAAGTTCCCATGGTATACATATATACATATATGTTTTTGCAGTAGTTGATGATTTTACATTTACCCAGTAATTATAATTCACTAAGTGTTGTTTTAGCTCCAATACTTCTGCTTTCAACACAGTAACTGCTTTTATCAGAGTAGCTGCTTTCAACACAGCAGCTGCTTTCAACACAGTAGCTGCTCTCTTCTCTATATATGTGTGACTGGTCCGCATAAGTACATTATGGCACCAACCCTGTCACATACACCTGCATTTGTACGGGGTGTATGTGATGGGGTTGGTGTAATGGCATCATTACAAAGGGTACTCATATATGGGCATATCTTCATGTGGGTGGACCCGCCTGGAGATGGATTGAGGAGCAGTGTCTTGGTTCCTAAGACCATCGGAAATATGTGTTTTCTGATAGTGTTAGGCAACCCCTGTGAAAGTATTGTTCAACCTCCAAAGGGGTCGGGAACCACAGGTTGAGAATTGCTGATCTAAGGAGTCTTGGTGGCACAGTGGGTTATAAATTAAATTTCTAAGCACAAGTTCAATAGTTCGAACCCATCAAATGCTCAGAAACCCAAAAGGGACCATTTTACTCTGTTGTGTGGGATCATTATGAGGGACTCAACTGGATGGCAATGAGTTTGATCGTCTAAAGTCATACCATCTACCCTGTTCTTGGCTTCGGTGTGTGTGTTATTCTGCGTAGATTAGAAAAACAAATCCATAGACACTCACAGGTGTATATTAAAAAGCTTTATATATAAGAGCAACTGAATATTGAGAAAACATCCCAACCCAGTCCAGATCAAGTCTATAAGTTTGATATTAGCTAATATGTCTGATATCAATCTATAAAGACTTCTTCAGACTCAGGAAACACATACAATGACACCGAATGCAGGAAGATCACAGGCCAGTGAGTGGGAAGTCTGTGGTTCCACTGGAATTGTAAGCATCTCAGCACTGGCAGTGGTCTCCATTTGGCTTCTCTGGCCAGATGTCTGGTTCCATCAGCCTCTCTTCATGTGTCTTCTCCACAGGGATGACTCCCAGGGACTGAGCAGAGAGAGAGTATGTCTCCTGGCTCCAGGGAGAAAATACAGGAGTTCCTAGAATCCTCAAGAGAAGACCATGCCCACACAGAGGCCTCATTGGCTATCTCCCGATTGATAGGCTAGATGCCACCCCTCCACTCTGAATTCTCAAATTGACACCAGATTATGTAGCTACCACAGTGAGCATGGATTTTTGTTGGATTTGAGGCCAGAGAATCATTGAGGTACTATCTTAGCCAAACAAAAAATCAAGAACAATTTCTTTTGCTAACTCTTCTGTTCCTTGAACCCACTGTAGAAGGATGGGGCTTTCTGCTCCCATAAAGAATGATAGCCTGGGAAACCCACAGGGGCAGCTTTATGCTGTCCTGTAGGGTCCCCATGAGTCAGCAGCAACTTGAAGTCAGTGAGTTTGGTTTGGGTTTGGTTCTTTGGAAAAACTTTAAACTCTCTCGTCCCACCTTGCTGGAAACAACATTGCAACAGCAGTCCAATGAGATATCATGAAGTTTTAAGGAAATTGTACAGAATAGAATATTCCTTTTTTATTAAAAGCTGTTTGTCTTTCTTATCTTGTTGAGGCTGTGGGCTGCTTCTGGTTTGCTTCTGTGAGGCTCTGCAATTGATTGTATCTCTGTCTCACTATGTGTGTTTATTAAAACTCAGCCTCTAGTATCAGCCATGGGTTGACTCTAGGACCAGGGAGCAGAGGCCTGTGTGGCAATCAAGTGAAATTAGTCAGGACATGAAATGGGGTGAATTAGTACTGAAATCTAGGAAATCTGGGTGCCTAGAAAGCCATTCACTCCTGGATTTCTGAAAGAGATGATGGCCACTTGTCCCGACACAAGACACGTCCTGTGTATGTGGTGTACTATTTAATCTTTACAGAAGCTGATGACACAGGTTTGATCACCTTCATTTTGCATATAAAGACACAGAATCTCATTGGTGGAATTTTCAAGCCCACTAAACGCAGACTATATTCCAAACCTATCGGTGGATAACACCCCAAATGGGCATCCTTCTGTATATCAATGTTTTTAAGAACAGGGAAGACAATGTTGGATTTGGGACCATGATCATCAAGTAGCTACAGATACTCCATTTATGAGCTTCCATGTACTCAATTTACTCTATTTATACTACCACTGGCCCCATCCCCATTGAATTAGTCCCTGCGTTTGGAATTAAGAGACCTAATTATTATGATTTATAAGCTCTGTGATTTGAAGCAAGTTGCTAAAACTTGCAATTTCTTCATCTGTGAAATGAAAAGTTATGGCCTAATTAATATTTTTTAAACTGTGTTCTGAAAGCCTCCACTGGCTGAGAGTATAGGTGAGAAGCAGTTAAGTTGGTTTGCTCAGGACGGTCACCTCTCTTTCATTTATTTGCTAAATCCTCTGTACAGAGATTTGTATCTTAAAATACAGGCTTCCCTTCTGTAGCATACTGGAAAATATTGATGGTGGCGGAGCAACAGGGATTCTACAGCTGAATGCAGGGAGCCCCAGGTCTTGTTGAACTAAGGCATCACCAATGGCAGCTATAGCTCCGACGCCAGTGCAGAACGTGAGCTGCAGGACAGCTGACATTTCATGCGCACTGGGCTTTACAAACCATGTAGCCAGTTCTACTTGCCGATGTGTGGGAAGAAGGAAATAGGATCCTTCCTTCTGCAGAGTAAGTTCAGTTTATTTTCAGTCCTTCAGTATTTTCTTCTGATCCCACCACCCCAGAACATTTTCTTGAATGATAATGAAATGTTATGAATTTCATCAAATTGTATCACCTTGTTGTGACAGGAAAGGCTCAAGACTAATTTTCCCCTTTTGCTCTTCTTCTTCTCTAAAATGTATTGAAGCTGGGCATTTTAGATTGTGGTCCATAGGACAGTGACTTCTAAAATGATGCTTTCCTCTGCCATCAATTTGCTAAGGTTTGAATATTTTAACTACTGCCTCTTTAAAATCAGGTAAAGAATGGTACATCTTTTCTTTCTTGTTTTCCTGCTTGTAAAAATCTCTGCTTCTCTCTTGAATTCCACCAAGGATACACAATGGTCATGCCAAATGGGGGGCCCAGTGCTCATGAGGTCAGTGCAAGGTTGTGGAGCTCTTTAGTAGGACCTGCTAGCTGAAACACATGTAGAACCACAGCAGTGTCTACACTGCATTACAACCTTGACTGTCCTCTGCCAAACGAACTGGGCATGCCCAATGCAGCAGAACGAATTAAACATACAAAATAATTCCCCACTAGACAGTTAACGAGACACTCTACTTCCTTGAATTTAACAAACTAGGATGATAATGACTATAATCTCACAAAATATCTTTTAAAAAATTGTTTGGCATACATTTCACATGTCATATAATCGATAGTTCGATTATATAATAAGAGTTGTACAATCATCTGCACAATTACTTTTAGAACATTTACATCCTTCTTGTACTTATTGTCATCATTCCCATCTCCCCCCACTTTCTCCACCGCATCCCCCAAGAAAGTATCATTGCAGTCATTGTCTTTGTAGCTCTACCCATTCTAGGTTTCTTATACAGAGAAAATAAAATCAAGAAAAACAAAATAAAACAAAAATACTTCACTCTGCATGATAGCAAAGTTGTTCATATCTCTGATCTGTAGTCAGAGGGGATTCACTGGAGGCTTAATCCATGTGGGGACCCTGTTATCATTCTCTCCTTCTGGTTTGGATTTTATCACTCACAATCCTTGGATCACACAGGCTGGTGTGCTTCCTCCTGGGACCCAGTTGATGCCTCACTCATATGACTGCTTGTTTAAAGACAAGCCTTTACAAAATGTCTTGAGTATAAAAACGAATATGTCTCTGTTCACCCAGCGTCAATCTCCCGTGCTTATTTCTTCCTTTATAGAACTCTGTATAGTTAACAATACAACATAGTTTGATGTGATTGCTTTGGAAACATCAAGAGGGATCAGTTCCTGGAGGAGGACCTCATGTGAAGAAGAGGGCTAATAAGTGACCCAGCAATTCTTGGTGAGCTGGATCAGTATAACAACTCTTCGGTTAGGAACTGCTGGTGGTTGTTAGGATGACAGAGGGCCATTCACTGTTTTGCTGTGTTGAAAGGAAGGCTGTCACAAGTTCACGTGAACATGAAGTTGACAACAAGCACAGACTCAGGGAGAGCTTCTTCCTAACAAAGAATGGATAGGGGATTGTCAACTCCTTGGGGCCACTCTGAATCTCCACTTATACTGAAATGCTTCCCTGCAGGACTAGACTGAAGCTATTACTTTAGGACTTTTCTCAGATCACACTCCTGCTTGATTTTTCCCCCTTTAGCTCCCCTTACCTCCCTAGAAGCCTCCTGAATTTTCCTCAGGTACCGTTCCTTAGAGAATACGCTTTAGACAAATCCTCATCTCAGTGTCTGCTTCTAAGGAATCTGAACCACAGAAGAACCATCCTCACCTGTATGTAAGCAGTCTTGTTGGGATTGCCAATTTGATTCTTGGTACCCCATCCACGACTTAGACTTGTGACCTAAAGTACCCATCATACCCTCGTACTTAGAAGTTTGAATCCTGAACAAGTGACTCAGGACAGGAATTCTGGTTCCCATGGTAGTACTCTTAAATATAAAATCCACTCAGGCAACCCACATTCCTGCTTCTTACAGGCTCCTATTTTCCCAGTTTCTTTCATCTCTGGGAGCTGGACTGTTTAAATTTATAATAAATTCATCTTTTGTTTTCATTATCCAGAGTTGCTTGCTAATAGATACCATTAACTGACATGGAAATCAAATAAATAATGAGAAAGTGCTTTGTCAATTATGAGTACTACTTTGAAGGCATCTTAAATCATCACAAAAATATCTCTATTTAGTGGTTCTTTGCTTCTTTCTGTATTGTTTTTATGAGATATATTATATATAGAGAAAGAGAGAGAGCCCTGGTCATGCTATTGTGCAAGCTTTGGACTGCTAATTGCAAGGTTGATGGCTCAAACTCACCAGCCACTCCTGTAAAGAGTTACAAAAGTCTCTGAAACCTTACAGTTCTATGAGTTAGAATTGAGTCGATGGCAGGGCTAATGGATATATGGATATATACGAAGGGGTACCCCCCAAAACAGGAAATTTTTTCAAAGATATATATTTAATTAAAAAAAAAACCTTATCACCTTCAAAGTCCTCTCCAATACATTCTTTTTTTTAAATCATTTTACTGGGGGCTCGTACAATTCTTATCACAATCCATGCATACATCCCTTATGTCAAAGCACCTTTTTACATTTGTTGCCATCATCATTCTCAAAACATTTGCTTTCCACTTGAGCCCTTAATATCAGCTCCTCATTTTTCTTCCTTTCTCTCTGCTCCCCACTCCCTCATGAACACTTGGTAATTTATAAATAATTATTTGGTCATATCTTACATTGTCCGACATCTCCATTTACCCACTTTTCTGTTGTCATTCCCCCAGGGAGGAGGTTATATGGAGATCCTTGTGATCGGTTCCCACTTTCCAATACACTCTTAATATGCGGTCAAATCTGCGATTCTATTCTTGGAAATACTTTTCACACTCATCTGTTGGATGCCAAGTCCCTGAGGTCATGGCCCAGAAGACATACGTTGTGGAGGGACAAGATCCAATCAATGACAACAGCCAACACATGCAAATTCAAGGACTTGAATTTCCTTCCAAATTAAGCCTCTGTGTCTCATTGTTTTGTAATCATAATGATTCAAGAACGTAGACAATAGACTCCCCCTCCGCCCTTCACATTGCTGAGCTGAAAAGGGAAAAGCAGAAGTGTGATTTTCTCTCCCTTTGTTTAGGGGTGGTGATGAAGGGCGCAGGGGGGGCCGCAGGGGGTGGGGGCAGGTTATTTTGCTTTGTTTCCAGAATCAGCTAGCATAATTGTCACAAGGTAAATATAGATATGAATGATAAATGTGTGGGTAATTATTAATCAGAATGAAAATTACAAAGCTACCTATATGTAAAAGTGACAAATGGCAGGCTAATGAGTTGGCTTGTTTAGAATTGTGCACTTTTGCAACCAAGGCTATCTGTTCAACCCATTATAATCTCTATTTCCTGGCAGACACCACTATGTGACTAACTAAGTAGAATGGTTTACAGTGGTGGTTGTATAGACATCTAAGTTCTGATTCTGATTGCAACATCCTTTAGCTCTGTAATTAGACACATTCAGTATTCAACCTCTCCATGCATTTGTTTCCTCTTTTGTGAAATGGGTTGATATCCAATCCTATTTCAGAGAATTTCTGAGAGGACCAGAGTTCCTAGTGGTGTCAATAGCTAGCAGTCTTAGCTGCTAACTAAAAGATTAGAGGTTTGAGACCACTCACAGTCACCTCAAAGCAATTGTTTGATGATCTACCATATATGCTTGTGTATAAATTGAGTTTTTCAGCACATTTTTAATGCAGCATTTGTGTTAAAATTAGGTGCCTCAGCTGATATACGGGATGGCTTATACTTGAGTAGATACATACTTGAAAAAAAAGATCGGCCATTGACAACTCTCAGGAGCATGATTTTCCTCTGGCATGCATGGGACACGCATCAGTTCAATGACAGCTGGTCCGTTTTATTCTGAGGACTGAATAAGATGCTACATGTTAAATGCTCCGGAAACACCAGCAAATTCAAATTGGCCACTATTTAGCCCCTCCAAAGATGAATGAATAATTACTATTGAAAATGTGTCTCTTGATTGACTAAGGAATGGACCTTTATTGTGTCTGACCATTATTGAAACAAAGCATTTTAGTGACAGGGAAGCTATATAAGAGCATAAACATGGGCCTGAAAGTGTATCTTCATAGAGGAATCTTCATAAGACTTAAAGGACAAACAAGTTGAATTAACCCTTCAATGCCCAGGCCTTTCTTAGTTAGCATTCAGGGAGGTTCAACTCTTTATGGGCAACCAGAAATACAAACAAGCAAAACCGTTGCCCGTGAGTTGATTTTGACTCATGGCCATTCCATGCAGCTCAGAACAGTGTGTGCTCCATGTGATTTTCATTGATTGATTTTTCAGGAATAGACCATGATGGCTTTTTTCTGGGGTATCTCTGAGTTACCTAAACCCCAGACTTTGGGTCAGCTGAGAGGATTAACCATTTCTAACCTAGTGGGTACAAAGAAATCCACTAATTTTTTCCCCACTCTATGAAATTCAGTTTTAAGCTAGAGTAGGTCTAGTGTCCATTGTAGTTTAAGAGTCTGAAACCAATATTTAAAAAGATCCTCCAGACGGAGGAGTCCTTTCAGTTCAGCTTGTAGTACCACACATTTCTTTTGTCACTAAATGTCAAAAGGAACAACAGATTTAATCAGTTAGGCTTCCAACTTTCAATTCCAGCTCTAGGAAATGGCAGAGGTTAAGTGAATCCATCCAATAACCTGCCGGTCATTTTGATGTTAAGGTGTTTACTGTTTGTAACTCAAGTTTTCAAGAGATGGGATCAAATTACATTGGCTACAATGAAAAGCTATTTTAATCAAGCATATAGCTTAGGTTCTTTGGAAGAAACAATAGTGGTCACCAAAGGAATTTGAGGTCATAAGAACTATGACCTTGTTATCTGATCATTTAAAAACTTGAGTCTATGAATTGACTCAGCCCACAGCACCCATGTCTGTCTCAATGGAACTGTGCACTGTAGGGTTTGTAATGGCTGATTTTAGTTTTAATCATTTTATCGGGGGCTCCTATAACTCATCACAATCCATACATACATTCACTGTGTCAAGCACATATGTACATTTGTTGCCATCATGATTTTCAAAACATTTTCTTTCTACTTGAGTCCTTTTTCCCCTCCCTCCCTACACCCTCCCTCATGAATCCTTTATAATTTATCAATTATTATTATTTCATCATATCTTACACTGTCCAATGTCTCCTTTCACCCACTTATCTGTTGTCTGTTCCCCAGGGATGGAGTTATATGTAGATCCTTGTGATTGGTTCACATCTTCTACCCACCTTCCTCTTCCCCTCCTGGTATCGCCACTCTCATTATTGATCCTGAGGAGTTTATCTGTCCTGGATTTCCTGTGTTTCCAGTTATTATCTGTACCAGCGTACATCCTCTATTCTAGCTGGATTTGTAAGGTACAATTGGGATCATGATAGTGTGTGTGTGTGTGTGGGGGGGGTATTAAAGAACCAGAGGAAAGTTGTATTTTCATTTTTGCTATACTGCACCCTGGCTGGCTCATCTCCTCCCCGCGACCCTTCTGTAATGGGATGTCCAGTTGCCTACAGATGGGCTTTGGGTCTCCACTCTGCACTCCCCCTCATTCAAAATGGTATGAGTTTTAGTTATTTGATGCCTTATACATGATCCTATTGACCCATCATGATCACACAGGCTGGGGTGCTTCTTTCATGTGGCCTTTGTTGCTTCTCAGCTAGATGGCCATTTGTTTATCTTCAAGCCTTTAAGACCCAAGATGCTATATCTTTTGATAGCTGGGCACCATCAGCCTTCTTCACCACATTTGCTTATGCACCTATTTGCATTCCACGATCATGTTGGGAAGTTGAGCATCATGGAATGCCAGTTTAATAGAACAAAGTGTTCTTGCATTGAGGGAGTACTTGAGTGGTGGCCCAATGTCCATCTGCTACCTTAATACTAAATGCACATAGATCTATTTCCCCAATGTCATATATAAATATATTTACATATGTACATACCTGTATTTAGACCTCTACAAATACCCATTGACTCCTAGTTCTTTCCTCTATTTCCTTTTACTTTCCTCTTGTCCTACTATCATGTTTGGCCTTCATTTGGGTTTCATTGATTCCTCTCGGTTACATTACCCTATCAGCCCTCCTACACTCTCCTTGGCATCAATTTTAGATCATTTATTGTTCCCTTGTCCCTGAGTTTGTTAACACCCACTTCTTTCCCCCTGACTCGCCTTCTTCCATGTCCCCCAGAAATGTTAGTCCAGTTGTTTCCTCCTCCAGATTGTGGATCCCATCTATCTTATCTAGAAAGACCTGCAGAGACAATAATATGCACAAAAAACAAAAATGGCTGATTTTTAATGATAAATCACTAAACCTTTCTTTTGAAGTACTAATAAGTGGACTTAAACCTCTGAACTTTCAGTTATCAGCTGAGCCTAGTAATCATTTCTACCACCCAGAAGCTCTGGGAAAGTACATGAACACATTAAACAAACATGTACATAAAGTAGGCACCAAACAGCTTTATTTCCTCAATTCTCTGAGGTTCAAATTATGTTCTTTCACAAACTACGTGAAAGGTTCAATTTCATCATACAAAAAACTCCAGTATTTAGTGCCTTAGAGATAGTATCAGACCACCAGGAAGCCGCCTAATAATTTTCAAGGTGAGGGTGCTTCAGTGTTGTCTCCTAGGCACCCTTAGGAAGTATTCTTACTCTTTGTTGCTAAACATGCATTTTCTTGAGCCTCACCATGAAGGCCTTTTCAAGTTTGGGGGAACCATTACTTTACTTGCCTCTGCTTAGTCCAGGTCCTGGGCTGGACATTTGGTTGTGTACAAATCGTAGTAGTGAGACCTCTTTTTGACACCAGGATGCTCAACAGGTAATCATTTTTCACCCAAACACCCTGATACAGCATGCTGATAAGTGGAGCCTCAATAATTAGGCAAAATTCACAGAGCAGAAGCACAACTGTATGTGCAATGTGGTCTTTTGTGATATGATTCCAGTTAACTACTCTTCGATGTTGACGTTTTGATTAAAGCAAAAACTTCCCAGAGTGTTCGATTGCGGTACCAATTTTTCAATACTGCTCAATGTATTTTAGCTATTGGATGGATTAGTTCCCAACGAAATGAGTTGGAAAAAATTTCAATAGGAAAATTGTGGAGTAATGTATATACTAATTAATTTACGATTTAACACTGGGGAAGTTTTTGCTGTAATCGAAAAGTCAACATCGAAGAGTTTTCTTCCTTCTTGAACTCCTTGATATAAAAGTTCCCCTTTATCCACCCCAACTTCCCCCACCATACCCCCTAGTAAGCCCTATTCTAATTGTTTGTCTCTGTAGGTTCATCAATGCTGACTTTCATATACCAGAAAATGATGTAACAAAAATTCAAGAAGGCTACCTACAATGACAAAACACATCAGAGATAAACCTCAATATGAAAAACAAACAAACAAGAGAACAACAACTAGAAAACATTGAAAACCAGATCAAGCCCAAGTGTATCAGAGGGGAGAACATGTGACAAAGTTTTAAACGTTCAGTCAGCTTGATCCTTTTAATCTCCTGTAGACGTCTCTCCAATACTTTCTGTGTGGTAAGCAGTTTATCCCCATCCCTCAATTAGGGTTAGATGGAAATCCGGGGTATAGACACCTGGGCCCTAAGATTCAACAAGTTCTCATTTGTTCGGATGTGCAGCTCCTTGCCTACTTCTCCTTTGCCTCTAATTTCCACTTTCCTCCCAAGGAAGTAAGTACATACAACTATTCTCCAATTTGACAAGTAGTCTGGTTACATTATTCACGAATAATTTCCTCTCATATAGTGATTTAGACCCTAGGAGATCCACATCCTGTGTCATAGGTATGTTTATTCCTTACAAACTTATTCAAAAAGTAAAGTATTTAGCTGGACATTTCTATTATTTATATTACCATGGCAGCCAAGCTCTTCTAT
Source organism: Echinops telfairi (assembly GCF_000313985.2). NCBI lineage: Eukaryota > Metazoa > Chordata > Mammalia > Afrosoricida > Tenrecidae > Echinops > Echinops telfairi. The sequence continues at coordinate 35,029,161 of NW_022111368.1, forward strand.
TGCCAAGACAAACAGAGAGAGAAAAGAGTGTGTAAGTGTTTAGCTTATGTGGAGTGGAGGAGGAAGTTTGCAGACCCCTCAAGAAATGCAAGTAACTGGAGCTTTTGATGAGTAGAACTTGACTGATGGGCAATTGACTGGTCTAGTCTCGGCAAATGCTAAAGAAACACAGGATGAGAGGGCATGTTGGAGAGGTAACTAGTATTCTACAGGACTCCAGCTTTCATTGGTATGGGTTGGTGCCCTTTAGAAACTGATGGCTCTGTACGTGTTTAATTAAAGTTTGTAATGACTATTCACCTCCATAGATCATTCTGTCTACCCAAGAAGGCAATGATGGCTGTCATGGTTTGGAGTAACAAGGAATGCATTGAATTCCCTGGGGCTGAACTGAAATGCTATTTGCTTGGTCACTGGAAGGACATTTTCCCTACAGAGAGCTATATTTCACTCTGCAGCCATGGAGAGCTGAGAAAGTTCCTCTGGCTGCTTTAGCTGACTGCTTTTCTTCAGAAGAAAGCTGGAAGAGAGGTGCTTGCAGAATGGCAAGGATTGAATAACTCAAGCCATCACATAGGTGATCAATTGTAATATCAGATTTCATCTGCTGAAGCTTTCTTCTGAAAATTCCAAATTCACCCATGTGTCCTTGGAAACATCTGCATGGTATGTCTAACTACCCCATTTCCTAGGATAGGTCACGGAGGTCCCGATGGAAATGGACTCTTTCAAAACCGTACATCAAGTGAATAATAGAAAGAAAGAGAAAATTGTATTGCGTTAGGGATCAGTGCTAATAAAATGGGCTCTTACTCACTGAATAACTGGATTCAATGCAAGAAGTTAACAAAAATATATGGTTCCTGTCCTCTGTGCCCTTTGATCTCTTGGAACATTCCTGAGCAGGAACAATGCCTTGAGCCTGCTTGTACACACTAGAGAGGACACGGCTTTTCATTGGAATTCGCAAGCACAAAATAACCACTGATTTCTCTCACAAGGCTGGTACGATATTACAGTCTACAGTATTGCCTCATTTTCTGCAGTAACCTAAATGCCACCGTCTACCTGCTTGAGCTCTTTGTCTCTTTTCCTTCTTTCTGGTTTAACTTTCCTTTGATTCATCTCTAAAGCTTTCTCTTAGGCTACTTGGCAGCACTCCCTCCCTCATCAAAATCTGGTTAGCCTTTCTTGAGTTTGCTTTCCATGCTGACCTGCTTTCTGAGGCATCCATTTGCATGCAAGAGGCGACTGGTGACATGAATGCATTAGTGAGCCTCATTTGGGGGGTTTCCCAGAAGAGGTGCAGAATATAAATGGCTTCTTGAGGTGTGGGGGCCCGTTTCTGATTCAGGAGGAAGAACATTGCAGATGAAAACATTGGGAAGCATAAATTGGCTGCTTGGTTTCTGTGGGAATTTCCATTCCTTTATTTAATGTGAAGGTGTTAGGTGATATGTGAAAAAAACAAGTTTTCTATTGAGAAAATGGTACTATAGTCCCTCTCCTCTAGGAGCTTACACTCAGCTAGAAAACAACGAAACATGCAGCCAATGTGCTAAAATTAAGAACTAAACAAGTAAGACATAACATAAGGAACCTATTCGATCTTTCAAATGCTCAGGGGATGGAGAAGTTGGAAAAGGCATCGTAGAGGAAATTGTCATCAGCAGAAAAGAGATTGAGCAAATAGCATTCACAAAAGATGATGTTTTGTACATCAAAATGTACATACAAAACAAAATATTTGTCAGAAAATGGGTTTAATCACGTACAGCAAGCAGATTACCTGGGTACCAAGGTGTGGCGCGAAAGAGGAGTGTGGGAGAGGGATAACTAGGAACAAACAAGAATGCAAATCATTCTCCAGTCCGTGCCTCTCTTGGGTTTCAGTGGGACCAGGGCGATGATAAGAGAGGAGGTCTAGCAGCAGCAGGATGCAAAACAAAGGTGAAGAGCATGGGACTAGCTGAGCATGAATTTCTACGCATTGTCTGGGGGACTGAACAGAGGACTGAAACAGCCTTAAAAGGTAGTTTAGTCTTCAGCTGTTGCTCTTGAATTTGAGTGTCTAAATATGAACAGCTATCATTTCAGTGGCTGAGCTGGCTGCGTTAAGAATCAGTTCTTATATCAAATTTAAGAAAAAACATGAGAAACATTGACAATACTGACAACATTCTAAGGTTGATGAGATTCCTAAGCAATGACTTAGATAAATGCTTAAAGAAGCTCAGAGAGCTTGTCTCACAGAAATGGAAAGATGCATCTGGCTAAAGTTTATACAAGAACTTTTGAAACATCAAGTTCTTCCAACTGGGCTGCCTTTTCTGTCTCGTTGAAAATTCCAGAAGTTTCAAGTTTATAAGGATAATAGAAGATTTCTTAATGAAGCAGCTTCATTCAAAGGCAAATATGTATGTGCTCCAATGAGCAAATAAATGTTGAGAAGGCACAGCCCTCTCTCACAGCACCAATGCCGTATAGACCAGAATGAAAAGCATGTATGCTAGCCAAATTACCTTGGCTGAGAAGACACAATGAACAATTCAGAACCCAGTAAATTAAGCTGCAGTGAAGCATCTGACAGACAACATGAACCATTTTGCAGAGGACAGGTAGATTTGCTGGGGACCATTAGTGTTCTGCTTATGCGTTGGGTTTCTAACCACAAGGTCAGCAGTTCAAAATCACCAAGCCCTCTGCAAGAGAAAGATGAAATATTCTACTCCCACAGAGTTACTCTCAGAAACCCACAGGATCAGTTCTACCCTGTCCTATTGGGTCACTGTGAGTCACATTTGACTCAATGACAATGAGTTTTAATATAAGCCCCCAAAGAAGGACCATTTCTGGGACTCCTTCACTTATTCTTTGGATCTAGTTGGAAAGAGCTGAATCTTTGGATTTGATGGACCAACCTAAGCTTCCATTTCATTTACAACTTTTATTAGCAAATGAGAATTTAAATAAATCTGTAAAACATTGCCTTTGGTACTTCAGGATGACCCCATCTCTAAAATGAAGACACTGTTAACATCCCTTTCAAAGTTATTTCCATTATGGAAATAATAGAAAAGTACCTAGCACCAACCATCACCACTACCAACTGCCATTAAATCAATTCCAGTTTACCGGGAACTCTTGGACTGACTAGGAGCCCTGATACTGTAGGCGTTATGTGTTGGCCTGCGATCCGCATGACCGTCAATTCAAAACTACTGGCAGCTCTGCTCCAACAGTTACCCCACAAACAGTTACAAGTTTCAGAGACCGGTAGGGGGTCACTATGAGTCAGCATTAACTTGATGATGATGAGAGGACTTCTTGCTAGTTTCCAAGGCTGTAAACCTTTATGAAAGCAAATGACGACACCTTTTGCTCTAGGAGCAGCTAGTGGTTTCAAATCTCCACTCTTTCAGGTGGCAGACAAGTATTTTAACCACTGCACACTTAGGGGTAAAATATTATTATTATTATTATTATTATTATTATAAAAGTATTCAATATTAGCTTGCTCTTGTCCAAACTATCAATGCTCTGAGTCTTTTTCCCATGGTACCAAGGCAGGAGCCAGACATAAAATTCAGTTCTCAAGTTAAATTATAATTGAATATGAGAGCTATGTTAAGGATTGTTGTTAATGAATAAATCTAATATATTTTTGGATTTTTCATAAAACTTGATTTAATATTTGCATTTTGGTTTGTAACCTAGGCAATGTCGCACATTTCTGTCCCAATAAATTTAAGACTCATCTTACTGCCATCAAGTTGGGGCCCACTCATAGCAACCCTATAGGACAGGGCAGAATCGCCTCTGGGAGTTTCTCAGATGCTCGCTCTTTACAGCTGTACACACTCAAGATTTTTCTCCAGTGGAGTGGCTGGCAGTTTTGAACTGCCAACCTTACAGATCACAGGCCAACTTGTAACCACTGCACCACCAGGGTTCCTAAATATAAGATTAGATAACTTTAATTGATAGTCAATATTCTAATTCTGGTGTAGTAAATTCAACCTTGCTCTGCTAACTACAAGATTGATCCCTGCCTGTGGTGAGCATTATTAAGACATGCTTCAGGACATTTTCTGGGCTTCATTGCTTGACTAGTTCAACTTTCACGAGAATGTGTTTCACATTCTTTGATATATCATGGGCATCATTTCCTTGGCAGAACCTAGAACGATTGCTTACTCCGTAGACATATATAGCCCATATTTTCTTTCTCCTTAGCCATTCCTTCCATAAATAACTTTAGCTCCTAATTTGCAGAAAAACAACACTGCCATAGGCAGCAAAGGGACTTACTTATTCAACTTACAAACATTTCAATTTAGACATCTTATATTAGGAAAATCAGGTTGCTACATTAGATTTCATGTGTCTGTAAAGATTCAAACTAAATGTCAGCATTTGGCCAGAAGTAAAACATCCTGGGCAAGGGCAAAATGTGCCAATTCTTCCTTCCAATCAACAAGAAAGACAATCCCACCCCACCCTTCACCCCTGTCCCCAGCCTGTATTTCTCTCTCTCTCTCTTTTACATTCTTACCCCTTTCTCTAACTATAACTATTTTTATACCCCAGCCTACTTGTTGAACAAAACATTTCTTAAACAGCTATTTCTCCTATAAAAAGGGTAAGTTACTCTATTTTTACACAAATATCATAGACATAACTTCTACATTTATTTGACAACTACATCCTACCCCCCACCCCACATCCACGTGTTTTTGTAATTGCTATGCTATTTTTTTAACAAGTTGTAAAAAATTTAGCATGACAGGCTTACTAAAATACCTAAATAAAGGGTGTTTTAATATATAACTGGGGGTGGTGGGTGGCAAAGAAAGATTGAAGGCTAATGTTATTTGAATAAACTGTAATGTGTTATGTAGTTACATCTTTGATAGCTGGAGAATAGAATAAACTATAAACTATGTATGTTGAGATTGTTATACGAAATAACCTTCCTGTGTTAGTCTGGGTAGACTAGAGAAACAACTCCATGGACACACATACGTGTAAAAGAAAGAGATTTATATACAAGAGCAATTGAACATTGAGAAAGCATCCCAGCCCAGTCCAAATTAAGTCCATAAATCCTATATTAGCTCATATGTCTGATACCAATCTATAAAGTCATCTTCAGACTCACGAAACACATGCAATGAAGCCAAATGCAGGACGATCACAAACCAGTGGGTAGAAAGTCTTTGGGTCCAGTGGCGTTATAAGCATCTCAGTACCGGCAGGGGTCTCTCTGTTGCTTCTGCGGCTTCAGAGGTCTGGTTGCATCCAGGTGGCTTGTCTTCTGCAGAGTAGCAGAGAGAGAGATGTCTTCTGCCTCCAAGGAGGAAGCACCAGATTTCCCAGAATTCTCAGGAGAAGGCCAGACTCACACAGAAGTCTCATTGGCTATCTCCAGATTGACAGCCTAGACTCCACCCCTACACTCCAAAACCTTAAATTGACACCAGATTAGCTGACTACCATACTTCCATACCTACTTTTTGCATATATCCTAATTTTAACAATTTATTTAATCTTCTCAAGAACTTTTCCCTCTTCCATTGGATTCCTAAAATATTACCTGAGGTAATTGAGTATTTAATTATACACTGTTTGCTAAATGTTTTTCCTGGGTGTGAATATCATTTCCTCCAACATTATTGTATGCTTCCAAAGACAAGAAGACAGGAGTTCTGTCTTCTGGTGTGTGTGTGTGTGTGTTGCCTCCTACTCTACTTATAAATAGCAAAATATCCGTCTTCTGTAAACACTTATTAATAGATTGCTGGAGGTAGCAGGGAGATAGAGCAAAAGATGTTGGCCTAAATCTTGTCTTCAGATTACTTGAAATCTAATAGTGGATTCAGAATGTGTACATAAACAACTTTGAACAACATTCCCCACAGCAGAGACACATCGTCACCATCTCGGACAAGCTATAGAATGCAGTCTGCGGAGCTGTCCGATTTCCTAAATATCAGCGTTCTTTCCACTAGTCTTTCTTACTTATGTAGCATTTTCAACTTTCCAGGCATCTCAAGTTATGTAGCATTTTCAACTTTCCAGGCATCTCAAGGAGTTTCTGTCATGTTATGATATGGCCAGAAAAGAAATAAAGGACTTTAAGTTCATGCAAGGACTTCCACATTGGAATACTAGAATTGAACAGGAACTGTAATATTGGTATATTAATCACATCTATTTTTTCTCCTGTTCACAGCTAAGGATTCATTTGCTCATTTGTTCAATGCACTTATTTAACACTAAGTACCTACTATGTGCCAGGCACCATGCTAGGCACTGTGCATGCTGCATTAAGTAAGACAGACAAAAATCCTCTTTCTATAAAACTCCCTGCATCAGAAAGTTGAATGACAAAACAGGAAGCACATATTTAGAAAAGAGGAGCATCCCACTGTCTCTTACCCAACTCCAAGAAAAGTGTTGTTCCTTCTTTCTTCATAGTATCTTCCTAACCACTCACACCACAGGATCAGATGGCTCTACCTGTAAATCTTAGGCCCTTACATTCTCAATTGATGTTCTTCATGCTGAAAACTTAACCCTTAAAATCCTGTCTTCTCAAGTGGTGTTCTCTCTTGCTCTTCTCAGAGGCCTCAAAGCCCAAAGTAGGGTCTTTAAAGTCTCCTCTTTTTGCATTGTTGCTTCCAAACTAGTGTCTTACCTCCCTTAGAACCCCTCCATTGCTGCACGCCATTCAAGGTTGCCTTTTCTACTCCTCTTTGCCTCACTGAGAAACTGGGCATCTGATATATGGAAATCATCTCTATTTCTAGTGGAATAATCTATGTAATGAATTATTTCTCTAAAACATGCATCAGTTTAACTAGGGCAAGTTTCCTAATATTATGCAATTATTTTGGGATGTGTTGTAGATCCTAACCGCTGCTATATTTAATGGTCCAGGATTAGTTATGTTAAAGATGATTGAGCCACGTGTGTTATGTTGACGAGGCAGTGTCTTAGACTGAGCTCTCTAGAGAAGTAATACATGCATGTATACCCATGTAAGAGAGAAACATATCAAGAAAATGGCTTACCCAGTTGCAGAAGTGGACAAGTTTTAAGTAAGTGGGTTAGATGTTAGACTAGAAATTTCTCCTGATTTGAAAATATTTGGGTTGTGGTGTTTCAGAACTCAAGATTGGCATAAAGATGATAGACTTGTGGCTGTGGAAGTGAATGAATCCAAGATTGGCAAGTTAGATGGCAGCATGCTGAGTAAACCAGGATAAACAAGCAATATGGCAGGCTACATTGAGGAAAGGAAAAAGAGAGATGGAAAAAAAGAGATGGATTGACACATTGGCTGCGTCGATGGGCTCAGGCACAGAAAGAATTGTGAAGATGACCCAGGATTATGCAGTGTTTCCTTAGGTCATGCATAGTGTTGCTATCGGTCAGAGATGACTTGATGGTGTAGTGGGTATGTGTTGGGCTGTGATGCACATGGTCGGCACTTCAAAATCACCAGTATCTCCATGAGAGAAAGACTGGGTTCTCAAGTCCCATAAATGGTTACAGTCTCCAAAATTCACAGGCAGTTGATAAGGGTCAGCATAGACTCGATTCCAGTGAGTTGGGTTTATTTTTGAACAACAACATGGCAGGCCACTAGCTCAAGTCTAAAGAAGCAGAGTTAGGAACATCAGTCAGAGCAAGTAAGCTTGTCTACAGTATCCACTTACATCAGAGCAAGCCAAATCCCCAAGAAAACATCACTTTAATTGATTGCATCTGGCCTGTGATCTGAATAAGGATGTTGCAACCCACCTTAATTTTCTTATAATAACTAATGTATTGCTGAAAGCAGATCCCATTATGGAGGTAATTGCACTGTTAGACCACATCATGGATTTTTAACTGCCAACCCATGGAGAATCCTGGCTCAGGCAATTTGACACAAAATCTTACTATTGCAGGCAGGATGTATCACCACTACTTCAATCAACACCCTTATTTGGGTTGCATCCCTAATCCTAAAAACACGATTGTTTGACTATATCAAGATCTTTACTCTTCAAATTATATCAATTCCCCTCTGCAACCAGTTTGCATCTGGCCTCCAAAAATCCATCAATGATCTCTATCTTTCCACTTACCATATGTACTTATGTATAAGCTGAGTTTTTCAGCACATTTTTAATGCAGTTTTTGTAGTACAATTAGGTTCCTTGGCTGATATTCGGGTTGGCTTATACTTGTGTATATATGATACTTAACCTACTTATTACCAGTCTACTTACCTGTCCATCCAAGCTATCTATTCATCTCTAGAAACTACCCCCTCTCTATGGCTGCCACACTTTTGTCTCCCTCTCTTTTCTTAAAGTTAAATTGATTAGATAGATTTCCCACACTATTGGAAACAAATACTTTTCTGGAGGCAGGTAGCCACCAGCTCCTATTTACTTTCCAAATCTCTACAGTCTGTTTTCAGGAGCAATCATTTCCCTAAACTGCTTTCTCAAGGTCACCCATGACCAATTCTTGCTAAGCATCGTTTTCCCACATCATGCTGCAATCATTTGACATGACTTGTCTGTTCACTCTATCACTTCTCCATCTCAACTTCTTGGGCACTCTCTTCCTTGCTTGCCTTCCCAGGGATGGTGTTCCGTGTGTTTCTTTTCAGTCCACTGCTTTCCTGTCTTTGTCAAAAATCTTCCCTTTCTCTCCAAAGACCAAACTTATCCTTAGGTGTTGATTTTCCTAAACCTTTCCTCAAAGCTTGAATCTCACCTTCATGGTGGATGTCACCCAGGCACCTTTCATTTGCCTGGTGGATGTCACCCGACTTGGTTGTCACCCAGGCATCTTTAATATCAAATATCCAATACTGAACCCACTTTGTTTTCCTTCAAATTCCCTTTTGACAAATCTGTTCCCAATGTATACTCAGTGGTTAAAAGTAATTTTGAATGAATAAAAAAGGAATTGAGATTAGAACCACTGTGTAACATCCAAATTAACAGCTCTTGATCCTATACAAATATTGCCACTTGAGTCATTTGATGAGTTTAGAAGTGGTAATAAGCACCATCGTTCTTCGCTGCTGTGTTGAAAATTTTATGGAATGTAGTTTTTTTAATGCAAAGTCTTCCAGGTCATAGCTAATGGGTCAAGAATAGTCAGGAGCTTCCCTGATGCAGTTATAGTAGAAGAGCCTGCAGCACACCTGCTTGGTTAAGTCCTATGTCAGGTTGGGGACGATGACTTGTCTGTACATCTTCAAAGCACCTTAAGCCTTACTTTTAGAACTCACAGGTGAAGAGTGTTATTTGATGTCTCTAGCAAGTGATAGAGGTACCGAATCTTTGGATTTACCCTATTAATTTGCTTAGCCTGTCAGCATTATTCTGATTGTTTATTGCCACCGTCATAGGCTACAAGATATAAAATAGGTGAAGCGGCTAATAAGTTAAGAAAACTCTGATTAAGTTCTGGGAAGACTCAATGCACAGTGTACAGGTTAATTGAATTTTTATAGATTCATTCTGTTCCCAGATTCTAGGGGGTTGTTCTGTTGGTGATGGGAGAAATTAGAAATCCTGAATTAAATAAAGTGTTCATACTTTCATCTTGTAGATCATAATGCACAGAACAACAAATATGAGCTGAGTAAAGGAAGAAATAAGAACAGAATTCTAGTCTTGCGTGGGAACACCAATAGCAATGCATGGTAAGTCTCTGATCTAATTAATAAAAAAAGTAATAAACTGAATTGAAGAATTATTGATGTAAAGCTTTAAAGGACTTTTCAAGGAATAAAACATAATCCCAATGTTGTGTGCTTTTCCCAAGCAGCACAACCCTAGAGAGCCAGGAAGCGCTGCTGTTGAGCTGAGTACACCCTACACTAACATCAGGACATAGATGCGGTGAGACATATATACTTGAGCAGTAGATTATACAACCTTTCAGAGTTGATGGAATCCCTAGATTGTTACAATCTTCTCTTCTTTCTCCCATGGAAAGGGATCACGTGGAATTCATTCTCTTAAGAAAGACTGGATTCTATGACAACCATATCAGAATATGATTGGGAGATTTCTTCCTGTACATGCCACCTTATGTGTCAACCAGGTGTGCTTTGGTTTCATTTACATCCCTTTAAACCTAAAGAATTCACCTTCTGTACTTTCTAAGTGCAATTACATTAAAGCCTTATTTTAAGTTCTTCTAGACCCAATTAGTTCAGCTCTTCACCAGCTTCTCCATGGGCTGCTGTCTTCTACTTTTCTCTACTCTCTTTCCGCCATGTTCTGCACCCATCTAGGGACTTCACTGCAGCCAGAAAGAATTTTCTGAACGACGAATCTGATTATATCATTCTTCTGATGAAATACATCCATGACCACTTGTTTCCTGAGCATGAAGTGCAGGCCCTTTCTGTATGTTTGATTAATGTTTTTCCTCTCCTAGATCATACTTTGGCAGTACTGCTTCTTGAGCATCATTTTCCCCCCTGAATTTTGTGACTTTTATTACTCTCTTCATAAATGTCATTTTGAATGTGGCACCCAATCTCCTTCCTGTGACGTCTAAATTGAAGTGTTTTTGAGGGCACCTTCCCTGAAGTTGTTTCCCTGTGTCCCTCTTCTATGTATACTCGATGGACTTCATCATTGTATCATTGCTTTTACTTATTGCAGTATCTGTGCAATAATACCTTGTACATATCATTCGTTTTGTACCTAGTATATTTTACAGATAATCTAATTCCATATCTCACTTCTACATGAGACTAATAGAATCTCACGGTTATGAACTCCTTCACCTTTAAATCCACCACCCCAGGTAGAGAAGGTAAAGGCCATGTTTATTCCTGGATTATTACCTGGTAGGGTTATTATGCTTAAATGCTTTGCCTCAGTTATCCAATGACATGACTACAGTTGGCCAAAGCCACTGATAGTCCTCATTGTGATCGTACTCTATGTTTCTAGATTGGGGTCTCTAGAAAAGCAAAACCAGCGACGCTCATCGATGGCATGGATATGCTGTTTCTGTTCTGTGTCTTGGAGTAAGTTCCAACTCAAAGCCAACCTATGGAGAACAGAATGAAACACTGCCCTGTCCTGCACCGACCTACAGTGGTCATATTTGAGTCCATTGTTGTAGCTATCGTGTCAGTCTATCTTATCAAAGGTCACCATCTTCTTTGCTGCTCCAACTTCACAAGCATGATGTCCTTTTCCAGGGACTGGTATCTCTTGATAATATGTCCAAAGTATGTGAGATGAAGTGTCATCATCCTTTCTTCTGTAAAGCATTCTGACTGTACTTCTATCAAGGCAGATTTGCCTTATCTTTTGAAAGTCCATAGTACTTCCAATATTCTTGACCAGTACCATGATTTGAATGCATCTATTCTTCTTGAATCTTCCTTAGTCAATGTCCACATTTCCCATGCATTTTAGGCCATTCAGCTTTTTGTGACTTGGGTCAGTTGTACCTTTGTTCTCAGAGAATCCTCCTCATTTTTCAATGCTTTAAAGAGGTTGTGTGCAGCAGATTTACCCAATGAATCTGAAATCTTGATCGCTGCTTTCATGAGCATTCATTGAGCAGACAAGCAGGTTGAAACTCTTGACAACCTCAATATTTTCTTCGTTTGTCAGGTTATTGCCTGTTGGTACAGTTGTGAGGACTTTAATTTTCTTTACATTGAGTTGTAAGCCATACTGAAGGCTGTAATCCTTGATCTTTATCAACAAATGCTTAAAGCTTCCTTAATTGCAGCAAGCAAAATTGTGTCATCTGCAGATAACAGGTTCTTAAAAGGTCTTCCTTCTATCCTAATGCCACCTTCTTCTTAATATAAACCAGTTTTTCTGATGACTTACTCAGCTACACATTGAATACACATTGAATGGTGAGAGGATACAAGTCTGATGCACACTTTTTATGATGTTAAGCTAGGTAGTATTTAAGCCTTGTTCTATTCACACAACCACCCTTTAATTGTGTACAAGGTGAATGCAAGCACAAGTAAGTGTTCCAGAATCCCCATTCTTCTCAAGTCAAGCCATAGTTTTTGATGGTCCACACAGTCAAATGCCTTTTCATAGTCAATAAAACAAAGGTAAGCATCTTTCTGGTCTTCCCCACCTTTAGTCAAGATCCATCTGATTTCAGTAATGATGATATCCCTTGTTCCACATGCTCTTCTGAATTGGGCCTGAACCTCTGGAAGCACCCTGTCAATGTACTGCTGCAACCATTGTTGGATGACCTTAAGCAAAATTTTACTTTCATGTTATATCAATGATACTGTTCTATAATTCTGTTGGGACATCTTTCTTTCTATGGAATGTTTACAAATATGGATCACTTTCAATCAGTTGGCCAAGTTGTTGGCTTCCAAATTTTCTGGACTACATGAAAGAGTACTTCGAGTACTTTATCAGCTAGAAACATTTCCGTTGGTATTCCATCACTTCTTAAAGCCTTGTTCTTGTCCTGTGACTTCAGGGCAGCTTGAGCTTCTTCATTCAGCACCATTGGGTTTGGCTCACATGCTCCCTCCTGAAATGACAGAATGTTGACGAGTTTGTTTTGGAACAGTGCTTTGTGTATTACTTCCATCTTCTTTTGAAGGTTTGAAAGTCCCATAGTTATGGGTAAGATGTAAAGGCTGCAGATATCTCAATACTCACAGAGCTCCCTGGCCTGATTAATGCAAGGCCAGCAGGTGTAACTAATGGCTGCTGACTGTAGAATTGAGTGAACCAAATAAGAGAGCAGGTTGTGATAAAAATTTGTGGAGGCTCATGAATCCAGGATCAGCAGGCAATATAATAGATCACTGGCTCAAATTCAATGAACCTGAGGTCAGAAGAGAACAAACCAGATTCAGCAAAAAGTAAAGGAGCTTGGAAATGTCCATGTGCACTGAAGCAGATGACACCTCCGATTGTTCACAGCAGATCTCATCATGAAAGTGTTTGAGCGCATCATAGGTTATGGCTACTTCATATCCGCCCAGCCATCAAAAATCATGTTCCAGCTTAGTTGACATACAACCATAACTATCACATGCTGCGTTATCATGTTTTTCCTGCTAATACCTTTGCACACCTTTAGATGATTTTTCTTTTCATGCTTCTGTGGCATATATATTTCCTCAAGAGCCTGCTTCTTGTCTCTCAAGTCGGAATTCAAGGCCTTTGAAACTGTTCACAGGAGGCAACTTGAGTCGGTTGGCTCCCTTGGGAGTCAGACAGGAGAGAGAGGATTTCTCATTAAATAAAAACTTTGACTTGAAGAAGAATTTATTTGAAAAGACTTATTGAGATCAAACTCTAACCCATATCTTTGCAGGTTTTCATGCGGCTACTGCCTCTACAATTTCACATTCCTCTCCACACTCCACCTCTGGTTCTGCCTCTCATTGTCTTGTGGACAATATTGGGCAGGAGCATCTCCCTCTCCTCTGGAAGAGGCCATGATGGTGCTCTGTTCAAGGTCAAGCTAGATGCGAGTTCTGTTAACTTATGGAGCATAGTATGAGGCCCTTTCCCATGCCATTTAGCTAAAAGGAAAGGCGATCCTGAGAGAAATAGGGTGATTCTGATGTGTTTCTTTCATCATTTTAGTCCTATTTTGAGGAGTTTGGGACATATTTCTCTTGACAGGAAGTATAAACTGTCCTCTTAAGGAAGAGAGAGCAACCTTAATGTGAGGTCTGACAAGAAAATCTTACAAGAAACGTGACTACATTATTCTTTACAACAGAACTGTTTTCTGAAAAAAGTACCCTTTCAAGTTCGATGCAAATTAGAGTCACATGTGCTGATAGTGTAGTAAAGAAAAGTGCTAATGTTAATTGAGGATTTATTTGGCACAAGGCATAATATTAAGTGAATTACATACATGGATATCATCTCCATTTCCGCAACAACCATAATAATATTTTTTACTAACATTTATTGAACTCTAAGTATCTGTCAGGCCCTCTGTTAATAGCTTTACTTGAACTATCTAATTTCAGTTTCACAAACCACATAAACTATAGATACTTCTAAATTGTCTTTGCTTTGAAGACAAGAATAAGACAAAAGAAGCTAAGCAACTATTTTATGGATACATAATTACTAAAATTGGTCTTTAAATGACTCTGCGACCAAATGAATAAATGCTCAGGCTTATACATGCTGTGCTATATTGGCTTTTTTTTTAACCATGAAATTTAGAACTTGTAATTATTTTCATTCTACAGTCAAATAACACAGTAAGACAACAGAGGAAAAGACATATTTGTAAATTAGCTGTTTTGATGCTCTGCTCAAGTTCCTTGATGTACGCCATGATGCAAGGGCAGAATTCCTGACAGTAGATTGTGTCTTCTTTGGGGTAATTTGATGGTGAGCTGTGAGATAGGAGAACATCACAAGTAGTACCATCATACGGACATCTTGGGACAACTTCAGTTTTTTCCATCCCCAGATGACTTTAGTTACGCATAGTTCCAAAGAAGGCAAAGAAAACTGGTGAAGTCACCCAAAAGAAGTGCCTTGGTAATTTAAATTTGGCTGAATGATATAAAAGGAAAGCAATTTAAATGAGGTTTCCCCTGCGACATCATCACATCATTTAAAGGATTGAATTTCCCTCTCTCAGATGAGACTCTCCCAGAAGAGAGTCAGAAACACAGACTGTCACAGGTGGCCACATATAACTTGCGTGTTGATGCAAAATCCACAGGGCTTTTTGTCTGTTAGGAAAGATGCCACTATCAAACAATACCTGTTGTAGTTACCAAGGTCCAAGTGGGAGCAAAGCCACATTTGGAAAACACTTCAGACTGTAGCATTTCAGACTGTAGAAAGGATATGTGAGTGTAGCAGAATCTTTGTGAGGTAGCTCTTCTGCTCATAAATAATCTGGGTAACAAGCACTCAAAAATGAGTTGCTGAATGAGTGACAGATTTCATTGAATTCCAGGTTCAAGTTACATCTTTATAAATAAAACATGGAGTAAAATACTCAGTGAAAACCCCATCTTGGCAAAAAAGTACAGATTGTCTCATGTATGACAAGACAAACTGACAAAGTCATACTTAAAAAGTCAGCTGCCGGACCAGAGGAGGTACACTGGTACAGATGGGAACTGAAAATACAGGGAATCCAGGACGGATGAGCCCTATAGGACCAGTGGTGTGAGTGGCAAAACAGGGAGGGTAAAGGGAGAATGGGTAGGAAAGAGGGAACCGATTACATGGAACTGTGTGTGACCTCCTCCCTGGGGGACAGACAACCGAAAAGTGGATGAAGGGAGAAGTCGGACAGGGCAAGATATGACAAAATACCCATTTATAAACTATCAAGGGCTCATGCGGGAGGGGGGACGGGGAGGGAGGGGAAAAATGAGGACCTAATGTCGGGGGTTTAAATGGAGAGAAAATGTTTTGAGAAACGATGTACAAATGTGCTTTACACAATTGATGTGTGTATGGATTGGGATAACAGTTGTATGAGCCCCTAATAAAATGTTAAAAAAGAAAAAAGAAAAAAAAAAAAAAGTCAGCTGCCACAGAGTCCTGATTTTGACTCATAGTTAGCCTAAGAATGTCCATAGTCCTATTTTATATATAGTTTTCAGTGGCTGAACTATCAAAGTGGAAAATCATACTCTTATTTTGAACCACCTCTGAGTAGACTCAAACCTCTGTCTGTTTGATGAATAGCTAACACACTTAACTGTTTATATAATTTCGGATATGGAAAGACAATCAAAAGGCATAACAAAACAGGGTAAATTTGGACTCATGGTGTCCTCGTGTGTTGCAGTGTAGAACTACATATCAAAGAGGTCTCCAAAGCTAACATTTTAGAGGTAGGTCAGTAGGCCGTTCTTCTTCATCAGGTTTCATTTTTTCATGTGCATTTCAAGCTCAAGTGGTCTAATTCTAGATCCTAGCCTCTTCAGATTTTGATTAACATTCACGAAATTTTTAAAAACTAACTTAGGAAAAATTGAAATCTTGGTTTACACAAATTTGGTATCTCACTAGTATTTTAATCAATGTCTTATTGAAACATTTTAAAGTTTTGCATAAAATTTCTGTTATACTTTATTGTTAATGCCTATGTATTTTTATTTTGTAAACCTTATCTTGTTTCAGCTATATATTCTATCAGTGGTGAAGAAAGAATTTAATGATGTTCAGATAGTGCAATTAAATTTTAAAAAGAAGAAATTGAATTAATCCTCTAAATATATACATTAATGCAGAAAGTGATAGATCTAGATATTAAAAACTAGACTGGTCTGAGTTCAAAAAAGATTTTGAAAGAGAATAAGAGGCAGAAACAAAGAAGAGAGGAAACGAGTGTGCTATGACAAAATACATTGAAAATAAATGTTGAAGGTTACAACTATTTATTCCAAGTAAGTGCAAAATGCTAACTGATTTCACTTTCTTTTGTTTCTATTACTGCAGATATTGAGTCAATTCCCTGGTGCAATTGGCCTAAATAATAATTCTTGAAGTGGGACAGAGAAAGAGTAAAGCCATTTATTAGTTACGAGGCGAGCCAATGAAGCATCCTGCAGGAAAAAGGCTGTTAGGTGAGTGTTCAAATTATCCTAATTTCTAAATGATACACTGATTTCTTCTGAAATATTAAACATGCACTGATGCAGGCAAACTGTAATATCTTATGTACCTTAAGATATACCCTTCCTGATTCTAAATCTTACACATTTCTCTTATTCTTTTCTAATGACTGTCTATTACTTTCTGTACCCATGTTAATCTTAAGATATGAATGTAGGAATACAAAGATTTCAAACAGACATATCGGTGGGAAGAGCCAATGGAGAAGATCATTGTAAGCAGCTATAAAGGGCCCAGGATGGACTGTGTAACACATCACCAATTGTTCATATGTAAGTACAGATTTAAATTAAAGAGAACTAAAACAAGTCCACAAGAGCCAAAATAAAACGCTGTGTACATTGGAACTAGGGGAACATAAAGAAAAACACAGATTTAACATGTTGAACACTACTGACAGAAGACCCGAGGAGGATCTGTGGGACGACTTTAAGTACATCAAACACGAAGAAAGCAAAAATTAAAAAAAGAACATCATATATAAAAAGGACATAAAAGTAAAGAAAGGCACAAAATGCATTTCACAACAGATTCTAAAACTTTCCCTTGAATGTAAAGTTGCCGAAGGAAACAGAAGAAATGCTGAAGTTAAAAAACCTGAGCTGAAAATTTCAAAGGGCCGCTTAAGAATACAGAGTATTTTCAGCCCTGATGCATTTTTTCATTGGGGGTAGCCCTCTTGAATTTTCACTGTTTTTTCTATTTTGGGGTGTAGGAATCCCAGTACTGAGGAAACTGTAGAGACCTGCAAGTGGGTAAGGGCTCCTGGGAAGGACGGTGGGGGAGGGGGGTGTAAAGGGGAGCTGATGTCAAGAAGTTAAAGAAGAAAGAGAATGCTTTGAAACTTATCACGGTAGCAAATGGACAATACTGCCTGATGTGCTTAAACTATGGAATGATATGACATATGGATTACTTCCCCGTGAAAAGGTTTTGGAAAAACAAAAAGAATAAAGAATATTATAATGAAATGTGGCAAGACCTGGAAGAATTAGAACATCATCGAGGAATAACATCTGAAGCTGAAAGAATTGAAGAAGAACTCAAGACTCAAGTTGCAATATTGAAAATTCTTAGGGGGAAAGTATTGAAGATAGAGGAAGCATCAGGAGAAAGTGGGAGGAATACACAGAATTACTATACCAAATAAAATAACAGAGCTAGTTGAAGTCCAACCATTTCCAGAGGCAGAATATGATTAAGAATCAGTGAAGGCATTAGCAAAAGGAAACAAACAAAAAGTCCTCAAGAAGTGATGGCGTACCAGCTGAAATATTTCAACCCACTGGTGAACACTGGAAGCACTCCCTTGTCTATGACAGGAAATTTAAAAGAAATCTATCTTGCCAAGCAACTGTAAGAGGTTCATGTTTGTCCCCACTCCAAAGAATGCAGAAATTGTTTCACAATAACATTAATGTCACATAAAATTAAACATTGCTTAAGATCATTCCAAAATGGTTGTAGCACTACATTGGCAGGGAGCTAGCAGAAATTCAAGCCAGATTCAGGAGAGGATATGCCAGGGGGCCAATCATTGCTGGTGTCAGGTGGATCCTGGCTAAAAGCAGAGAATACCAGAAATATATTTATTTGTTTTTTATTGACTATGCCAAGACATTCGACTGTGTGACCTATAACAAACTATAGATATATTTGAAGAAAACAGAAATTCTAGAAAATGTTATGTCCTCATATAGAACATGTATATAGATCAAGAGACAGTGTCTAGAACAGAATAAGGGGATAGTGCATGGTTTAAAATCAGAAAGGGTATGTATGCATCCTTTGACCATCTTTATTCAATTGTATGCTGAGATAATAATCTGAAAAGATAGATTACATGAAGTGGGATGTAGCATCAAAATTAGACGTAGGCTTCATAACAACCTGCCATATGTGGTGGTGCAGCCTTGCTGGCTTAAAGCAAGAAGGACTTGAATTACTTCCTGATGAAGATCAAATATCGCAGCCTTCAGAATGGTTTGCAATTCAATGTAAAGAAAACAAATATCCTCACAATTGGATCAGTAAACAACATCACGAGAAGTGGACAAAGAGTTGAAGTTGTCAGGATGTATTTTGCTTGCATCCACAATCAGTGCTCATGGAAGTATCAATCAAGAGATCAAGTGACAGCTCATTGCGGAAAACTGCTGCATTAGACCTCTTGTCAATGTTGAAAAGCAAGAATGTCACTTACTGACTCAAACCTTAGTGTATTCAATGACCTCATATGTGTGTGACAGTTGGATAATGAATAAAAAAAGCTGGCAGAAGAATTATTCATTTGAATCTTAGTGTTGGTAAATAATATTGAAAATGCCATTGGCTTCCAGAAGAAAGAACAATGTGTCTCAGACAAAGTACAGCCACAATGCTCCTTAGAGATGAGAATGGCAAGACTTGGTCTCACGTAGTTTGTACATATTACCAGGAGACCCAATTCCTTGGCAAAGAATACTATGCTTAAGGAAGCAGAAGCTCAGAGACAAAGAGGAAGACCCTCAACAAGGGTGGTGGAAGATGGGTTACACCAATTGCCTCAAAAGTGCAGTAGAGCAACGATGAAACATACAACTTTCTTCTAGTTCTAAATTCTTCCTCCCCACCCACTATCAGGATCCCAATTCTACCATACAAATCTGGCTAGACCAGAGGATGTACACTGGTACAGAGAGGAACTGGAAACAGGGAAACTAGAGCAGATGATCCCTTCAGGACCAGTGGTGAGAGTGGCGATTCCGGGAGGGTGGAGGGAGTGTGGGGTCGAGGATCTACATATAATCTCTTCCCTGGGACACGGACAACAGAAAAGTGGGTGAAGGGAGAAATTGGACAGGGCAAGGTATGACAAAATAATAATTTATAATAAAATAAAAATTTATAAATTATAAATTATCAAGGGTTCAGAAGGGAGGGGGGAGTGGGAGGGAGGGGGGAAATGAGGACCTGATGCCAGGGGCTTAAGTGGAGAGCAAATGTTTTGAGAATAATGAGGGCAATGAATGTACAAATGTTCTTTACACAATGGATGTGTGTGTGGATTGTGATAAGAGTTGTATTAGCCCCTAATAAAGTGATTAAAAAAATCAGTAGCTGAGCTTGGCACAGGAGTTGGCAGTGATTCCTTTTGTTGTCGATCAGGTTGCTATGAGCCAGAACCAACACAAAGGCACCTAGAAACAAAAATATTACAGGCTACCAATGTTATAAAACAGTAAATATGGACAATATAGTCGAGGACATAAAATAAGAATCCTATCATTCATTATCTTGACATCTGCTTTTCAACTGACTGCATCTTATCAATCATACACAATAACTGAAAAAAAATGAAGAGGTTAGTTAGACTTCTAGCAGAATTCAAATAGTAATCAGTATTTCAAAACCTTTTGTTTTTAATCATGGAAAATATTAAAAACATACATGAATTAATGAATAACAAAATTGATTCTACTTAACATGACTGATTCAAATAAAAATGGCTGTGGTCATAGACACAAGTTTTGCTTACAAATTCAACTGATGAACATTTAAGATGTTTTCCAGCCTCTTGCTCTTGTGAACTTTTGGGAAGCAGAGGACGGGAAGACAGTATATAAGGATGAATCTGTTTTGCTCATATACTAAGAAGCCTGGCAGGCTGGGTTTCTGGGATGGAGGGAGGCTTCACCTTTGTGAGCTGGAGATGAGTCCCAATTATATTCTCGTAATTAACATTGTTCCCCACTATATCCTCCCATAATAGTGCCATCTTAAGATGACCTCTTACTAGCACATGGCATTTCATTATGTAGCAGCAGCTTTAAATATAGGAGCAGACATGTGCTATTGCGTTCTGGGCTCCCCTTATCTGCCTTCCCTCCTTCGCCCCTGCCCCACAACCCTGGCCAGGCACTGGTGTTGGGTTACTTCTCCAATATACTCAGGGACATTTAGGGTTAGGGTACAGCCCACTTTGTTATGTATGTGGTTACCTGTAATTAGGGGGGCTTGAACAACCCCCCAAGGGTATATAAGCCTTAGTTGGAAATATATTATCTCTCTCTGCGTGGACCTGGCTCCTGAAGTTATGGTGGTCCCATAGGTGAGCCTTTGCATGCCTTATCTTGTCTGATGTCTCTTTAATTTACTCCTCAATTACACAACTGTCCGTTGGACACATTCAATTGTGGAGGCTGGTACCCCACATGAACTGTGCTGCAATGAATGTGGGAGAGCATATGTCTGTTCTTGTGTCTCTCACTTTTCAGGGGTGTATACCCAGCACCAGGTAAGCTGAGTTGTATAGTATTTATATTTTCAGTTGTTTCAAACAGCACCATATTGCTGTACCGAATGATTGCATGTGTTTACAAAGCCACCTGCAGTGTATGAGAGCTCCCATCTCACCAGCATTGTTGTTCTTTATTTTTTGGAATTGAATTATTGTTGTGGGTGAAAGGTGCTATCTCACCATTGTTTTGATTTGTATCAAAACACTTCCTTATATTTGTTAGCCATTCAAGTATCTTCTCTGGTGAATTCTTCACATGTCCTTTGCCCACCTTTTAATTTGATTATTTGCTTTCTTTTTATTTAAGTGTTACAGAATTTCTATATAGTTCAATGATTAATCTCTTGTCTGTTGTGTCATTGCTAAAGTCTTATCCCAACGTGTAGGCTCTTATTTTACTCTTTTGATGAAGTGCTTTGATGTGCATAAATGTTTCATTTTTAATAAGTCCCAGTCATCTATTTTGTCTTCTATCGAGTGGATATTTAGATGACTTCTCTATTAGTTTTCAAGGTCTACCACAACAAAATACAATACAGTCAGTGTCTATTAAGAAGATAAATGTATTTATTTTTACAGTTTTGGAGGCTGAGTCCAAATTTAGTCCATAGTCTCTTTTTATCCTATTATAATATAAGCTCATATTAACTGGTAACATTACGAAAGCCCCTATTTCCAAACAAGATCTCTTTCATTGACATCGATGGTTAGTGTTTTAACATATATTTAGGACAACATAGTTCAATCCACAACTATAAGGACATATGTTGCTGCTTTCTTATCAACTCTCTGTCACTACTGGCCAGAAGGTGAAATATTGATTATAAAATATAGCCACGCTGTGGTCTGAAGACAAAATCTATCCTAGCTAGACCTTAAAAATTAAGAATTCAGAAATTGGCCATTTTCTTATTCTCTGATAGAGAATTAATCATTTGTCTTGTATCATCCACATCCCTGGATGACATAAGCAGTTTGCATTTAACTACAAAACTGAGGGTGGACAGTTTGAATTCACTGACTGGTATAATTAAAGAAAGATCCATCAATTTCTTTCATAAAGATTACAGGATAGACAATCTTATAAATCATCTTTACTCTGTATATAATGCATGATGTCACACTGAGCCAGAATCAATTCAGTGGCGACAGACGTGGGCCTGTTGGACTATCTTCAAATTCTCAGCTTTCTCCGACTTTCCTAGAGCTGTAACAAATCCCTACGCAGTGTTCACCTGATGTCTGCCTGCCTAGATCCATGTTACAGGCATCTCACAGCACACTTCCTCCAGCAAAGCTGATGAATGATTTGTCTCATTTTCAGGTTTCAGAAACAGCTTTCAGACCCTTAGTATGCAGATGAATCGGATACATATTTTTCCATAGAGATAGCTATCCCTGACATGTTCTTGCTTTGTCTCTCAAGGGTTCATTAAAGCCAAACACACAATTTTCATCAAAGTGTAAAACTTGAGTCAACAGAAATGGGCCATTGATAGAAATGTGTGCATGTCCTGCTGCGCTTCTGAATAATTTCATATTACATTATATACTTGATGCCTATTTGCTTACTCAAGAGGAATAGGCTTTCATTCTTATGTGAAATCTACCCTTTGGCACTTTACTAACTATGGTATATCTCATAAACTGCTTTTCTCTACAGTGAGGTCCGTGTAGTCTGATTCATCTATATCCTATTGATCCCATTTAATCATCTACTCACTCAAGTCTCTATTGAGTACATCTTGTGTCAGAAACAATGGCAAGCACCTGTTTGGAGTTTTATTATATAAAAAAGAGTCTGTTCTAACTTTTGATGACTGTGTGCATTGCAGAGTAGACCTGTGCGCTGTCAGACTCTCCTCGCGGCGATTCGTATGGCAGTAGATTGATGGGTCTATTTTCCACAGCGCTGTTGAGTGGGCTCAAACTCACAACATTTAGGTAAGGAATCAAATAAAAATCATTAACACCAATCGGGATGTGTTTGGAATGCTGTTCAAGTGAACATTATAAAATAGTTAAAATGCAGAAAATATTTCATAACCAGTTTTAAAAAGTCAATATTTAAAGATCATTCCAAAGTGGGTGATGGTATTCACATATTATAGGTAAAGATTTTTAAAAAATAAGTATTCCACATCTACCCTCCTGATCTTTATTCATAATATAAATAATCGGGTTTCGTGTTTGTCATAATTCTAATATTCCTGCAGAGGTGAGATGCAAGAGTCTCCCAACAATAACATCACAAAGGTACCATAGCAAGGGGCAGTTTGGTGCTGATGGACTTGCCTAGCGCAAATCCAATCACTCCTTTCCGGCCCCCTTCCCTTCCAAGAAATAAGCTCATTCTGGTTTTGCCTTTCAGACCTTAGCTAGCTGCTTAAGAACTCATGTACAACTAGTATTAGACTTTTTCTTTTCATAATTCCTGTTTGTGCATAGAGCAATTAATTAGATTACCACATTAGCCATGTTGGTTTTTTTTTTACCTCACTTAAGGAACTAAAGGACCAAAACAATGAAGTCTAAGAAAGAACTGCTTCAATGATTTTGATTAATGTGTCATAAAGTACCTTCAAGCATGTTAATAGCTGTACTCTAGGCCCTCACCATTTTACCGCAGGACAGAGATGGGCGTGTTACTGAGCAGGTACGAGAGTCTGAGCTGGGGAATTGGTGTAGTAGTTTGAGCTAACCTTTCCATCCTATGATTTGAGCGCTTTCTCTAAACATTTCAACTTCTAATTTTTATTCTGGCAATCATATTGGGTGTGAAGTTGTTTCTCATTGTGGTTTGCTTTCATTTCCCTGAAGATTTATGCTTATCATCTTTTCATGTATTTATTGGCCATTTGTCCACATATGCCCGTTCAAAAATTGATTTTCTTTTTATTATTGATTTGCATGATATATAAGCAGACAGACAGAGCTACTAACATCAAGATCAGCAGTTCAAAACCACCAGCCAATTCTGCAGGAGAAAGACAAGGCTTTCTACTCCATAGACATTCTGCTTTTGCAGAAACTCAGGCACAGTTCAGCCATGTCCTGGAGGGTGATACGGGGTCAGACTGGACTCAATGGCAGTGAGCTTGGTTCGGTTATATAAATAGAGCCTGGTTACACATCTATTATCCAATTAATGGTCAATTTTGAGATATGTAGTTCTTTATAAAATATGATTGGAAAATATTTTCTCCCACTCTCTTGCTTGTATTTTTACTTTCTTGATGTCTTTAAAGCATAGAAGATATACATTTTGAGAAAATCTAAAGTGCCTAGTGTTTTTGTTGCTCGTACTTTTGCTGTTGTACCTAAGAAGATTTTGCCTAGTCCAGGTCACAATTAGGTATTTGCATGTCTTATTGCACACCCGCGACCATCGAGCCCATCCTGAGCTACAGTGACGCTATAGGACAGGATAGAGCTAGCCTGTGGGAGCACACAGCCTCATCTTTTTCCCTCAGAGAACCTGGCGGGTTTGACCTTGCAGCTAGTAGTCCAGTGTCTCAGCCACAGCGCCATGAGCCGCCCTCCAACATTGAAGACAAGAGCTCAAGAGCTCAGCATTCACTTAGGTTAACCGTTTTCAGTTAATTTTTTGTGTATTGTCAAGGAAGGGGATCAAACTCGTGTCTGACTCTGGATATACACTCTGTCCTAGTGCCAATTATTGAAAAGTAATCATTTTTCATCACATCATCATGGCACTCCTGTTAAAAACTGATGGACCATAATTGTGAGAGTTTATTTATGGCTTTTAAAATTTATTTTACTGCTGTTTAGGTCTATCCTTAGGCCAGCTCCACACTGTCTTTTTTTATAGCACATTTTGAAACTGTGAAATGGAAGTTTTGCTTTGTTTTTTCTTTCCTTTTTAAAAAAATCATTTTATTGGGGGCTCTTACAACTCTTATAACATTTCATACATCACTGTATCAAGCATATTTATACATATGTTGCAATCATCATTTCCAAAACATTTTCTACTTGAGCCCTTGGCATAAGCTCCTCCTTTTACCCCCTTCCTCCCCGACCCTCTCATCCTTGTGAATCCTTGATAAATTATATAATGTTATTATTATTCCATATCTTACACTGTTGTCTCCTTTCACCCACATTTATGTTATTCATCCCCTTTGGGAGGCGGGGCTATATATCCAACCTTGTGATAGGTTGCCCCTTTCTCCCTCTTCCCCCTCCCAGAGCATTCCCCTACCCGCATGATATCACTACTCTCACTATTGTTCCTGAGGGGTTATCTGTGCTGAATTTCATGTGTCCAGAGCTCTTCTCTGTACCAATGTGTGTTCTCTGATCTAGTCAGATTTGTAAGGTAGAACTGTGTCATGGTAGTGGGGGCTGGAGTGGGAGGGGGAAACATTCAGGAACTAGAGGATGAGGTGTGACTTGTCAATGCTATACTACAACTTGGTTGAATTATCCTTCCTTATAACCCTTTGGTGGGGGGATATCCAATTGTCTACAGATGGGATTTGGGTCTCCACTCCAACTCCCCTTTTTCACATATATATGATTGATTATTTTGAATCTTTTGATATCTGATACCTGATCCCATCAACACCTCATGATCACACAGTCAGATGTGCTTCTTCCATGTGAGTTTATTTGGTGTAGATGGCCGCTTGTTTAACTTCAAGCATTTAAGACCCCAGATGCTATATCTTTTGATAGCTGGGAACCATCTGCTCTCTTCACCACATTTGCTTATGTACCCATTTTGTTTTTGGCTATCGTGTTGGGAAAGTGAGCATCACAGAATGCTGGGTTATTAGAACAAAGTGTTCTTGCGTTACAGGAGGCCTTCAGTAGAGGCCCAAAGTCTGTCTGCTATCTTCATACTTGTACATTGACCACTCTTCATTATATTCATTTACATATATACATGCCTATAGATATACCTCTATAAATAGCTTTTGCCTCCTGAGATAGTTAAGGTTTATTGTGCCAACCTGGCCAATAAACACGTGGGAGTAATTGAAGGGCAGAGCAATAAATGGCTCCGTGAGCCTTGCCTTTCTATTTCTCGGGTCTCTTGTTTCTGATGGTTGGACCAGGGTGCAATTGCCTTAGCCAGTTCCCTGCTTCAGCTTGCAAAGCTCACTTCCTGCAAGACATCCCTGAGGAGAAGACACATGAACCTACCCTGATGCCACACTGGGTGCTGGAGCAGCCGTGTGAAGACCCTTGCCAGGGCTGAGATGCTTACGCACTCACTGATTTGGCTTTCTTCCTGCAGTCAGCATCATTGTGTGTGTTTTCTGAGATGGAGGAGGACTTTATAGATTGGTGTCGAACATATGGGCTAATGTTGGACTTATGGGATTGGGCAGCACTGGGTTGGGATGCTTTCTTAATGTACACTTACCCTTTATATAAAACTCTCTCTTATACATATGAGTTTCTGTGGATTTGTTTCCTAGTTTACCCAGACTAACACACTTCATATTTCTTTCCTTTATTTCCTATCCTATCTTCTTCCTTTCCCACAATCATGCTCACCCTCCATTTAGCTCTCAGTAGGTCTTCTGGGATACATTGCTCTTGATCAAATCCCACCTGGCATTATATGCCCTCTTTGCCATCAATTTTAGATCTCTCATTATTCTCTTATTTCTGAGTTTGTTGGCTCCCCACTTCCCCTCCCAGCCCCCACCTCTCCCATGACACCCCTCCCCCTGCCCACCACCCCTCCCCCCGTACCTCTGATCCTCTTGTGTTTCCCTCAGGATTGTTCTTCCTGCCTATCTTGTATAGACAGACAGTGGGTGAAAGATAAAGAAAAACAAAAGCGAACAAAAATAAAAAACTATAGAACAAACAAAACAATAAAAAAATTAAAAACCAATAGATAGTTTCAGGTCTGTCTGCTGACCCTTATGTATGTTTTCTGATCAGGCCTGATGAGGTAGCAAGTCCTGTCCCCCAAGTCAGAAGTCGATTTTTAGGCACTGGAGGGAACTAAGAGGGGGCGAGAGAGAGAGAGAGAGGGAGTGGCCTCATCATGGCCCACCAAGCCCTGGGAACGACATCCCTGCTCAGATCAGCCAAAGCCTAGGGAGGAACATAGGGTCAGCCCCACTACAAGACACAACATTCCCTCATTGACCCACAGTACTATGGGGAACCACACTGGAGATTTTGTGCAGACAGTGTGCCTGGTCTGCCCCGTGCACAGTGGGGCGAAATGTGAAGGGAGTGCCACTGGGCAGCCAGGGGAGCAAAGTAACCAAGTCCCCAAGGAATCCTGAAAATAGACTTCGATATTTTCTTTTTCTATGTTGTTTTAGTTATTCTTATAATCTTGTATTTGGTTTGCAGTGGTTAAGTGATCAATAGAGGCTTAACGCTAGTTCTCTCAAAGGAAGTCCAGTGGGTCTGCAAATCTATCCTGTAGTTGTAGCACCAGTTGTAGCATGCATAACAGGAATAGACCTCTTCAGTCAATTAGAGAATCCACACACTGGTTTCTTGAGCTTTGGACTAAAAGCTTTTATTATAATACATGTGTATATATATATAATAGTAAAATACTAAGGGCTTTGATTATAGGCAAATGGTAGACCTAAGGTATTGCTGAATTCTTGGAGGGATTGCAGAAATTGTGCCATTGTAGAGTACTTTAAAAGTGCGAAGGGGTGACTCCCACTACAGCCTATGCAACTCGCCTATTTGGACTGTGTAGGTGAATCAGCTCTTGGGTAAATACTAGGAATGGCCTTACATTTAACCGAGTGAGAGCTCCAATTACAGTTCCATTCCAAAGATGGTTTCATTACTTCAATAACTTAACCTATCTCCTGGTACCTGATAGTCAATGAGTTGCTTCTCGGCCTTTGGGCTAAGATCACGTGTCGTGTCATAGCTGATAGTCAATGATTCATTTGGTAGGGGGTCTTTCCCCTCACTATATGCTATGAAGACCACCAGAAGCAGTTTTCTTTAAGCTAACACGTTCACCTATTTATATCAGGTTTATAAAATCACTTCAGCCTTAGTTTGTCATTTAATTTATAACATAATTTATAAAACCTAGCATACAATACCAGAATATATTGTAATTATGTAACATAAAATGTACAATGTAAATTTATTATAGAATTTCTCATTTAGTCTGTAATTTAGTCTGCAGGGACCTTGACTGCCTTTCCATTCCAGAAGTCATCACACCGGCCATTACATTGATGACATTATGCCGATTGGAACTAGATGGCAAGAAGTAGCAACTCCTGTCAGTTGATTGGTAAGCTATTTGCATACTAGAGGATGAGAAGGAAACGAGATAGAAATTCAGAATCCTCTCACCTCAGTGAAAAATCTAGGGATACAGTTTTGTCACCCATGTTCACAGTTCCCTTCTAAAGTGAAGGACCAAAAAAAATAAATAAATAAAATAAAGTGAAGGACAAGTTGTGGAATCTGGCCTCTTCTCAATCAAAAAAGAATCATGATGCCTTTTTGGATTTCAGAGGGAACACGTTTCTCATTTGGGCATGCTTCTCTGACCCGTTTATTAGGTGAACCAGGAAGCTAGGAGGTCTGATGGAGCTTAGAGTAAAAAAAAGATTCTACAACAGGCACCCCAAGGTGCCTCAAGGGTCATAAAGACAAATTTATGTTTAAAGATGATATACATTGCATTTTGAGCTTTTTCTTGATGCCCGCAGGTAATCCTACTGCAAACTTTTTGGGTTTGGGAGCCCAGCTCGACCATTCTCTGCAGATAAGTCTGCTCCTTTTGAGAAAGCTTTTGTTGCTGGGATTTAGCCAATGATCATGTAAGCATAAGAACACTAAATGGCCATGTGACCTGAACTGCCCCTCGGGAATTGTTGTTGTTTGTCCTGCTAATCCCTTGTGTGAGATATACACGTCTTCCTTCTGTCATCAAATGGAAGTGACATGTATGACAATTGCTTTAGAACTCTCTTCATGCAATATTTCCACAAAAATTGCCCTTCATGGGCTCACAATGCTTTATCCAGCATCAACTGCAAATAGCTAACAAATTTATCTTTTCACCAAAAGGCTAGAAGTTTGAATCCACCCAGACAACCGTGGGGAAAAGGCCCACTTCTATCCTAAAACCTATGGGATTATGACGAGTTCGTGCTATCTCAATGACAAAGGCAATATATCGATGTCATCTACATTATATCTAGCACCAAATAACAACACAAACAATCATTAGGCATACACACATCCACACACAAAGAGTACCATCGAATCAATTCTGACTTGTAGTGAGCCTACACGGAGTTTGCAAAGATGTACCTTTTCAAGGGAGCAAGGTGGCCTCGGCACCCCCCCTTGGAGCAGCTGATGGCTTTGGATTGCAGAGTTTGTGGTGGCCAGTCCACTACTGAGCCACAGCTCAATGCAACTATGTAGTATTAGGTAGAGAAAATGTTATACATTTTCCTAGTATTTGATAATCTTGATAGAAAAAATTGGACTTTGCGTCTTAACCTAATATCTCATAAGATTCTCTCTGGAGTCGAGTTGTATTTGGGGCCAACACATTTTTGTACCCAAAGCAGAAGGCAGTCATGAAAATGCTGTTTCTCGTTTGCAAGATGTAGGTCAATCTACAAGTGAGTTAACCATGGACTTGGCAGAGAAGTTTTTTTAGCTCAAGTTATTTTGACCAGCCCATCGAAGCAAGAACACCACAGAGGTGCTCACAGTCAGGGTTAATAATTTTGTTCTCTGAGACTAAAGATACCTAAAATATCAAAAAGGAATGAAATTTATAGCAGTTATTGCACTAAAATTCTATTAAAACATTAATTATAGTTCTGTTTTTCATTTACTTTTTCTTTATTGATTTTGAAAATGCTTTAGGGTCTTACTATATTTCGCTTATTAAACTAGATTAGGTTATATGATGTTTCATTTTTATTATTACTAGGCAATTATAACTCCCTTTGCTCAGTACTTATTATTTGATATGAATCATCTTAAATTCTCTGGATGTATTGCCATATTTAATAATCATACCTAATTTTTGAGTTAGATTCTATAATCCCCCTCCCTTTTTTTAGAATAAATGAGACTTGGAGAAGTCATGTATCTTTATGGGCAAAGGTCGAATTTCCACCAATGTCTTTGCCTCGAAAACCATTGCCCTTAAATAGTGTACTGACTCTCAAATAAGGAATTGTTCTTAGCCTGCAAGAAATTTAAGTTCATTCAGAGGTATAAGATTCACATAGAAGCATGGATAGGAAGAATTCAGGACTGAATGATGTGCCACATGAATTGAGAGGCAAGGAATGTGTTAGCTGATGGAACTTTGAAAGCTTCAAGGAGAAGAAAGGACATAAATTAGTCTCTGAGAATTAGTGAGAGTTCATTTGCTGTGTGTATAATGAGGTCTTTACAGGACACTATTTTTACAAATAATTTCTAAAGGATCCACTATTTCATTCATTCTCACAAAAAGACTAAGAAATAAGCAAAGGAGGTTTTATTATACTAGTGTTACAAATTAAAAACCCAAGACCAAGAAGGGACAGTGACTCTCCATGGGCTCTGGGGGAGCTATCTAGTCAGAGAATCGACAGAAGATGCAGGTCTTTAGGGTCACTATCATCTAGTTTCCCTAAGATCACAATGTTTGTTCATGTGTACATTCACACAGATGCATGAGCAGACACACACATACATGAGCAAACATATGTACACACAGACGCTCGTACAGTATAGCTTCATTAGATGCAAAACAGGTCCAATGTTTTAGTCTTAGACTCCAGCTGGCCACAAGCCTTTGACAAACATAGACAACATCCCAGGAGATATATTATCTTCATTCACTAAGCTTCTGGAGATTATGGCTTTAGTCTTTTGATTTATAAAAATTACAGGGATAGCATCATTGGAGAATAAAGGGCAAATCTGATCATGGAGCTAATTAAAGAACAATTAATAATTCAAAATTGCAACAAAACTGTTTTATCATGAGTAACTAACTGGAAAATAATTCCCAAGTCTGAGACCACCCTCCCAAAGGAGATATCTTTATAAGAACAAAGATAATTGTCATGAACATCAGCTTAGAAGACTCTACTTGAGCAGTTTCTAAGATTTCAATGAATAGCCTCATAGGTGTGGAGGGACTGTGGAATGCTTCCAGGTTAATTTCATTGTCCTGGTAATTATCACATTGAGGCCCTGAAATAGCTTTGCTCCACATGCTTATTTTTAATAGGGATGCTCCATTCTCATAAATCTACTTGTATCTCATATTAAGATTGAAACTATTTGACAGAACTTTTCCATGAATATTTTCTTACATCAGTTTCGTAGAGTAGACTAGATTGGATTTTACACTGTCATTTTGCAAAAACTTCAACATTAGAAAATAGCTTCAGCCAAAATATTTATTTCTAAATGCTAATTTTGCTGGTTGAAATGGCTAGAAAAGAGGGGCAAAAGGTGTGGGATTTGAGGTGTCTTTAAAGAGACAGAGTGTATCCATGTCCATATTTATAAAGAATGAAATTTCTCAGAACATTTTTTATCTATATTGCTTTATATAATAATCATGGTTCCCTTAAGAGCTTGGGAAAACCCAGTGCCATCAAGTTGATTCTAACTCATAGCGACCATGTAAGACAGGGTAGGGCAATCTCTGAGTTTCTGAGCATGTCATTCATTATGGGAGTAGAAAGCTTATGGTTTGAATTCTTGACTTTATGGTTTAGGAGCCCAAATTGTAACCCATTGTGCTGCCAGGGCTCTGAGCTGAGAGCTTTGGAAGGGAGACATGACCGCTGTTATCTAGCAAAGGAGCATGAGGATGAGATGGGCTCAGGCTTTATTCAAGGTGAAATTGAAAACAAATGGTGAAACTGAGCGAGAACTTGGCTTCCTTTAACCTACACAAGCATTCTTTTCCCTCTGTTAGTCTCTACCCACCTACTTCCCTGTAGCTTTCTTTCACTCTTGTGTTGATGGGAAGCTCCCAAATTTCTATGGCTGGCTAATTCTCAACAAATACTATCTCTTTGCTTAAACATCATTTTTCTTAAAACTGAGGCATTGTACCTTTGGGAAGAATAAGAAATGTAGTGTAGCTAGCAGGAGGGTTCAGGGACCCCTCCTAATTTCAGACCTTTAGTTTGCTTAAAGGTTATTCCATGTCCTCATGCACCTGGCAATTGTGGCACCAAGGCAGAATCCAGTATGAATCACTCTAATATCAATTCACCCCATTCTAAAATTAATTTACATTTTTAAACAACGCCTCACTTAGGAAACCATTTTTTTTGTTTCAAAGTCAGGAATATATGAGCCACTAATTGTATTATGTTTGGGGGTTATATGTTAAGCATGAGGTACTTCATGAAGGACGTTTCCTAAAATTACATGCTAGATAAGGAAATACAAGCGTACAATTTCTAAGTGGCTTGTCCAATCTTATACAGTTGATAGTTGTAAAAGTGGGTTTAAGGAATGGGGTTAAATAAGCATATTTATTTATTTGCAGCAGATACTAGGTATTCTGTAACTCACATCCATTTCCACTTTCTTCCTTTAAAACCAAACAAAAAAGGTCAATATGTATTTTATATATATATATGCATATATATACCCTCTTTATTTTGCCAAGTGTTTCAAAGAAGATTGGCTCCATCCTCAATCCAATTTAATCCAATCTAATCATGGTGGCACCTTCTTAGTGATTGATTTGGATTGAGCATAAGTTATAATTCGGTCTAATAATATTTCTGGAACAGTGTACTGGAGAAAGGAGGGGGAAACATTTAAAATAATTTCCCTTACTCTTCAAAAAGATTATAAGGAGAAATACGGTAATCTTTTAGGGGGAGTGAGGTCTTACCCTATTACAATGTATGGAAAGTGGCAGCCATATTGCCAATTTCATGGAGAAAAGTCTCCTGTTTTAGAACACTGGTGCTCTGAGAGTCACAGAGAAATGGACCTTGAGACTTGTTCTTATATATCTGGGACTAGTATTCTTTTGGGTTCATGTTATGTAGATAGAAGAGTAATTCATTCATTCATTTATTTATAATTAGTGGAATCCGTGCTATCAGCTAATGTCAACAATGAGATCTTAAATAGTACCCTTGAAAATCAAAGTGTTCAGTGGTAGCCACTTTTTCCAAAGCCTCTTTGGATAAAATTCCCAAATCAACTTTGACAATTCTCCCAAAGACTGCAGCAAACCCAAGGAGGAGCCTGAAGAGCATGGCCCCATGATAGGCACAGACACGTACGGACAGACACATTCCACACGGGCAGTCACGGTTCAGAAAAATCATTTTGAAAAGTTAATATTTATAATCCACTCGCTACCTTCCTGTGGCACAATAAAATTTCTTTTTTTTTAAACTTTTAAAAATCATTTTACTGGGAGTTTTTATAAGTATCCTAAGATTCCATAGTTCAATTACATCAGGCAGTATTGTACAATTGCTACCAGAGTCCATTTTAAAACATCTTCTTTCTTTTGAACTCCTTGATATCAGCCCCCCTTTATCCCCTCTTCCCCACCCTACCCCTCCAGGAAGCAATCTTTCTTTCTTTCTTTCACCACATCATACACCATCCAAAGCATCCATTCACATACAATTCTATTATTTGCTTACACCCTCAAGTGGGGTTATATAGTCATCAGTGCTATCAGCTCCCCTTTTCTTTCCTCCCAGACACCCCTCACTTCCTGTTCCCTCAAGGAACCATTATTCCTGTTACTGTTTCTTAGGGGTTATCAATCTTGACTTTCATGTATCAAACAATCTTAAGTACACAAATGAATAGATGCAAAGCTAAGATGAATAATGAGGTAAACAAATAAAAATTATAATAGTAATGGAAGGGAATATTAAAGAACTAGAGAATAGTTATATGTTTCATCAATGCTATGCTGAAACCTGGATTTATCATCCATTCTGTGTGGACCATATGAGAGGGACTGTCCAATGATCTTGCAGGTGGATTTTAGGTCTCCACTACATCCCCAT
Source organism: Echinops telfairi (assembly GCF_000313985.2). Classification (NCBI taxonomy): domain Eukaryota; kingdom Metazoa; phylum Chordata; class Mammalia; order Afrosoricida; family Tenrecidae; genus Echinops; species Echinops telfairi. The sequence goes on from NW_022111368.1 coordinate 35,063,120, forward strand.
CCCTTCACATGGATTTGGTTGCTTGTTTTTGAACTTCTGATACCTTTTCCCATCGATATCTCTTGATCACACAAGCTGCTGTGCTTCTTTTATGTAGGCTTTGTGGCTTCCCTACTAGATGGCTGCTTGTTTGACTTCAAACCTTTAAGATTCCAGACACTATATCTTTTAATAGCCAGACATCATCCGCTTTCTTCACCACATTTGCTTATGCACATTTTCTCTTCAGCAATTGTGTCAGAAAGGTGAGTATCATACAATGATACATTTTTAGAACATACTGTTTTTGTACTGAGGTAAGGTTCAAGTTTAGGGTCAAAGTCCATCTGCTTTCTTATTGCATTTACATATATACACACATATATGCCTATATTTCAATATTTAAATATAATTAAACAAATATATGTAACTATACCTATATTTAAATAGGTATGTGTCTGTGTATATATATGGTTTCTTTCTTCTTTCCACTCTTTTTTTCTTTCTTCCTGCCCCACTATCATGATTAGCCATCATTTACCCCTCAGGAATTCCTCTCAGATACTAGTCTATCAGGGACAGAAGTAGTTCTGACCCTCCCACCGGGGTGCGAATCAAGAGGGAGTGCAGCAAAGCAGCGATGAGAGTGAAGACAAGAAGTCCCAAAGGAATCCCCATTGTTGATATGTGACTCAGGAGGCAGCACTTGACACCCATCTGAGCTGGTTGGGGGTTACTCACAAGAGGGCCACCCTGAAAGTCTAAAGGTGAAAGGGAGGAGTGGAGGAACACAAGACCACTCCATCCCTGGCTGCAGGAATGGCAGTGGGGACTTTTACGATGTGCGAATTTCAGACATAAATTGTGAAGACCCAAAGTGTGTATGTGTTGCTCAGTAATCAGGGCCCAGGATATGGAACTCTGAGAGAAAAGGGGGAGTGGACTGGAGGGTTATACATGTGCTACTCGCTCTGCTTTGTGTCAGGATTCTCGATAGACTTCTGACTACTTGTATGCTCTCTTTTCCCGTGTGTGTGTGTGTGTGTGTGTGTGTGTGTGTGTGTGTGTGT
>NW_022111368.1:35064268-35066050 GCF_000313985.2 Echinops telfairi
TATACAAGATAGTCAGGGTCGGTAATCGCATGGAGATAGTGACAGGAATGATGCTTCCTTGGGAAGACAAGAGGGAAGGAAGTGGGGGAGTGGGGTGGAGGAGAGCGGTGAGTCTTTAATTATGGGTAGAGGGGAATATTAAGGGTTCTAAAAAGGATGGCAAGTAGGATATAGCTTTTCCAGTCATGTTTGATCAATAGAAATTTCTTTTATATATATATATATATATATATCCAACTCATTTAATGGGCAAAAAGGTGTGAAGGAGAGAAAAGATGGTTGATTGAAAGTCAAGGCTCCATAGGACATGCGATGCCATGTTTCAGGCCATGGAATACAGCATGATGGGAGGAAGGTCCAGTATGAGGTGGATAGAAACTGAAAGGGAAGACCCTGGTGAACTGCTGCAGCCAACTGCTTCTCTCTCCCAGTACCCAGCTTGTCTGGTGTGACCAGTGCCCGTATCTTCAAAGGCATGTGGGTTCAGACGAGTACTCACCAATGCTTGCTTCTGCCTGAGCGCTGGTTGATAAGTTGTCTGGGTTTATAAAATGGAGTTTCAGCATCTATTCAACCAGATGCTTCTTGTCAGTGGCACCATGACGTTCTTTTTTTCTTAAGTCATTTTATTAGGGGCTCATACAACTCTTATTACAATCCATACATCCATCCATTGTGTAAAGCACCTTTGTAAATTCATTGCCCAGAAATTTCTTAATATACGTTTTCTACACAAGTCTCTAAAACTACAACCAAATAATTGGGTGGGACCATGCAAGCAGGGTGTGTGTATCAAGAGTAGAGGGGATTGTTTAGTTTTGTTATTACCCTCACCAGAACTGCCTATAAAGATGAGCCAACTTTGAAGCAGGAGTGCATCATAAGAAGAGAACATTTCAGACTGCTATCTGTCGTGGCAGAGACCAAGACCAGAGGCACCAGAGATTGGCATGGACACTAAGGGACCGAGCAAGAGGAACAGCACTGTGATGGCAGCAATGTGAGACAGTGGACTTCCTGGTCCACAGAGGCAGAGAGCAAGAAACCAAATAACTAAGAGCTTGAGGACCCGAAAGAGACTTGGTTGCTCACTGAGGAGAGGTGCTGCTTTGGACTGATGACTATATCCTTGCTGTTTACGTATCCTGACTTCTGATAATCTGTTAACTTCCATAACAAAACCCCTTAATTGTGATTATTTTCTCTGAGTTCTGTGGGGCCATTGAAATGAATAATTGAGCCCAACCTAGAAGTAGAGTGCCATGGGAGGAAGAGTTGGTGTCAGAGTAGGTAAAGAAGGATGGAGCATGGAAGCATGTCTGACTCCTGCCTCTTGACCAGAGAAAAATTAGAGATTGACTATAACCCCTCCTCCCCCACCAACATACACACAAACACACACTGATTACTGCACTGCCTATTCCAGAACATGTTAGGAAGTGATACAAAGAGAAACCATTCTTAACATTACCATAGAAATGATACAACCAGATATTAAGAGAAGGATATAAGTACACGAGCATCAGAAAATAGCACTGCTGGTAAAATTAAGCTACTTAAATAATTCACCCTCCAATACTTCTAAAATCCCCAGCTTCAGACGCTGCAATTCAAAGTTATCTTCTGAAACACACGGGATGGTCTCAGTTCTATTAGAAGATTAAGATAAGAGATAAGTTCAAAATCCCCTAATATCTCCTGGAGGTGCAGACATGGAGGGGAGATAATGAACCAAAGAGAAAGGGCACTGAACTGTGAGAAAGAGGAATACATGGATCAATG
>NW_022111368.1:35066150-35089425 GCF_000313985.2 Echinops telfairi
GGGGGGGGAGGATAAAGGATGGTTCACCGCAAAGCTTTCTAAGTTTTATCTCTTATTGCTATGGGATTGCTTTTTGAGACTATTTTTAAAATGTGTTCAATTAGAAAAAGCATTCCAATTCAGGCTGCTCCACAGCGACGACAGGCTGAACATGTATCCACCGGGATACTAAGAATTTATATAACAAGAATATCGTTACTGCCATTGCATTCTTCAGGGTGATTTAGAATTAACATGAGTTTATGGATTTGGATCAATATACACTGACAATTAGGATAACTAAGCCCCTTTTTTCAAGTCATTTATTTAGAAAACGTTCTACTTCAGGTGACATCAAGGAATTTACTGAACACGAGAAAGTGCGTCACTATGGGTGAGTTGATTCCGCGGCAGTAGGGGACACATGCGCAGCACGTCAGAAGTGGAACGCAGTGAAGCAATGCTGCCCAGCATACTGCGGAGCCAAGTCCCAAGTGGAGCAACAGTTACAGACTTGCCCTCTGCCCCAAGACAGCTCCTGAAGCCGAGGTTGTCTTTGATCACCATGTATTTGTGATTTTTTTTAATATGAAAGAAGAAAAATCAGTACATAGAAAACAACATCCAGCTTTAAGTAGGTAGCTGGTCGTAGTGTGGCAGCTTGCATGTTGCTGTAATGCTGTAATGCTGGTAATTTATGTACCAACAGGGTCACACTTGGTGAATTGGTTTCAGCCAAGCATTTAGACTAAGAAGCAGCTACATAGAAGAAATCGGAGGATTCGCCACTGAAAACTTTACGAATATCAGTGGAAAATGGCACATGTGCTGCCTAATGATGAGCCCACAGGTTGGAAGTCATTGAAAAAATAACTGGGGGAGATTGCCCCCTCTCACTAGAGTTGACTTTACTAATGTAGATGAAGTAAAGCTAACAGGAAGTTCAAATACTGATGAAGCATGACTCAAAATCAGAGCAGGTGCAAATATCCATTAGTAACTGAAATATGGAACATATGAAATATGAATCTAAGAAAATTAGAAGCAGTCATAAATGAAATGGAATACTTCAAGGCCAATACTTTGACTATCATTGAGTGGATTTTGACTCATAATGATTACATATTGAACTGTTGACCACAATTTTATCAGTTCCAAACCACCAGCTCTTAGGAGAAAGATGAGGCTCTCTACTCCAGTAAAGAGTTCCAGTCTTGTTCTTTGATGTCTGATACCTGATCCCTTCAACACCTCATTATCACACAGGCTGTTGTGTTTCTTCCATGTGGGCTTTGTTGATTCTGAGCTAGATGGCCACTTGTTTACCTTCAAGCCTTTAAGACCCCAGATGCTATATCTTTTGATATCCAGGCACCAACATCTTTCTTCACCACACTTGCTTATGCACACGTTTGTCTCCAGCGATTGTGTCAGGAAGGAGAGATTTATGGAATGCCAGTTTAATAGAACAAAGTATTCTTATATTGAGGGAGTCCTTGAGTAGAGGCTCAATGTCCATCTGCTACCTTAATAAAAATTATATTATCATGAATGAGGGGGAGTGCAGGTTTTTAAAGCAATTTTGTGGTAAAATTAGTTGCCTCGGCTAATGTTCAGGTTGGCTAATACTCGAGTATATATGTAATACAACTACCATTCAAATTTACACACCAGCCACTAAAGCAATGGTGAAGAAATTGAACAATTCCACCAACTTCTTCAGTATGAAATTGATCAAACAAAATGAGCAGTTGAGAAGTAAGGATCAGCAGTTGAAAATATGTAGCCTGTGTGATACAAATGAAGCAGGAGATCCTGTGATAGAATTCCACAAGACCAGTGACTTCTGCATTGCAAATACCATTTTCAACAACATAAATGGTGACTGTATACTTCGCCTTATCATATGAAATACATATGATTTAAACTCAATAAATCTGTTGGAAGAAAGGATGGAGAAGCTCAGTATCATGACCCAAAGCAAGGTCAGATGCCAAATCTATTGTCTATAGTCAAAAAATCAATGCTAAAATGTTTAAAACGGGTACATAGAGTCAAAATATGATATGGAGTTTGCCTTTAAGCCTTTAAGACCCCAGATGCTATATCTTTTGGTAGCCAGGCACCACCAGCTTTCTTCACCGCCTTTGCTTATGTTCACATTTTTCTTCAGCAATCGTGTCGGGAAGGTGTGCATCCTGGAATGCCAATTTAACAGAACAATGTGTTCTTGCAATGAGTAAGTGCTTGAGTGCTTAAAAAAAATTTTTTTAAGCAGAAAGAAAATCCCGTATATAGATCAAGGTCTGATTTTCTAGCTGAGAAGCACCAAAGCCCACATGGAAGAAGCACACCAACCTGTCTGACCACAAGGTGTAGAAGGGATCAGTTATCAGACATCAAAGAACTGAAAATCATATCAGTGGCTGCCCGCTTTACTGACACAACCACTGAAAACAAACGTGTGCATAAGCAAATGTGGTGAAGAGAGCTAATGGTGCCTGGCTATCAAAAGATATAGCGTCTGGTATCTTAAATGCTTGAAAATAAACAAGCGGCCATCCAGCTGAGAAGCATCAAAGCCCACATGGAAGAAGCACACCAGCTGACTGACCACGAGGTGCAGAAAGGACCAGTTATCAGACATCAAAGAACTGAAAATCAGATCAGTGTGTGCCCACCTTCCTGATACCATCACTGAAGACAAATGTGTGCATAAGCAAAGGTGGTGAACAAAGCTGATGGTGCTAGGCTATCAAAAGATATAGCATCTGGGATCTTAAAGGCTTGAAGATAAACAAGTGGCCAACTTGCTCAGAAGCAACAAAGCCCACATGGAAGAAGCACAACAGCATGTGTGACCACGAGCTGTCGAAAGGATCAGGTATCAAGCATCCAAGAACAAAAAATCATATCATTGTAAAGGTGGGTGAGTGCAGAGTGGAGACTCAAAGCCCATCGGTAGGCAACAACACCCTCTTACAGAGAGGTTGTGGGGAGGAGACGAGCCAATCATGGTACAGGGTAGCAACGATGAAACATACAACTTTCATGTAGTTCTTTAATGCTTCCTCCACCCCACTATCATGATCTCAGTTCTACCTTACAAATCTGGCTGGACCAGAGGATGTACATTGGTACAGATAACAACTGGAAACACAGGGAATCGAGGACAGATGACTCCTTCAGGATCAGTGGTGAGAGGGGCGATGCCTGGAGGGTGAAGGGAATGTGGGGTAGAAAGAGGGAACCAATTACAAGAATCTAAGTATTTCCTCCTCCCTGGGGGATGGACAGCAGAGAAGCGGGTGGAGGGAAACATTGGACAGGGTAACTTATGACAAAACTATAATAATTTATGAACTATGAGGGTTCATGAGGGAGGGGGGAGGGGGAAAGAGGGGGAAAATGAGCAACTGATATTAGGGGCTAGAGTGGGAGGCAAATGTTTTGAGAATGATGAGGGCAACAAATGTGCATATGTGCTTGACACAATGAATGTATGGATGGATTGTGATGAGAATTGTATGAGCCCCCAATTATTTTAAAATTAAAATAATTTTAAAAACATATGATATGGAGTATAGCCACCTGAACTTGAGAAAATCTTAAGAATAAATTTGACATATTGAATGAACACCAATGAAAGACGACCTGACAAGTTCTGGTAGGACATCAAAAACATCATCCATGAAGAAAGAAATGGCCCTGTAATAGAGTCAGTTTCCACTCACAGTGACTCTATAGGACAAAGTGGGTTTCTGAGGCTGTAGCGTTTATGAGAGTGAAAAGCTTTCAAACTGCCCACCTTGCACTTAGCAGCAAAGGAATAAACCCCTATGGCACCGGGGATCCTGAACAAAGCCAAGCATCATTAAAAAATCATAAAATAAAGAAAAAAACACAGTGGACACCAGAAAAGACTGAACATTTCTTTAAACATAGAGTAGCGAAAGAAAATGAATGAAACCATGAAAGAAAAGATCCGAATTGATATTCCAAAGTGCAGTCCATGAAAACAAAGTAATATAAAGAATTGTGCAAAGGTAAGTGTTAATGAGTGACAAGGGAAGAACATGGCTCAGTATATGTTAAGCTGAAAGTATTAAGAAATATTTAAGCCTAGAGTTGCAATGTTGAAGGATTCTATAGACAATATTGAATGATGAAGAAGCATCAAAGTAAGATGACAGGAATTCCTATAGTGACTGTACCAAAAAGAGGGATTGATATTCAACCATTTCAAGAGGTAGCATGTCAGCAAGAACCGATCATACCCAAGTCCAAGCTCCACTGAAGGTATTAATCAAAAACAAGGCTCCAGGAAGTGTCAGAAAACAAACTGAAATGTTTCAGCAATCTCATGAAGGATTAGAACCACTCATCAATCTATGCTGACAGCCTGAATACAATGTGACCCTCCCTTTATGGTTCATACAAGGTAGCAATGTCTGCCTTGACGTTTGACAAACAATAATAAAGATGATGAATGATATGTAAAGGTTAAAAAAAATCTAAATACTAAGTGAAGGCCATATTTATGAATATTGAACAACAAATTGCTAAAATAATAAGCAACAATTATTAAAATAGTATGCAAATATATGTTTTATTTAAAAGTAGCAGAGAAAGAAGAAAGGAGGCAGTAAAGATGTTAAAATTCGTCTTCTGTTTAATTTTTGAAAATGAGAAAGATGGGGCACTTTCAAAAGCCACTTTTCTGGAAAATGCATGGGGCTACTAACAAGGTTAGCAGTTTGAAACTACCTGCCGCTCTCATAAATTAACTCAGAAACCCACAAGGGCAGCTCTACCCTGTCCTATAGGGTTGATAGGAGTTGGAACAACTCAGTGGCAGTATGTTTGGTTTTGAGCTTTTCACCTTCCTTTTTTATTACTCAGGAAAGGCTTCAAACACACCCCAACCCCTCATCTCCCCAAATTAAAAATGAATCCAAAGTTCCTGTTGAGTTGAGACCGATCCGTGGTGCTCTCACAGGCTCGGGGAGAACTGCGCCATAGGAAGTTTTCAGCGCAGCAGGTGGCCCATCATTTCCGCATTGTGTAGTCTGTTTGCAGGCCTGTGAATAAGCCAGCACACCATCATCATTCCTTAAAGGTTGCGTAAGGATTCCATACCCTTGCCTTCCTGGACCAGAAGAATAGACTACAAAGGGCATAGAGATCTCCCAAAGTGGAAGAATGTTGGCACCAGGTGACCTGAGCTCCTACGGAGCCCTGAAATTTGTCAATTCTATAATTTCAGACCTGTAATTTCTCTGGAGTCCAGTTTCCTAGATTATGAAATGGATATGATAATACTTTTACTCCTCTTTTCTCTAGAATATAGTACATGTCTCACCTAACATGAATAAATAAGTGCCGCCCCCCTCCCCACCCCCGCCCAAACCAGAAGTCAATGGCCATTCATAATGACCGGGAAGGACAGTAGAACTGCCCTATGAGAGTTTCTGAGACGGTAACTCTTTCCTTAATTAGGAAGCCTCATCTGTCTCCTAAGAAGTGGCAGGTGGTTTCAAATTGTTGACCTTGTGGTTCACAGGCCAACACATTGCTACTATGCCACCATTCTCGTTCCTGGGTCATACTATGGATCAGGGAAGGAAATGAAACTTGACTATGCTCTATAGTTAGTCTCTGATATTCAAGATTTTCTCACTTTTAAAGACATTCCCTAATATATTAACGCATGTTGGTAAAACTTAAAATTTAAAAAAACAATAATGTATCAGATTTTGTTGCTATTGGCATTTCTCTCTGAATACCCTTAGACCGACAAGAGTGATTCAAAATTTACCTACATTATGATTCTGGCTGAACTGGAAACTTCTAAATCAAATCAGTTTCCATATCCCTTACATCCAGGAAGGGTGAGGGGTAAATGTCATGGAATTTGGAGGTTGCCTGACAAGTCCTAAGAGCCCAAGAATACAAGATCAAGCAGAGCTCCTCCCTTAATATTGGCCTTCACATTTATCCCAGCCTCCTAATCTAATTCTATTGGAAAATCAAAGAAGAATTTTGTCTCATTAATTTCCACAATTTTTAAATTCAGTTAATTTAAATTTATGGCTGTAGCAAAGAGTTCTGGTATTTTCTTGGACTACTTCTCATTCATCAGCAGGCACCAGAAGCCAATGCCCAAAATGCCAATCGGTGGCAGCATACAGGGATGCTTGTGGAAGGCGCCCAGCTACTCCACCTCAGGCATGTTTCCCCTTCAAAGTCTGTTGATGACTTCAGGTGTTAGTTAAATCATTTTTTCTTGCTATTGTTCATACACACTCCATGAAGGGCTGGGGATGGCAGATGGGGCTTGGGATAAGCCTCTTTCCCATTACTATTCTGATTGTCACAAAAAGTAACCATCTCCTTAAAGCATAAGACAAAATCTGAAGACGCAAAAGACTAGAAGGCATGGAGCCTTAGGGCCACATCACAAGGCTTACTTTAGGAAAGGGAGGAGCGCAGGCGGCCAGCCCACCACGGGAGCTTTGGCAGCAGCAGCAGGAGCCTTGAGTGAGAGCAGGGCAGTGAGAGAAGAAAAGGGCAGCAACATAAAAATACTCCAGCTTCAGAATTGTATGGACATTGCTAAGCCCATTTACTCAGATAATGTCCATTGCTTTTATTTTCCTAAAGATGAAATGAGTGTCTCTTTAAAGTAAATCCATAGCTTGCATTGGGTGGGGGGTGGGCTGGCCTTGTTAGGAAGAGAGCCCGAGCATTCTGTAGCATATAAAGAAGGGACATCGGGACATGGGGACGCACGTGGCGGCAAAGGGAGCAGAGAAAGCGTGCCTTCACAAGTGGAAAGAGAGGAAGCCAAGTGTCTTAGAAGGCTCAGCAAATGAGTATTTGCTTTAAACCATGAGAAGGATTTTACAAGCAAAATAAGGAAGTAGAAATGACAAGTGGCTAGGATAATTGGTATATTGGAGATTTCCAGGTTCAAAATGAACTCTCTTGATGGGCAGATGTGTGACTTTGAGGATCAGTAGAACTTCCCGTACCTCACGTTCCTTGTTGATATAATGTGTATAGTAGTTCCTATCCCTGCAATGATATAGGTGTGAAATGGGACAACTCTTAGAAAGTATTTTTCCCAACTCCAAGGTTGTACTAAACAATAAATAAATGTCTGTTATTGTAATGTTCATTGGTAAGGTAATGATGGTCATAGACAAAGTCCAAACAGGCACCCCTCAAAGAAGCAAAATATGGCCACAGTATGGTATGTTTATATGACAGTGGAGGGATAGCCAGTTGGAAAGGTGAGTTTGTGATCAGATGACAAAAAATGTCTGTATGTCCAAACAGTAAGAACACTACTTACTGCCTTATATATCTTATCTGAGTATAATATCTCCCTTCCATGGCTGACACCATGCTTACAATCTCAGGATAGCAATAAATCTGCGGATCCTTATGGGTGAATTATATTCAAGAGTAAGTGAAAAATTATTGCTAGTGCAGTTACAGTTCATACATAGTCAGGTTTGCACCAAAGGAAACTTTTAAACTCAGTGACCAGTGGATGACTGAAGATATGTTCCCTCACTGGTACACTTGGTTTTGGCTTATGGTGCCTTTTAAATAAAATAGGCCCAATCCAAACAATGATTTCTGAGGACATAGGCCGGGGGCAGGGGGCGTGGGGGAGTCAGGACAGGGAGGTTAAATCAGAATCTTATCATGACTATTTTATGGAATTCCCAATTGGAGATCTTGACATATTTTCTCAAAGGACAAAAGATAACCCCAAGGACTTATTATGAAGGAGACTTAAGAACATTGAAAACTGTCAGGTAAGTTGTGTTGACACTTCTTGACTGAAAGCTATGCATGCACGGATTCTTGAAGGTTAGCAAAGACTGCTCTATAATAATTTTGTTGAGAACCCTATATACCCTGCAGCCTGGATCATGGTCCTTCAGACATGCTTTGTTTTGGGGGGAGGGTTGTCTCCCAAACTCAAAGAATAGTTAAAAGGAATAGGTCTTGAGACCTTTGAGAATGCCACAGCTGCTCCTGTTCCTGGTGTGAATTGAAGAGCACACAATTCTTCGGGTTAGGGCTAGAGAGATGGAAACATCTTCGGAAATGTGTAGACCGACTTAGAGATATGCTGAGCAACAATCGTTTCACAGGCTGATACTTGTGTTTAGTACAGGTGGCTGTGATTTTTGTAGAAAGCTTTGATGTAACCTCGTATAACTCAAGTGTGTGAGGGAAGGATGCAGAATACAAACTGCATGTTGAAAATCGGAGCGGGTGACAGAGAAAGCAGAGACCCAGGGAAAGGTATCACTCGTCAGCAGGGCTGACCCTGGAAAATCTGCAAGCGGGCCATGTTTTCTGCCAGCATCCCTGCCTGCAGATTTAGGACTTTCTCTGCACTCCTGGCGGGATATTAAGCAACTGTCTTAGTTGCTGTTTTCCCAAAGTCTGGGTGTCAGCCCTGTCTGCTAAATGTTGTATTCTTAATGGATATAATTTAAGGTATTTCCCACCCCGTGGTCTTGATGATCTCAAAAGAGACAGAGATCAAAAGTCATGGCAACAAAGAAAGTGGTACCTAATTGGTACGGCAAAGACTTGAATGGCAAATTAGTCGTGCTGCTTTCCAAGGTGTCCTCAAAGAAGACCACATGGTTGATGGCTTTCTTCTGCATTAAAATGGCCTTGCTATAGACATCCCCATCTCTCACTGGCGTCACCGTCCTGTTATTGGAGCCTGCCAGAGCTCAGTGATCCATCTACCCCCATTGGATCCACACAACTTTGCACCTTCTAACCTGGGATAGTCCTGAATTCTGAATCATCGTTTGTGACTGCATGAGTCTGAAGAGGGACTTATGGACTATTATCAAACTTATGGATTTGAGTCGGATTGGTTGGGGTGTTTTCTGATATATAATTACTTCTAGATGTAAAGTTCTTTTTTTACACATCTATCAGTGTCACTGGAATTGTTTCTCTAGTCAACCTGGCCTAACACACTCTATTTCTTAAATTGGCTTAAAATTCAATCAATAAATCCATCCAAATCTTAAAAACCAATCAGAATAGGAAAATCAAAAAAATAATTTAAACTACAGAGTAGAAACAGGATCATGACATGTCACAGGTATGTCAGCTAAACTAGAAACATGAAACATGAGCACAAAAAAGCTCAGGAATCAGTTTATGGACAACATAAAATAAAAGTCAACAGAGGTTTCCAGAAGGGCAAGATGGGAGAAAGAAGAGGATGTGACTCCGGCAGTTTTGGACAGGAGAACTCAGCACTTGGTCCGCCAGAGCTACTGGGTGGTTGCAGCTCCTGACTTCTCTGAGTCTTGAAAGCGTGGGTCTTGCAATTTCACTCTGATCCCGCAGAGCAGCACCGATAAACCTGCATAAAAGGAGGTTCCTGGGCTAAGTCATCTGGAGGGAGACTTAGAGTTCTTCTGGAAAGTCCTTATCCGAAACTCTAAAGGGACTCCAATCTGTGGGTCAAAGCATCAGGTCCTTTAATTGCTCAATCGTAATTCTAACTTTGAAAATACATTTCTCTAAAATCCTCTGTTTCTTAAGATTTAATAAAACTGTTCATGACCCAAATTGTCACATCTAGATCAGTGACTGAAGGAGCCCTGGGTAGTGTCATGGTTGCACATTGGATTATTAACCCTAAATCAGCAGCCTGAAGCCACTAGCTTCTCTGAAGGAGAAAGACAAGGCTTTCTACTCCTTTAACAAGTTACCGTCTCAAAAATCCAACAGGGGCAGTTGTATTGTGTTCTTTAGGCTTGCTCTGAGTCTCTCAATTCACCTCACAGCTTGATGTATTCTTCCCGCCTTTCCTCTCTACAATAGGAGAACTGGTGGTGTCGAGGTTATGTGTTAGGCTGTGATCCACATGGTCGGTAGTTTGAAGCCACTAGAAGCTCTGTGGGAGTAAGACTGCGCTTTCTACTCCATAGACAGTTCAGAATCAGAAACCCACAAGGGGTCCTAGCTATGAGTCACTATTGATTCCATGGCAGTGAGTTTGGTTTTGGCTTTTCTCTCAACACTTGACCTCCTGAGTGATACTTTATACATGCTAGAGTTCTCACAAACATGCCTATCATTGTGACTGACTCCCTCCCTTTCGGGTGGATGCCAGGTAGAAGCAAATGATAACGGCACAACTTTCAGGTGTAGGTAAGCAACTCCTAAAGGCAGAAATACAGGGGTGCTTCAGAGAACCATTAAAGGCCTGTGGTGATGGGAAAGCTTTTCATACAACGCTTCTATCCCTGTATCCGCAACTCCCAACAAATGAGAATATGGGGCCCAACCACAAGTGGGCTTCCTGCCTCCTGGAGGCAGAGGCCAAGAGACCACGTGACTGAAAGGTTCCAGACCCAAAGGAGACTTCGATGCTGGTTGAGGGGAGGTGTTTTTGTGGCCAAATGATTGTATCTTTACTGTTAACTGCGATTTGTGGTGGACTGTTAACTTCCCTAATAAGCTCTCATGCTTTTGAGTGTGATCTGTGAGTTCTGTGTGAACATTGCAAGGGGTTATGGAACCCATCAGAGTGGTAGAGCACCATGGCAGGAACGATTGGCACCAGACTAGTGAATAGTATAAAGGAGGATGGACAGTAGAGGTGTGTCTGACTTCTACCTGGTGGCAATAGACCTTAGGCTGGTAAGGATTTGGAGACCCCTTCTCCCTTGTGGAGTCAGAGGAGGTCAGAGATGGCTCTCTGCACTGTTTTGTCAAGTCGGAGCAGGAATATCCTATGTAAACAAGACTGTGGCCTTGGACGGTGACAGCAAGCCTGGATGCCATTTTTCTGAGGACTCTGTTAGAAACTAAGAAGACAGAACCCCCATTACTGTAAGCCTTCTGTACATTATACGTATGTGTGAGAGTGAGCCTCCCAGGATTGTGTAAGTCTCTTGGGATGGATTACATCATGCCATTCTTGACTAAGCTCCTGGTGACCATTTTCTTCTACTGCTAGCTTTGACTACCACCTCTTTCATTATCTCACCAGAAACCTCCTTTCTAATATAGTCCCAATTGTTCCTGATCCTACTTCTAATCTCTGTATATATTTTAAAGGAAATAGCTTCTCATAGCTGATCCTCCCAAGGAGGTCCTATTCTAACTTGTTCATAGTAGTAAAAGGATGTTTTCCAAAGAAACTGCAACTGTGTTGAGGACAACAAGGATACTCATCTAGCAACTGGGTTATAGGAATAACGTTTGTGTGATGGTGAGGGGAGAAGACAGAGGGCAAAGGAAGATAATGTCAGGTATCAAATACATGTGTGTATATAAAATATTTGATATAAATATATGTATGAATTATATATATTTAATAAAGTTATGTACTCAGTTATAAAATATATTTATGTTTAGAGTTAGAATTAGAGTGAGATTTATATCCAAAGGGCCTATTGGTGAAGGGAACATGGCATATTAAGGAGCTAAAGAAATAAAAAGAAGATAATTAATAATGAAGAACAGGCTATGTGAAAGGTGCTTTCAGTAACCCCTACTGGTGTCACATCAATTCAGACACACAGAAACCACCTAAGACAGAGTATACATACTACACAGGGTTTCTGAAACTCCGTTGTTGTTTTTTTTTGGGGGGGGGGTTGGTTTAATGGGCACAGACAGCCTCATCTTTCTCCCACTGACCAATTAATGGATCTGAACAAACTGCCTTGAAGTTGGCAGCTCAGGGTTTAATCCACTATATCACCAGGGATCCTTGAAGCCAGAACAGGCAGTGTAAAAGGAAATGACAGTGACACCCTCCATTAGGAAGTTCAATTTATTTATATTTATGTATTTTTTGCTGAAGAAAAATAAAAATACAGTGGAAACAAGCAAGAATAAAACATTGACAACAATGCCCTATATGTTCTATTAAGATATGCATTATTCCAGAAATCCTGTGACTAACATTTTCAGTGATTATTATTGCAAATGTCACTGACAATTACTCCCCATTGTTTGTGTAAATAATGTCCAGCCATTGATTCTGTACAAATGAATAAGTCAGGTACTATGATATGTAGTTAACCAATATTAGCCCAATATCCCCCTCTCAACAGGGCTTTATAAAATTAGTACCAGGGGCTAATCAAAGACAATATTAATCGAAGATCATTATGCCCCAGTGGGATGATTGATAAGACTACCTATCATAATTTAACAAGGAGGTTTTGAAAGGGAGCCAAAGACAGATTTAAAAGGCAAACAAGAAATATAGATCCAAGAATGAGATTTGGGCTTGCACTAAATCCTAGCTCCAACTTACGAACAATTATTTCTTATATCATTACCCTGTTTTATAATCACAGTTAGGAAGGGAACACAGAAAATATGGGTGCTATAGCAAAATGTAGCGAATGAATTATATGTTGCTCAGCTATCAGATAAAACAGCGTCTGGGGTTTTCAAGGCGTGTCTGCAAAAACAAGCAGCCATCTAAGTGAAATGTCAACTGAGTTCACATGGAAGAAACACACTATCATCAGGCACCAAGGATTGAAAATCACATAATCCAAAGGTGAGGGAGAAATTAGGATCAGAGCCTAAATTGTGAGAATCTGGTTTGCCAAAGGCTATGGATGACAGTGGGAGCCCAGGATAGATTTGTTGCAATGACATAGGAAATAAGCCTCCAGTGATCTCCTGCTCTCCATAATTGAGGGAGGGGAGGAAAGTGGTTAGTGCTTTGGAAAGATGAATATGGAAGACATAGAATATTTACACTACGTTCAACTCTTAGAAGAAAAAACAAATCTCTGTTGAGAGAAGCACAGTTTGTATGCTCCTTAGGAGCCAGGATATATGCAAGTTATCACAAGGGACCGACTTCAGGAGGAAGACATTACGCTTTTAAAAGTAACTGACTGGAAGAGATCTGTATTTGTATCTAATCCAAAAAAAGATGAGCCAATTGAATGCACAAAACTCTAGAATGATGTCATTAATATGACATGGAGTAAAAACTTTTGCTGACGATCATCCAACAACAGTTGCAGCAATACATTGACAGGGAGCTGCCAGAGGTTCAGGCCAGATCCAGAACAGAATGCTGGGATATCAGTGCTGATTTTTGTTGAATCTTGGCTGAAAGAAAAGAATACCAGAAAGATGTTTACTTGTGTTCCCTTGATTATTCGAAGGCATTTGACTGTGTGGACCATAACAAGCTTTGGAGAGCCCTAAGAAGAATGAGAATTTCAGAACACTTAATTGTGCTAATGTGGAACCTGTACATGGATCAAGCGTTAGTGGTGGGAATATGTCATTGTTTAAACTTAGGGAAGTGTGGGACAGGGTGTAACCCTCTCACCATGCTTTCCTCCTGATACTGAGCAAACAAACAGAGTAGCTTGATTACAAGCAGAAGAATAGGGCATCAGGATTGAAGGAAGGCTTATTATTGACATTTGATGTGCAGATGACACAAGCTTCCTTGCTGAAACTCAGGGGGACTTAAGCACTTGCTGTGGAAGATCAAGGATTGCATTTTTGAGGATGGATTCCAACTCCGTATAAAGGAAAACCAACCTCTCACAGCTAGACCACTGAAGTAAAGTAGAATATCTGTGAAAAAGAGGGAAAGTCTCAATGAGGTGAATTGACACAGCAGCTGCTTCAATGAGCTCAAACCTAACCAGGATGGTATGGATGGCGCAGGACCAGAGCAGAACGTTTCATTCTGTTGAGCACAGGATTCTGTAAGTCAGAACGGACTGAATGGAAGGAGATCACAACAGCAACTTTATTGTAAAGTACCTGATGCAA
The DNA here is from genome assembly GCF_000313985.2 of Echinops telfairi. Taxonomy (NCBI): domain Eukaryota; kingdom Metazoa; phylum Chordata; class Mammalia; order Afrosoricida; family Tenrecidae; genus Echinops; species Echinops telfairi. The sequence continues at coordinate 35,079,963 of NW_022111368.1, forward strand.
TGCATGTATTCGGTGACGGCAACTGGTATTAGGAAAGATTCAAGGTCATATTCAGCCAAGAGTGAAAGTAAGATTTTTTAAATGGTAATTCCATATATTGTTATGTTGCTTTGCAGTTTAATAAGTGTTTTATGATCCAAAGTGACATATTTGCTGCCAGCAGTCATCTCAAACATTTTTACACATATGGTTTCTGTTTTATAGTTGATGGAACCATTGACCAGAAAATGTTAAGTGATATATCCCATTCTACATGCTTCATAAATCCAGGAATAAAGTTTAAGTACAGTTATTCTTTATTTTATTAGGGGCTCATACAACTCTTATCACAATCCATGCATACATCAATTGTGTCAAGCACATTTGTACATATGTTGCCATCATCATTTTCAAAACACCTGCTTTCTACTTGAGCCCTTAGTATCAACTCCTCATTTTTTACCCCTCCCCCTGTTCCCCCTTTCCCCCAGAACTCTTGATAATTTATAAATTATTATTTTATCATATCTTACACCATCCAACGTCTCCCCTCACCCACTTCTCCGCTGTGCATCCCCCAGGAGGAGGTTATATGTAGACCTTGTAATCTTATTCCAACTCCACTTGTGGAGGAAGAAAGAGTAGGATGCCTGACTTATAATGTATAAATAAATATTTGAAAGGAAGAAAGCCTCAGGATGCTTGACTTATAATGTATAAATAAATATTTGAAAGGAAATAAAAAAAATGCCACTAACAGCAGATTTTCCTGCTTGGAAGGTTGAACTGAAACTCATGCCAAAAGATTAGGCTTCTAGAAAGACATACTCATAATAAAGCATTTACTATCAAGTCAAGGCCATTGGCAATGCTGTTCCCAGTGGCCATCTAAGTCTGCTGATAATCTTGCTTTATTTGTTCAGTCGGATGTCTTCTAAAGGTTCATGCTCAGGTCTGGGTATGACATTTTCATAAGAAATAGATAAACTACAAGGTAAGCATAGGGCACTGGAAGAAATGAGAGAAAAATACCAAAGTATCCTAATCATCGTTTTCAACTTCTTAAATATATAATTGCGAGTGCTGTAGCTATCATGAGTCAGTGCTGATGGGAGGATACTCCAGGTTCAGAAATCCCATATATTTACTATGCCTGGTGGAGCAATGATTGAAATTCTTGGCTGTCCATCAGCTGATCCATGGGAGAGAGATGTGACAATCTACTTCCATTAAGCATTAATATTTACAGAATTAGAATGTCTATCAGGTGTTTTACTGTGTTCTATTAGGATTCCTATGAGTTAGAATCAACGCAATGGTAGTGGGTTTGGTTAGAATATATGTTTATGTATATGTATATGTATATGTGTATATAGAGAAGATAGATGGACAAGGATAGGTATAGATATATAAAGTTATCGATGCCAAACTAAAATGTGCAATAAAGAAATTTGATTATAAAGAAACTTCTAGCTACAAGAGGTACTTAATGATGGCACATGATGACTTTGGAGAGCATGTGCTCCCCATGAGTAGAGGTATTCCAGGAGAAATGAAATAGACATATTGATTATCTACACTGATTAGTATGGACATGTTATCAAGAGACACAGCTCTGGAAAGGACACCATGGTCAGTAAAGCAGAAGGTCAGTGACCAAGAAGATGACCCTCAATGACATGAACTGACGTAGTTGTTGCAACAATGGGTGCAAACATGACATTAAATGTGGGGTTGGTGCAGGGCCATGTACATGGGGTTGCTAAGAGATAGAACAGACTTGATGGCACGTAACAGCAACAACTCTGACCACAGACAGCAGAGGGTATTCATTCCAGGAAGTTAGTCATAGCAGTAAACTAATTTAGGAGAAATAGAAATACCAAGAAGCAATTCTGGTATTTCTGACTGCTGCAAGAAAAATGAGCCCAATTATGAAGGAAATACTACCTAGATATCAAGAATGGGTAAAAGGAAATGGAATAAATGCAGTGACAGATTACCTAATAGGCAACATAAGCCTAGGAATATTTGTGCTTATTTATCTCTAATGAACAATTTCACAATTTTTTACCACATCGAAACTCTGATTCAAAGTAGGACTGGCATCTATTTCCAACATCGTACAACTTCCCACAGAATCAAAGCCTCTTTTCAAATTATACTTCCCAACGAGCACAGAGTACCAACTAATTAAGGTAAACTTGGGCTTAACCCTCTTACAAAATTGTAGTGAATAGTTTTACTTGTTTTCAGTGAAAGCACATCTTATTTATTGGGAAATCAGGAATTAGAAACAGAACAAAACAAAAAATCTAGTGGTTTAGTGGGCAAAGGGATCAAGTTGATAAAAACACAGTTCTTTTAACATTCAACAAATACGTATTGTGATTATTGTTGTATATAATATTGTTTTATACAATGTTTACTGTGTATAATGTTGTTGATTGGTGTTATCAAGTTGGATCCCACTTATAGTGACTACATGTACAACAGATAAAATAATACCAGGTCCCGTTCCTTCCTCACAACTGCTATATTATTGCAGCAATTGTGTCAATCCATCTAACTGAGGGTCTTTTCCTCTGGCCTTTGACTTTACCAAGCATAATGTCCTCTTCCTGGAATTTTTCTCTCTTGATAGCATGTCCAAAATATGTGCAGCGACATTGTGCCCTCCTAGCTACTAAGGAGCATGTGGCTCTGCTTCTTCCCAGACATATTTGGTTGTTCTTCTGGGTACTTCCAATATTCTTCTCCATCCCCATCATTCAAATGCATTCATACTTCTTCAGTCTTCTCTGTTCACTCTCCAGCTTTTATCTGCACCTGAGGGGGTTGAGAATGCTATGGCTTGACTCAGGCACACATTATTCATCAAAATGATATCCTTGCTCTGTAACATTTTTAAGAAGTCTGGTGCGGCTGGTTTTCCCAATACAAGGTTTTATTTCTTGACTGCTGTTTCCATGAACATTGATTATAGACCCAAGTTAAATAAAATACCCGACGTTAATATTTTATCCATCTATCAGGATGTTGCCTTGTGTACAAGTTTCATTTTTGCTTCCTTCAGGTTGACTTGTAATCTATGCCAAAGGCTGTAGTCTTTGCTCATCAGTGTTTCTCATCCTCCTTGCTTTCAGCAAGCAAGTTGTGTCATCTACATTTAGATTGTTAGTGAGTTTTCTTGAAATTCGAATGCCTTTTTCTTTTCATATAGATCAGTTTCTCAGCTGATTTGTTGAACCTGAAGACTGAATAAGCATGGAGAACGAATGCATCTCTGATGCACACCTTTCCTGATTCCAAACCACACAGTATTCTTTTGTTCTGTTTGAATGGCTGCCTCTTTGCCTCTGTATAGATTCTACATGAGCATAGTTGAATGCTGTGGACTTTGCATTCTTCCCAGTGTTATACAGAATTGTTATGATGCACACAATCAATAGCCTTTGCCTAGTCAATAAGACAAGCTAAATTCTCCTGACATTCTTTGCTTTCAGTTTAGGTGCATGTGATGGCCAGCCATGCTATACTTTGTTCCATTTCTTCTTGTGATTCAGCTTTGAATTTCTTGCAGTGAGCTCTTGATGTACTCCTGACCCATGTTTAAATTATCTCCGACCAGTTTCCCTTGCATATGACATGAAAGGTATTGTTGGATAATTTCTGAAGTCAATTGGGTCATCTTTTCCAGAATGGGTCAATTATGGAACTTTTCAGTTAATTGACCATATAGCTGTTTCCAACTTTCTTGAAGCAAATTAAGGAGTGCTTACAACACTGCATCAGTTTATTGAAACGTTTCAATTGGTACTCCAATGGTTCCTGGAGCCTTGTTCTTTCCGTGTGCCTTTGAAGTAGCTTGGACTTCTTCCTTCGATATCATTGTTTTCATCACATGGTGCTTTTTGAAATGGTTGAATGTCTACCAGTTCTTCTTGGTTCAGAGACTGTTTATTCTTTCCAGCATATTTTGATGCTTCCTGCATCATTCAACATTTTGACGATAGAATCCTTCAATAATATTGATACAAGAAAACTTGAAGTTTCTCTTTAGTTAAATAAGCTTGAGATATACATCCTTTTGGCTTTCTAACTCCAGGCATTGGTACATTTCATTATAATACTTTATTGTGTCTCCTTGGCTGGCTGCATTTTGGAATTTTCTGTTCATCTCTTTTAATTAATCATTTCTTCCGTTTGCATTAGTCACTCTACTTTCAAAAGCAAATTTCAGAATCTCAGGTGACATTTATTTTGATTTCTTCTTTCCTGTCTTTTCTTTGTCCTTTTTCTTCATGAATTATGTTTGTGATACATTCCAACAACTCATCAAACCTTCCGTCTTGAATGTTCAGTGTGTCCAGTCTTCTTGTGAGATGATTTCTAAAGCCATTGGGTGTATGCCCAGAGTTGTCCTTTGGCTCTTTTTGATTTGTTTTAATATTCTTCAGCTTAAACCCAAAATTTCATAGGAGCAATTGATGGTCTGTTCTACAGTTGGACCCCAGCCTTGATTCATCTGATGATACTAAGCTTCTCCATCATTTCTTCCCACCAAACCAAAACCCAATCTCATTCATTGATTCAATTCTAACTCATAGCAACCCTATGAACTGCTCCAGTGGGTTTTTGAGAACGCAACTCTCTATGGAAGTAGAAAGCCTCACTTTTCTCTCAAAGAGCAGCTGAGGGCTTCAAAGTACTGCCCTTGGGGTTAGCAGCCCAACATAAAAGCACTATGCCACCAGGGCTCCTTTTCTTCCCACAAATGTAGTCAATTTTATCCCTGTGCATTTCATTTGTCCACGTGTATATTCACCATTTAAGTTGTTGGGAAAAGATATTTGCTGTGAAGAAGTCGTTGGTCTTGCAAAATTCTATTATGTGATCTTCACCTATAGTCATATCAAGGCCAATTTTTCAACCAGCAATGCTTCCTCTTTGTTTAACATTCCAATCGCCAGTAACTATCAACACATCTTTATTAAATATTTGATCAATTTAAGACTTAAAACATCATTAAATTACTCTGTTTTAATGACGGATACATATATTTGTATTAACTGGACTCTTTGTATAGGAGTATTCATCATCACAGCAACCTTCCAGGGCAGGGCAGAACTGCCCCTGTGGTTTTCTGAGTCTGTGAAATCTTGCCAGGGGTGAAAGGCTGGGCTTTCTCTCGTGGAGCAGGTAGTGCTTTCACTAGTTGACCTTGTGTCTAGCAGCTGACACATAGCCCCTAAGAATTAGAATCAACTACATGGCAGTGAGTTTGGTTTTGAATGAGAAAGACATTATTTTATCACAGCCAACATTGTACTACAAAAGAGAATATCTTAAAATATTATCTTTTCTCACGAATGTGACTCTATTTCTACTGAATTTGTCATGTTCAACATAGTAAACTATATGTTTGTATAAGAAACATTGTCGAATTATTGTTCATTCCAGTTCACTAAAAGCTAAGAAACTGACCTTTACACATCCCATGCCATTTTTATAGCTTTTAATTAGATTCATACCACATGCATCCTGAATATTAATGGATATATCAGCTTTTTATTCTGTTTGAGTCCTAGCAGCAAATGAAAGTTTCAAAAGTTTGTTCCATCTCATCATTAAGGTTGACTCTAGTTTAAGGACTTAACCCTAGCCATATTTTGAGGGGTTTTCCAACCCGAGGGGCTCATCTTGACAGACTACATTACACGATGTTCTACTGCTATTTAATCTCTTCAAATTTGGTAGTCTATTCCAACTTCTTACACTGTTCTTAGCCTATAGGCTCCATTGAAATGGGTTTCACCATGTGTGACCCTGCTGGCACTTGACACACTGTTGACATAGCTTCCAGAATCAAAAAACACCCAAGTCACCACAGTATCACAAACTACAATATGAGTGTTGGTTGTGGATTATATACAATAACTATGTCAAATACATCATATAGGTCACTTAATTTCTTCTTCACAGTGAAACTGGGCAAGTATTGTTGTTTGTTAGGTGCCATAGAGTAGGTCTGATCCACCGTACAACAGAATGAAAACCCTCACAATCCTGAGCTATCCTCACAGTGGTTTAATGCTTGAGCTCATTGTCGCAGCCACTGTGTCAATCCATCTCTTTGAGGGCTTTCCTCTTTGTTGCTGCCTCTCCACTTTACCAAGCATGATTTACTTCTCCAGGAGCTGGACTCTCCTGTCAATATGTCCAAAATATGTAAGACAACGTCTTCCCATCCTTACCTCTAAAGAGCACCCTGTCTGTACTTTTTGCAAGACAGATTTCTTTGTCCTTTTAGCAATCCATAGTACCCTCAATACTCTTCTCCAGCTCCACAGTTCAAATTCATCACTTCTGTGCTCTTCCTTTTTCACTGTCAAACTTTGACGTGCATACAAGGCAATTGAAAATACCATGGCTTGAATTAGGCATACCTTAGTCCTCAAAGTAACAGCCTTGCTCTTCAATACTCTAAAAAGTTCCTATGCAGAAGATTTACCTACTTCAACACATCTTTGGATCTCTTGAATGCTGCTTCCATGAGCATTGATTGTGGACCAAGCAAGACACAGATCTTTGACAACTTCAGTATTTTCTCCATTTACCATGATGTCTACTGACCCGGTTGTGGGAATTTTGGTCTTTTTTACACTGAGTTGCAGTCCATATAGAAAGCTGCAATCCTTCATCTTCACCAACAAATGTCTAAAGTCCTCCTCCCTTTCAGCTAGCAAGGTTATGTTATCTGCATACCTCAGGTTCTTAATAAACCTTCCTTCACAAAGCCCAGTACTCTGATTATTGGTCCAGTATACAGATTGAATAAGTATGATAAGAGAATACAAACCTATTGCACAACCTTCCTGATTTTAAGTCATGCAATATTCCCTTGTGCTGTTCACACAACAGCTTCTTGATCTACAACCTGGAAAAGTAAGTATTATCAATCTCATTCTACAAATGAAAAGAGTCAGGCTTAGATTTCTCACACAATTACTGAGCAACACCTCAATTAGCATTCTAATTTAGGTATTGCTAACTTTAAGCTTGTATTTATACAAGCTTATACATGTACTGAGAAATATATTGAGAATGCTAAAGTAAACAAAACTAAGTCCTTAGAGTTCTAGCAATTTGGAAAAAATAGGGAATTTAAAGCAATTAAAGTAAATAAAATTCTGTGTGATCACAATAATTGATTATTGGCTGAGGAACATTTCTCAAGCTCAAATTTTTTAACTGCTTTTTCTTTCTTTTTTTCAATTAATCATTTTACTGGGAGCTCTTACTAATAGTGTAATAATCTATAATTCAGTTATATCAAGCATCATTGCACAATTGCTACCACCATCAATTGCAAAACATTTTCTTTCTTCTTGGACTCTTTGACATCAGTTCTCCTTTATGCCCTCCCTACCTCTCAGGAACCCTTATTTTTATATTATGTTATGTTATATGATATAAGTATATCATATTATATGACTATATATATTTGCCATATCTCATACCATCCAATATATCCAGTCACCTGGAATTCTGTTCTTTGTTCCCCTTGAGTGGGGTTATGCAGTAGTCATTGCTATTCATTAATTGCTCTTTCTGATGGAACCCTGAATTTTGGTAATCTGAAGAGCAGAAAAGTGGGTAGGGAAACATAAGGGGTGCTGACTTCAAATGCTAACTTTGGATTTATATTGGCCCAAATTAAATTCTGATTCTTTGACTCAATATTGGGGAATAATTCTCCATGTATCCCTGCTGTGTTGGTCCACCTTGAGAACAACAGAATTTGTTCCAATCTCCTCTTTCGGTAATGTGTCTATATTGAACAGTTGAAGAAATCTGCAAAGGCCATGCATTGCTGTGCTGCTGCTGCTCAGTGCCTTAGAGTAAGTTCTCACTTACTGACCCCGTGGGAATATTGTCTAGGCAGAGCCATGTTCATAACTGCAGCTATACTTGAGACCACTGTTGTACGAACTGTGTCAGTGCATCTTAAAGCCCTTCCTCTTTTTCTTGACCCAGTACTTTATCAAGCATGGCATTCTTTTCCAGGGACTTGCTCTTCCTGCTAGCATGTCCAAAGTATGTGAGATGAAATCTAGCCATCCTTGCTTCTAAGGAGCATTCTGGCTGTACTTCTTTTGGGAGTACAAGATACTGTCCACATTCTTTACCAGCAACATATTTCAAATGGAACAATTCATAGACACTCAAATGTGTATAAGAAAGAGCTTACACATGGAGTACTACGCATCGCTAAAAAGCAGTGATGAACATATGAAGCACATCACTGCATGGGAAGAGCTGGAGCAAATCATGCTAAGTGAAATAAGTCAGGCACAAAAGGACAAGTACAACATGAGTCCGCTGAGGTAAGCGTTTAAAAAAAAATGTAAAAGGGGCAAAGGGAAAAAGCTACTGAATACAAATATTCTTGATGTGAGGACCGGTTAGTATGGAAGGGACCAGATCAAATGCAGGGATGCATATAGTAGACAACTGGGGAGGAGGTGGGGAAAGGGAACCAAAAAAATGATGAAAATAAGGAAGAAATGGGTAGTGGGGGCATGGGGCACTAACCCACCCAAGGGGAGGGTATTGTTTATATCTCCAAAGGAAAAGAGGGACCAGACATCAACCCAGTGCTCCAAGGTGTGAATGCAACCTGCCGGCGCGGAGTGGGGAGCAGTGGAGAGGTCTGGGGGGGCTGGCCCAGGTCCCAAATACTAAGTGGATGCCTGCCCCTCCCCCCAGCCGAGAAGATTTTATTTCAAAGGACAGCACTGAATCCGCAGCTCCAGGAGAGGGATGTATCTGATCAGAGCACACTGGAGCAGATGACGGAGGAGGAGGAGAGACTGGAGCACATCCTGGCCCACCAGGCCTTGAGGACAATGACCCCAATTAGAACAGCCAGTCACAGAGAGGACCACATGGCCAGCCCCACTATGAGATATGATGCCCCTCACTGACCCATGGCCCTGCGGGGGACAACACCAGAGACACAGTGTGGGAATTGCACCTGATCAGATCCCACCACACTGAAGCAAAGCACTGGGGGAGTGCAGCGGAACAGCAAGGGAATGGAGCAGCAAGGTCCCCAGTGAATGCTAAAGGTGGACTTTGGGACCAGGGCATGGTGCCCCAACAGACTGGACTGGAAAACACTCCTAAAGGCCAACGATCCTTGAACTAACTACAAGCTGTTCTTTCTTAGTGTGTTGTAATTTGTTCTTTGTCAGTGGTTTGTTGTTGTTGCTGTTTTGTTGTACATTGTTGCTTGGTTTTGCTCTGTCTTGTTTTTGTGCATGTTGGTGTCTCCGCAGGTCTGTCTGGATAGGACAGGCTGGATGAACAATCTGGAGGAGAAAACAATGGGACCAACAGTTCCAGGGGGACATGGGCGAGGGGGAGGTGGGGGGAAGGGAAGAGGTGTTAACAAACCAAGGGACAAGGGAACAACAAG
>NW_022111368.1:35090214-35107794 GCF_000313985.2 Echinops telfairi
TGGCTAGACCAGAGGATGTACACTGGTACAGATAGGAACTGGAAACACAGGGAATCCAGGGTGGATGATCCCTTCAGGACCAGTGGTGTGAGTGGCGACATGGGGAGGGTAGAGCGAGAGTCGGCTGGAAAGAGGGAACCAATTACAAGGAACTATATGTGACCTTCTCCCTGGGGGACGGACAACAGAAAAGTGGATGAAGGGATGTCAGACAGGGAAAGATATGACAAAATAATAATTTATAAATTATCAAGGGCTCATGAGGGAGGGGGGAGTGGGGAGGGAGGGGAAAAATGAGGACCTAATGCCAGGGCTTACGTGGAGAGGAAATGTTTTGAGAATGATGAGGGCAATGAATGTACAAATGCGCTTTACACAATTGATGTATGTATGGATTGTGATAAGAGTTGTATAAGCCCCTAATAAAATGATTTAAAAAAAAATAAGAAAGAGCTTACACAAGAGAAATTTTATGGCAGGGGTATCCGCATGGCTTCTACAATGCAGGGCACTAGCATAATTCTGTGTCTTGTCAGCTGCAATGTCTCCGGAGTAAGCTGAGAGAAAGAGAGAGAGAAAGAGTCTCCCACCTTCATGGAAGAATACAGGAGTTCCAGAATCCTCAGGAGAAGGCCATGCCCCCACAGAGGCATCATTGGCTATGTTCTGATTGACAGGCTAGATTCTACCCCTTCACACTTAATCCTCAAATTGACACTAGATTATGGAACTACCACAGTTGCTCTTTTGTGAACTACTGATACCTATTCCCATTAACACCTCATGATCACACAGGTTGGTGGTCTTGCATGTGGACCTTGCTGTTTCCCTGCTAGATGGCCACTTGTTTAACTTCAAGCCTTTAGGACCCCAGACACTATATTTATTAATAGACAAAATGGAGACCCCCAAACCACCTGTAAGATAATTGGATAGTCCCTTACAGAAGGGCCATATAGAAGGAATGATATATCCAGGGTGCAGTATAGCACTGTTGAAACACATAACTATCCTCTAATTCTTTAATATTTCCTCCGCCTATTATTATATTCTTAGTTTTACCTCATTAATCCTGTTAGACCTGAATATGTTTATGTGTATAATTAAGATTATTCAATGCATGAAATCCAACATAGATAAACCCCTCAGGAATTATAACGGGGGTAATGATTCCCTGAGGGTACAGAAAGATGGGGGCAGAAGGGAAGGGGAACATAACAATGAAGGCTATAACCCCATGTGAGGAGAACGACTAACAGATGGCAGTTGAATGGATACATTGGATGGTATAAGATATGGGAGAAAAAGAATAACAATAATATTATTTAATATAATAACAAAGGTTCTTGGGGGTAGGGTGGGGGAGGACTGGGATAAAGGGGAATGGATATCAAGGAGTACAAAAAGAAAGAAAATGTTTTGAAAACGATGGTGGCAACAATGGTACAATCATGCTTAATTGAACTATGGATTGTTATATTATCTGTAAGAGATCCCAATAAAATGGGGGGGGGCGGGATTGGCTTTCCTAAACTCAATAAAAGTAGTCCAGTCTACACAGCAGCCTACACTCAGCTGGAAATTTATCAATTGAAATGTTTCAACAACAATCACCTCAGATGCATTTCACAGCTGAACAGTGAATAGAGAAGGCAGAAGAAGAATCAATTCATTTGAATTATGGTGTTTGGTAAAGAGTATGATCTATTCCATCAATTTCCAAAAGAATAAGCAAATCTGTCTTGGAAGCAGTACAGCCAAACCCTCCTTAGAAGTGGAGAGGATATAACTTTATCTCACATACTTTGGAAAGTTATCAGCAAGCTCCTAGCCCTAAAAAAACACTTCAAGCTCGGTTGAAGGCCAGAAGAAAAAGAGGAAGAGCCTCAATGAGATGGATTGCCACAATGGCTACAGCAATGAGCCCCAACATAAAAATGACGTAGGCACTGTGCAGGTGCAGAGAGTTTTATTTTGTTGTTCATATGGTGCTTAGAAGTCAGAGCAGACTTACTGGCATCTCCCTACAAAGAGTAGAAGAAAATTAATGTCCATTTACAATACAACCCATTAAGTGTGCAAAATTCCCTTGGAAGTTTTTGTGTAGCCCAAGGAATTTAGGGCTTTAGGATTGACAAAATGCTGTGATCTTAGCTGCTACGATTGCTGTGAATAATAAGCTGTTGTTCATCTGACCCAGGAGTTCATGTGTTCTACTCACATTCACAATTTGTGATCTAGTTGACATATAATTTTCTATAGAGTATATTGGGTCCTTCACACTTCTTGACACTTATTAGCCAGGGATTCGGGGGCAAGATATTTAACTTCTCTTTTAAGCCAGAAAATGGAAAATGGTCATTCACAATATCATAAAGCCGAAAGGAAGGAACGTATGTATAGCTCCTCACCCAATATATGCCACATTGTATCATTATTACCTAATATTTTAGTGGGAGCACTAAGCAAAGATGGGGTGTGCAGGCATTCTGAAATAAGCTTAGACTTCAGCATGCTGTCTAAACATGAGATTTTTTTATGCCAGAGATTCAAATAGATTATGAGTTATGTGTTCATACCAATTGATCACTATTATCTGCCTGGGTTTCAATGATAAGAAAAATTCTGATTCAGAATTTTGACTGAGGTATAAAGATTTAAAGAGTCCTCAAGGCACAGCGGTTAAATGCTCAGCTGCTAATGGAAAATTCAGTAGTTTGAACTCAGCAGCTGCTCTGAGAGAAAAAGATATTGGCAGTTGCTTTCATTAAAATTCAGCCTTAGAACTAACTCTACGCACGCGTCCACTCCATCCGACAGGGTGGCTAGAAATCAGAATCAGCTGAATGACAATGGGTAGAAATGACTGGCATGCAGACTAGTTATATTTGCTGTGGCTAGTGGCTAGGAGAAAGTGAATACATGTCATGTGTATCTGGCTCTTGTGACAAGATGTTGTTTAATGAGTCTTCCTTCTCTGTATTTGATTCTGCCTGTACCACAGCCTTCCATCTGTGAAAGAAGACATCAAATGCAAATTATCCTGGAAGAAGAAATACAATGATTTAACCATCTCCCTTAATTACCTTGGGCTACAATTGCAATTAGTTCATCTTGACTATTTTATCAGGATGATGTAGTGCTTAGAATTAGACATGCTGTGAATACTTTATTAAGATTGGTTTATAGTCATTCTGGTGCTAACAATTGCAAATACACCTGTAGAAATGAGCCTCTCATTTTGTGTATTCATAGGACAAAAATTAACTTGAAAATTTAGATCCCCTCTATCTTGGGAGCTGAGTATTCACCATGTGCCTAGGGATAGCGCTCTAAGAACAAGACTGGCTGTGTGCACTGGGACCAATTCGACGATGTTCTGTAAGTCCTCTCCTTCAGAGGACTGGGGCCCTTGCTTTGCCTTTACCTCCAACAGACCTTTGAGGGCAGTCTCTTCTATGCCTTAAATATCCTTATAAAGAAAATTTTGTCCATGTTTATCCTAACAATATTTCCTTATCCATAGTAATCTATGTCTAGGAATTTGGAGGAAATTTGAGATAAGCACGTTAATTTATAAAGTTATGTGCAATTGTGGTAGGTTTTAATATTTAAAAGAAAAACAAACCTTGACTTTCTTGAAATTTAAGAGAGAATGAATACATTATGACAATCCAAAATGACATATTGATTACTAAAAATCACCTATTTGGATACATTTAAGGACCAAAAATATTCTGATATAATGGGAGTAAGGAAAAATGTTTAAAAATATTAAACAAATAGTTTAATATAAAAATATAAAATGTCCATAAATGAGATGAGTGTGAGGGTGGTGGTGGTAACTTTTTTGTTACATTACAAAGAAATTCTGTAGGATGGATTCTATTCTACAGCTCAGGAAGTGCCAACCGTATTATTGTTGCTGCGAGATGCCATCAAGTCAATTCTGACCCATAGCGACCCCGTGCACCACAGAATAAAACAGTCCATGGTCCTGCACCATCCGCACAATTATCCCTGTGCCTGAGGCCACTGACGCAACCACTGTGTGAATCCAACTCCTTGAGGGCCTTCCTCTTTTTCACAACCCTTCCACTTTACCAAGCATGACGTCCTTGCTTTGGCGATTCTAAATCCTGCATGGATTGTTTCATGTGCTCTACATTCTTTCAACTTTTCTAGAAATACCATACTCCCTTGTCAATTATACCTACCTTGCAATGGGCAGTATTGGTAGGATAATAGGGCAATATATCATATCTACTCTGATCAAGATGGCAGAAACTAGACCACATTTGGGTTGATGGAAATCTCTCTCAAAAATCTGAACTGTGGACAAGAGGCATCCAAAATGTTAATAGTGAATTACTCCCTATAACACTATTGACCACTCCATTTTGCTACGAAGAATCTTGTTTGGTACTCCTATATCTTTAAATATGATTGATCCTTAAGTTTTTCCTGCAATTTTTGACCTACCCTTTAACCTGATGATAAGTATGTTTTTGTCACAATTAGCCAGAGTAGCTTTTATATTTTATAACCAACGCACAGAAATTAATAAAGTCCTTATATAATATTTATATGATTGGCATCCTAGATTCAAGATCAATAAGGCACATGTCCACTCATGGTTGTGACCTCCCTTATCCCTGTATCACTGGATCCCATCTTCATTTCATGGTTGTGACCTCCCTTATCCCTGTATCACTGGATCCTATCTTCATTTCTTTCTTAAAAGTTGCCAGTTCTAAGATTTTGAAACTTTGGTGCCTCTCACCTGTTTTTCAGAAGGTATGCTGCGCAACGAGGTAGTCCTTGACCAGAACATGCCCTATGGTCAATGGTACCTGTGGTATCTGTGTTAAGCAGAGTTAGCTATAGAAGCAAAACCAGTAATGGTTGTATGTGTATGTTTTTGGAAAAAGATTTATCTGTAGATATCTGAGTTATCTATAGAAGCAAAACTAGTAATAGTTGTATGTGTATGTATATAGAAAAATGATTTATATTAAGAAATGGCTCACACAGTTGCAGAAATGGATACATCCAGTCTGATTCAAGCCCTTGGTTCAGATGTTAGCTGGAGGCTTCTGCTGGGGCTGATTAACGAGATGCAGAAAGATGAAGGAAGAAGACAAGAGACTGGTGGATGCAAAGCTGAATGGATGAGCAGCCTAAGGAATCAAACATTGGTAGTCTGCTGATGGCCGAGTTCTACAAATTGGATAAAGGATCTAAATCCAGCTGTAGATGTGAGCTACCTTCTATATTCTGTCAATTTATACTGTACTATGAAGAGACACACCCTGAATGAAATCTCCCTCCATCATATAAAGACTGTGGCTATATTAAGGAGGTCTATTCTTTGTATTAGTATTAGTCTTTTTATTAGTCTTTGTACTTTAGAGATACAAATCCACAGAAACTCATGTATAAGAGAGAGTTTTATATAAAGGTGAAGCACACATCAAGAAAACATCCCAACCCAGTGCTGCCCAAGCCCACAAGTCCAACATGAACCCATATGTCCAACACCAATCCACAAAGTCCTCCTCCATCTCAAAAAACGTACACTATGATGCCAACTGCAGGAGGAAAGCCAAATCAGTGAATGTGTAAGCATCTCAGTGCTGGCAGGGGTCTCCACACAGCTACTCTAGCACCCAGGGCTGCATTAGGGTAGGTCCATGCAGCTTCTCCTCAGGGATTCTTGCAGGAAGTAAGCCTTGCTGGCTGAAGCAGGGGACTGGTCAAGGCAGCTGCACCGTAGTCCGACCTTCACAAAGCAAGAGACCCAAGAACTAGAAAGGTGAGGTTCACCGAGCCATTTATCTCTCCAACCTTCAATTAACCCCACATGTGTTCATCAGTCAGGTCGGCACAATAAACTTTAACTAACCCACTCCCCATAATTGCTTGGGTGTTTCACAGAAGATTCCATCATGGAGTTGATTGACCACACTATGTTAGATAATAATGTGATGCCCTTACCCAGGGACTGATCTCTCCTAACAGTACATATGTCCAGAGTATGTAGATGAAGTCTCACCATCCTTGCCTCTATGGAGCACTCTGGCCATATTTTTTTTCTAAGACCGATTTGTTTTTCCTTTTAGCAGTCCATGGTACTTTCAATCATCTCTAGAACCATAATTCAAATGCATTGATTCTTCTTCAGCCCTCTTTACTCAATGTCCAAATTTCACATGCCTATGAGGAAATGGAAAATATCATGGTTTGGGTCAGGAGCACCTAGGTCCTCACAGGAACATCCTTTCTTCTCAACCCCCTGAAGAGGTCCTGTGCAGCAGATCTGCTCACTGCAACCTGTCTTTTGATCTCCTGACTGCTGATTCCTCACCCGGAAGAGGTCCTGTGCAGAAGATCTGCTCACTGCAACCTGTCTTTTGATCTCCTGAATGCTGATTCCTTGAACCTTGACTGTGGATGCAAGCAAGACAAAATCCTATATGACTTCGACTTTTTCTCCACTTATTATGATGCTACTTATTGGTCCAGTTGTGAGGATCTTGGTATTCTCCACATTGAGGTGTCATCCATCCTGAAGGCTGTTACAATCCTTTATCTCACCAGAAAAGTGTGTCAGTTCTTCCTCACCATCAGCAAGCAAGGTTGTGGCATCTGTATATTGGAGGTTGTTAATAAGCCTTCCTCCCATCCTGTTCACTTGGAGTGACCCTGCTGATTTTTGAAATACCAGTGACATAATTTCTATCATGGCAACACACGAGCCACCACCGTGTGACAAACTGACAGAAAGGAAAGCATCTTTTACTTAATAAAGGTTTACAGCAACCCTAAGGCAAGCACGTCCAGCAGCACCATGTTTGCCAATAGTGTGTCCATCTGTGTTTCTGTGTCACATTTTAGTAATTCTTACATTATTTCAAACTTTTCATGTGACTATTGCACACTTAATATTCTATGATGTACCACAAATATTGGGGAACCCAAATATTTATGTGATTTTCTTTATATTTCCTTTATTTTAGTGTTCTAGAACCAAACCTGCAATATATCAGAGGTATGTCTGTATATATATATATATATATATATACACATATGAAGCCTGGTGGCACAATTGATTATGAATTACACTTCTAGCCTTAAAGACAGTGTTTCAAACCCACTAACTGCTCCTCTGTTGCTGTAAAGATTTTTAGCTCTGGAACCCTATGTAAAGTGACAGTGATTCATAGTGACAGCGACTATCACTAGCGTCATAATTAGTATAAACTTGATTGTTGTGGGTTTCTATCTATTTCATTTATATATAGGTTTGCTATCATCTATAGGTTTGCTATCATCAGCAACAACTCGATGGCAGTGCATAATAATTTATATATATATATATAAATGAAAATTCAAAAAGGTCATGAAAAACCACAGTTAAAAGATAATGGAATTTTTCTATGAACTTTTTAAAATCCTTCATATATTTTTATGAAGATGAAATAATTTTAATATGTGCAAATTTCCTAATGTCCCTGGGTAATACAAATTATTAATATGCTCTGTTGCCACCCAAAAGGTTGAAAGTTCAAATTCAACCACAGGCACCTCAGAAAGAAAGGCTTGGTGGAAAACTAGTCAAAGAAAACCCTAGGATGGCCATTTCTACTTGAACATCCATGGGTTACCAGGAGGGACAATCAATTTGGCAAATGTTTTACTTATTTACTTGTTTATAAGTGCCTGATATGGGAAAATGTGTAGTAAATATTAAATAATCATAACTTTTATTTCATGTTTCCTGTTTTATTTCTTGTTCCTATGTAATATATGCACCTTATACAAGGTGTATTGACTTGTTATTGTTTGTAATTTACTATGTGTGGGTTGTCATCTTTTGAAAAACAAAGCAAATATAAAAATATAATAATATAATGCCATTCTAGAACAGAAAGAAAATATCTTAACTATTTTATTTTGTATCTCTGACTATACTACAATGACTATAATGCTTCCCTATACATTAACCAATTATTAAATAGCAGTCACGATTCCACTTTCTAGTTCTATATTTTTACAGTCTTCTTTAGCATGTCTCATGTCCATTTGATTTTGCCATTCTTATTTTTTCTCACGGACTAAACTGACTCCTGACTTCTGTTTCTTGATGAGTAAAATCTCTGTGGTAAAGCGTGGTGACTCATGCTCTAGCCAAGGGCAGTGTGGGCTCAGGGAAATTGATCGCTCTGACTCCTTTCACTCTAACTCACTCAATATTTCCTGTGTTTCACTTCCTCATCTATTTCTTTAAAAACCTACTCTGAGGAAAGAATTATTAGTCACATTCAATTATATATGTTTTTTTGAAGGCATTTAGGAACAAGAAAATTAAAATATAATGATAAAATATAATGATGTGGAGAAAACTTCAAGATTTTGAATGTAGGTCTCTATGTTCTCACGAAGACTCACTGCTCTTGAGTCAATTGAACTCATACAAACCCTAGAGGACAGAGTAGAACTGCCCTGTGGGTTTCCAATGCTGTACATCCTCAGTAGAAAGCCTCAACTTCCCTTCCAGATGTCTGCATTAGGAAGAGGCTTGTTAGCCCTTGTTGGGTTTCTTGAAGATAGACAGACTTTCAGAAGTTAAGGCAGAAAAAGCAAGACTGAATATAGACGCTGTTTTGTTTCATTTCGTTTCCCCTTGTAGAACTTATTCTCTACTCCCTTCTATAGTAAATGGTTCTACCAGGGACTTTCAATAGCACAAGAAACTATTATGACCAAGCAACATTCGACCCTTTAGAACAGTGGTTCCCAAACGTCCTAGTGCCACAACCCTTTAATACAGTTCCTCAAGTTATGATGACCCCCCCCAACCATAAAATTATTTTCATTGCTACTTCTTAACTGTAATTTTGCTACTGTTATGAATTGGGCAACACCTCTGCAAGGGTCGTTCTACCCCCAAAGGGGTCATGACCCACAGATTGAGAACCGCTGCTTCAGAAGAAGATAGGCTTCTTCTTAGAGTCAAGGTAAATTCTTCCCTGTGGCCTATCTCTAGGTCTTTCACTGAGAAATCCTCACTTTATTCTTCAGAAATTTTCCTTTGCTCAAAAGAAGGAGCAGGAGTTTTCCAACTTCCCTTTACAGTTATAGAAACATTTCCCTGTGTGATATTTCATAAGACATCAATTAATAAACGATTACAATGGCTCAACCTCATGGAAGGAACTCTCCTGGTCCCACACACAACCCCCCACCCCCGAAAGACTGGAGGGAACTCGGAAAGTGCAAAGTTGTCGTAGAACGTTGCCGCTAATGACTTCTAGAATGTCCTCCACGTCCAAGAACTTTCCTAGGTGAACTGTGATGACAATTTCTCAGGCCTCTTGTGCAATAGGGTGGACGATGTTGGAATAAGCAAACAACCTTGTCAATATTGATAGAAAACACAATTAAAGACCAACTAAGAGTTCACAACTAGAAATAGAAGTGTTTGTACCCATATTTTGACATTTCTGAGATCTATTATCTAGGGTCTTGCCCTGAATTTGGACTTCTAGTTTCCTCAACTGGGAAACAACACATTTCTTTATTAAAGACATCAGTGCATGATAGTTCAGCTATAGGAGCACTATGTAACGAAGACACAGGAGTTTCTAGCATATTCTAAATATGTGTTAGATACTATAATGTATTTAAATTGTGCTCTGTAGAAGATTATTGAAAATACCATGGACTGCTAAAAAGACAAACAAATCTGTCTTGGAAGAAGTACAGCCAGCATGCTTCTTAGAGGCAAAGATGGCAAGCTTTTGTCTTATATATTTTGCACATATTGTCAGGAGGAACCAGTCCCTCGAGAAGGATTATGCTTGGTAAAGAGGAGGGGCAGTGAAGGATATGAAATTCTTCAAGAAGATGGATCGACACCATGGCTACAACAATGAGCTCAGGCATAAGAACCGGTGTGAGGCTGGCACGGGACCATGCAGTGTCTCATTCTGTTGTGTACAGGGTTGCTATAGGTTGTAACTTACTTAATGGCACCTGAAAACAACATTAAAGTTTATGCTACTATTGTTCCTTAAGGAATTCATAACATATTTCTTTTTAAATGTCTTTGATATGTAATTCACATTCTGTACAATTCCATGGTTCAATGGTATTAAGACATCTCAGGCATGAATTAGGGTTTAGACACTTTCTCCAAGTTAGTAGGAATGAGATGCTGAAAGGAACTCCAAATTAGTGATATATTCAGTGAGAGAATTGTGAACTGTGAAATATTCTGTGATCTGACATTTCAATTGCTTTTTCATAAGACTTGGGAATATTATTATTATTATTTTTAGCATTCCAGGCCTTCACCTTTGTTGAAGGTAGTGATATGAAAAAATATATATATTGTCAGTAAATGATGCAGACAGTAGGAAAGCTTAGAGTCTAGAAATGTGATAGAGAAAGACTCTCTCTCAATTGTACAGGGCGACCCCATTAGGCACGTGGTTGTCAGGAAGATCATAATAGTTGCCACAGCCCACTTAACCCATAGATGTAGAATAGTGACCACCGGAAAAATAGTGTGCATAGCTCATGCTCACAACCAGTACAAGAAACTTTCAAGGAGAATACGATATCAGAGGTCACATTGTAGAAAAGTCATTGCTAAAACAAATAAGAAAAGTATAAAACTCTTATACTCTATAAAATAGATGCTATATTAATGAGTTGTCAGGGCTTTTAGGCACTGTGTTGTTGTTTTACTTGTATTATATAATTTACTTCAGAGTAATCTTTCATGACAGCTATTGATCCATTTTGTACAGAAGGGAATTGAGACTTGCAAAGGTTGAATAATCTGATAAATTTTTGAGTTTAGAAGTGGCCGAGTTGCTATGGAATTACAGTGCCCTTATTTCAGAGTCTGATTCAAGACTACAGTGGAGCACTATCGGAGGGTAAGAGTTGTTGCAGAACTGTCTTGGAACCGAACTTTCAGTGAAGGAAGAGCTATCCACTAGGGCTCTTGACCTTGGCCATGGTGGAGGTGGGAAGCGACAGGTTGGGAAGACACCAGCACAAGGGCCCATGAAGGTTGCGTTTCCTTCCCCCAACAGTTCTTTTGTCATTTCAAATGCCATGTCCTGAGCTAAAACCACTGGCTCTCAATGTTTTCACAAAGAGAAATGTAGAGTAAAAAGTAGAGGATGCCAATATATATTTATTTAAATATTGAGGTAACTGAAGCAAAATACTTAAACGAGAAATCTGATGGATTGTGTCACCGTAGTCTGAAGTTCCTTCAAGACCTGCTTCACCACGCTACTCAAGTATACATCACTTGCACTGGGGATTGTTGGACCCTGCCATCTGGCTGACAGTTGGTGACCTGCCTTGCTGTTTGCTGCCTGTGACTGGATAGCCTGAATTGCTCTACGGAGGACTCCGCTGTCTACTTCCTTGATTTGCACCCAGCAGCCCTCAAGACTTAAAGACTGCCAGTGTATTAGCTGTCTCATGGAAGTGAGTTGCACTGAGTCCTTTGTACTGCTCTATAGATTAATTAGCTGTTTATTTCATATATATATATATATTTTAAAAATCGTAAGTGTCCTGGTTTTGTTTCTCTAGAGAACCCTAACAGAATGGTACCGGGAGTGAAGCAGGCTTTGAAGAAACCTCAGACTTCAGTGACATATTCCATGGGTTAGGTGTCCCACAGGTAGTGTAGCTTGCAAATTGAGGCACAGAACAAGCTAAGGCAGCTGCACACTGATCCGATCATCAATGAGCAAGAGACAAGAAAGGCGAGGCTTGCCGAGCCATTTATCTCTCTGCCCTTCAATTAATCCCACATGTGTTCAGTGTCCAAGTTGGCACAATAAACCTAACTATCACAGTACCCAAAAGTATTCATGTTGCTTTTATCCTTAAAGAGTTTAGATATTTCTCTTTTGTCATTATTAGCTAATGGTGGTAAAATTCTGATACAGCAAACTAATTCTTCTAAAATGCGTAATTCAAGGGAAATTAGTATATTCAGAACATTTTAGAATTCAAACCTCTATCTTGTTAACTAACATTTTCATCACTCCCAAAAGAGAATACATACTAATTAAACAGTCACACTACAGTTATCCCTACTTTTGGTCCCTAGTGCTACTAACCTGCTTTCTTTCTTCATGAATTTTCTAATTCTAAATATTTCAAAAGAAAACAAGCATACTATATGTGGCCTTCTGTGTGTGTCCGATTTTTCTTTTGTTTTTAAGGTTTATCCATGTTGTAGCCTTCATCGGGGAGCCAATGGAAGGGGAAAAAAAAACACTTCACAAGTAATCGTACCTGTGGAAAACACTGTTTAGTCCCTCTGGCTTTTACCACGGATATAGATTTTATAGCAGTTCCTACAGCACAGGGCAACCCCTGTTCAGCCGTACTGTCATCACAGCTACAGATAGGAGCAATACATCCACCAGGTACAGTTAGAAGCAAGGTACAGCCCTTTAATCATGTAAGGATACTTAAACTGCAACCAGGAGTGGCTTTTGGTCTTGTCACCTACTGGCAGGGGTGCATGGCCCTCTGTTCTTTTCCAGGAGAGAACTTGCAGGGATACAAGAGAATTGATAAGGACCTAAATGGCTCACAACAGACTGAGGCAGATTCCCCCAGCCTGAACATTCTTCCATGGCTTCAACACCAAGATTTAGGAGTTTCTTACCAGGAAACTAAGAGTGTCCATGACATTTGGGGCCTAGAAAAGTGATGCTGTATGCCCTTTTTCTGTTATCTCCTACTTAACTACAGGGGTTTGAAGAGACATCCACATGTCTCCCAGAACTACTCCATCAGTTCTGGAGAAGCTTCGATTTCCAAGGCGTACCTTTCTGTGTTTCAGAACAGTCTTTATCCAAAGGCCTAGAAGCTTCTTTTGTGATGGACTGGAAACCACCTGGTCCACCCACATGTGCTCTCAAGTTTCCCTCAAGCCGTCCTCTGGGCATTTTCATGAGGCCATCGGCCTTCTTATCCCCTCTCTTCCCATAGCTCACACTGCTGCCCTCCCGCCCTGTCATCAGAGGGTGAAGATAGTCAAGAGGTGTAGCAGTAGCCTAGGTGTACTGTTGTCTTCTCCTTTTTACTCTAATTTCCCACGTAGCTTTATCATCTCAGTGCTAGTGAGAGCTGGAAGCAGTAGTGACTAGAGAAGGCAAAAGAAAATTCCCTTGGCGCCACATCATGAGGCTTGCTAGGTCTGTGGCCTACTGCTGTATTCAATCTCCCTTTCTCCCTCTCATTGCCTCCACAGCCTGAGCAAGAGAGATGAAGGAATAAAATTTGTATAAAGCTTCAAAAATAACTATGTGTTACTTTTTTAACATTTAATTTTTTTTCTTTTCGGTAAAAACTGAGGTGACTAATTTGAATGTGAGTTCTAAGTTCAGAAGGCACAAAGTGGTCACAGGCCTTCCTACTTCTTGTTCCCCCTGTGGTGCTCTGGCATGGCTACCATGGTGAACATGGCATTGGTGACGAGTCAAACTACCCACATCAGCCACCAGTTTTCCAGCTGCTGCATCTCCTTAACACTTTTACACCCTCACAAAGGTACAGTTTCCACAACTATGCAGATTAGCATTTCAGGTATCCTAGTACTCATGCTACTCCTATACAAACCTGCGATTTCCTATCAATAGCTGCATAAAGGTCAAATATTCCCATAGAGCCGTTGCTGGCCTTGGGATTTTTCCTCATGGATAGCTGTCTCTCCTGTTAGTCATATCATTCATCCCCTGCCTGGCTCACCAATTGTCTCAACTGAGATCAGAAATTCTAAATTTGCCTCCAATTTTAAGGAACTGAGACAGAAGAATTAGGCTGGCAGCTCCAGGATTGCAATCCAAGAGTTTAAAAGGCTTGCTTTTCCAAAGTCAGCCCTTCCTGATGGCAAGGCTAACATTCCTGACACCCTGAAATGGGAAACAGGAGCTTTTTTTTTATTATTTGAAGTGTGTTTTCTTTATTTATTTTTTTAAAACATTTTATTAGGGGCTCATACAACTGTTATTCCAATCCATACACACATCAATTGTGTAAAGCGCATTTGTACATCGTTTCTCAAAACATTTTCTCTCCACTTAAACCTCCGACATTAGGTCCTCATTGTTCCCCTCCCTCCCCGCCGCCCCCCTCCCTCATGAGCCCTTGATAGTTTATAAATGGGTATTTTGTCATATCTTGCCCTGTCTGACATCTCCCTTCACCCACTTTTCGGTTGTCTGTCCCCCAGGGAGGAGGTCACACACAGTTCCATGTAATCGGTTCCCTCTTTCCTACCCATTCTCCCTTTACCCTCCCTGAAATAGGAGCTTTTATAACCTCAGAGGGGGAAAAAACGTGGCCCCATACAATGATCCGGGAATTCTAAAGCCCCCCCAAGAATGTGTTCCATAAGAGTGAATCAGTCTACTGAAATAACTAGTGTAAAAACAGAATGCATCATTCTCACCCTCACCAAGCCCGTTTCTCCTACGGGTGCATGCCTATAACTGAAAGTGTTGCATTGCTAGTAATTATACGTTTATAGGTCTGAAGACCTGTCAAAGCAGGTACATCATCTGCAATCCCACCTGAAATGCACAGAGCTCCAATGTTTAAACATCCTCAACAACACTGCTATCATACTACTTGGTTGTATATCAGTGTGGCTTTGATTTGCATTTCTATACTGAATAATATTATTGAGCACCTTTTCATATGTTTATTGACCTTTTGTACATTTTCTTTGAAGAAATGTCTATTCAAGTTTGTATTTTGCCAGGTTGTCTAGAGAAACAAATCCCGTGATACTCATCTATATATAAGAAAGAGGGGCCGGTGTGTGTGTGTGTCTGTGTGTGTGTGTGTGTGTGTGTGTGTGTGTAAAAAGACCTTTTTATCAAGAAGTAATTATATATCAAGAAGCTACCCAGCCCAGTTCAAATGAGGTCTATAAGTGCAATGTCAGTCCATAAGTCCCTCTTCAGACGCCAGTAGCCACATGCCAGTGAAGGAGAATGACGAATGGGAAGCAGGAAGATCACAGTTGGTTGCTACCGAGTCGGGTGGATCTGAAGTCAGTGGAACCATGGCAGGGTGCTGCCAGCTCTCATTGTCAATGGCACAGTGCCAGCAGGCAGGAAGACAAAGTGGCAGAAAGAGAAGTACCCTGATTCCCTCTCTGTTACAGAAAAGGCTTAGGACATAAAGTTGTTATCCTCAAGCTGCAGCTTGATCGACAGGTTTGATTCTACTCGTAGCGTGAAGTGTCTGGTTGATCTAATTCCTAACGACCACAAACTCCATGTTTTTCACTGGTTTCTTTATCTTTTGTTACTTATTTCCTAAATTCTTTATATATGCTGACTACTAATTATTATAATATATAAGAGCTGATTGCTTTCTCTCAGCATGTAATTTTTTTCCTCTATCACACTTCTGATGGTGTCCTAGATACCCAGAAATGTTTGATTTTGACAAAGGAAAACTGAATTTCTTTCTTTCTTTTGTTACTTGAGATTCTTGATGTTATTTACCATATATACTCAAGTATAAGGCAACCCAAATATCAGTTGAGGCACCTAATTTTACCACAAAAATATGCATTTAAAGATGTGCTGAAAAACTCGGCTTATACATGAGTATATACGGGTATTTGCTCACTTTTGAAAGGAGTCAAAGCTCTCAGATGTCAAGAATAAGCAGGAGAAAAGCAAAGATGAGATTTTTAGCAATCTCATCCTTCTTGTGAGAGAATCAGAACCCCTGTAAGAGGGCTCTTAGTTTGGGAAAGCAAGGATTAGATTGAGTCATAATATGCAAATCTAACTGCTAGTCAGCTCAGCTCTTGATTTTCCAAGATGAAGTGCTTCTACCCTCCCTGTTAAAAGGTACACTACATAGAAAGATAGCCGTGTCCACAGGATAACTTCATACACAGTACAAGCAATATCAAATATGGACCAATGAAAGAATAACCTAGTGGACCAATGAATATAGCCAGGAAATAAACACAATTGAACTGAAGGTTGGATATTCTAGGTAAGAGATACTTATCTCCTAAAACTCTTTGTCATTGTAGTCCATTTTGACTCATAGCAGCCCAGTAGGACAAAGGGAAAATGACTCTGTGGGTTTCTGAGGTTGTAGATATTTCTGGAAGCAGAAAGCTTCATCTTTCTCTGGATGGGGCTTGCTGGGTTAGAACTGCAAGCCCTGTGGATAACAGCCCAATGCACAAAAAAATCTACAGTGTTGGGGATCAAGAAATTTGACATAGTTGTGGTTTATATATTCAAGAAAATGGACAACAGGATGGCTAATTTTACTACAAAATGGAAGCTGTTTTAAAGTAGCACAAGCCTGCAGTAATAATAATCTACAAGTAGATGCATGAATAAATGCAGATGAAATGAGGGTAAGAGAAAGGGTATACCTACAAAAATATAGATAGGGTTTGAAAGAGGATATTTGTACATGGATATTTTCCTTTGCTGCAATGATATCCATGAATGTGGTGGCACATGTAAGGAGGGAAGTTATGAAAACTCGTGAGGCATAAGCAAATATCTTGAGGGAATGAGTCATTGGGCCAGAATGCCGAAGATCAGAGTTTCAAGGGACAGAAAGGTCCATTGTCCCCATTTACAAAGGGCAATAGTTCGCTAAGGCTTTGTTCTACATTGAATAGTGACTAGCGTCTTAAAAGCTCATGAGGCACATTTTGGCTTTTACCTGTCTGGAAAATAGAAGATGGATGAAAATTGAAGACACGTGGAAACTAGTCCAAGGAACCCCTTAGGCTCCATGGTCCTGAGATCAGAATACCTAGATGGAGTTTGGCTCCGACAAAAAATGGCTCTGAAAACAGTTGTATTAGAAAATCCTCAATGGGGTTGGAGAAAATTAAAAACAAAACTCAAAAGCATGAAAGAGATCAGACTTATTGATCCAATAGAGACAGATAAAACCCCTAAGACTATGGCCCTTGGTCAACCTTCTGATCTAAAACTGAACTCCCCACCATGACTCAAAGTTTAGCCAAACAATTGGCAGATCTATAAAGGAAACAGTAACTATAGCAAATACACACAGCTTAGAATAATCAACCTTGGGATAAAAAAGATAGCATTTACTCAAGGACAACATTCAGAAAGGATAGGAATGAAGGAATGGAGACAGAAAACACAGGAAAGAGGTGGATTGGGTGATTTTACATTGAAATCACAATGACCGATATTAAAGAAAAAGGGTAAAAAACACTCAATGGAAAACTGCTGATCAGCTGTGAAAATCTTTCACCAAATTCACAATGAAAAGCTTAAGAAAGAGAATCAGGATAAATCCTTAGAGTGAAAAATATAAGAGAAAAACTCAATAGAGAGGTATAACAGATGATTGAATGCTAATAGACTTATATTAAATGAAAGTTTTAGTAAAAATTTTTATCAAGTAAACTGGAAAACACAAGTTTTTCTTGCTTGGTATATTTTAATTTGTTCTTCGTCAGTGGATTGATGTTGTTGCTGTTTTGTTGTACAGTGTTGC
>NW_022111368.1:35109299-35129117 GCF_000313985.2 Echinops telfairi
ATGTACAAATGCGCTTTACACAATTGATGTGTGTATGGATTGGGATAACAGTTGTATGAGCCCCTAATAAAATGTTAAAAAAGAAAAAAAAGAAACAGAAAAAAAAATTTTTTTATCAAGTAAAATAGAACCTTTATAAAACAAAATATCCAAAAATGAAACTATTGCTTCTCCATCTAGTGCTATATACTTCTGAACATGGTATTTCCATCTCTAATTCTTCCCTAGAATCCCTGATGGTATGTGGGTTAGGTGCGATGGGGCGAAACACAAGGTAGGTCATTCAAACTCACCAGTTGTTCCACAGAGGAAGATTAAACTCTTGGCCTCTATAAGCATAGAAAGTTTGGAAAACCCTCCACTGTGAGTTGGAGTCCCCTTCGTGGCAGTGGGTTTGGTGGTGGTTGGGAATCCTTCCCTCTAACTCTTAGGGGTCTTGACGTACACTGCTTGAAAATGACCATTTTTGTCATCCTTGAGGGATTCATATGTTCCTTTTCAGTGTTCTTTCGATTTTAGGATGAAAGGGGAAAGGTCACCTGTAGGATGGATTTGGTGCAGGTCAAAAGACATTCAAAATAGGACAGAGGTCTTTTCAAAGTAGATTCAACTAAAATGATGTGGATGGAGTAGCGCCTGCGGAGTTAAGCCTTCAGGACTTCATTTGATGATGACCCAAAACTCAAAATGAGAAAGGAAAAAAAAAAAAAAACACAGCCGCAAACATCAATTAGTAATCAGAATTTGGTATGTAGAAAGTATGAAACTAGGAGAGATAGAAGTTGTTAAAAATAAAATGTAGCACACAATGATATTTGAAACAAAAAATCATATGGTTTATGTGTTAGGCCAGGTTGACTAGAGAAACAAGTCCAAAGACACTCAAACAAAAGAAAGTGCTTTATCTCAAAGAGTAATTGTGTATTAAGAAAATGTCCCTGCCTAGTTCAGTCAAAGTCCTTAAGTCTGATATTAGCTCATAAGTCCTACACAAGCCCATAACTCCCTTTTTGAGACTCATATAGCCACATGGAATGATGCAGAATGCAGGAAGATCACAGGCCAGTGGGTGAAAACTCTTGTGGATCCAATGGTGATAGAAGCATTTCAGTGCTGGTGCGGGTCTCCATGTGAATCCTCCAACTTTGCAAGGGTCTTGCCAGCAGGATGGTGAGGCAGCAAGTGCTATAGCAGGGCTCAGCAAGTCTCTGTGTGACTTGTTAACAGAAAAGTGAAGCATAGAGCGTGCCTCACCTCCAGGGAGAAAGAGAGGAAGTGCCCAGAATCCTCAGGAGAAGGTCATGTCCACAAGGAGGCATCATCAGGCTGTGACCTGATTAACAGGCTAGACTCCACCCTTTAACTCTTAAAATCCCCAAGTTGACACGAGATTATGTAACTACCACAGTTTACTATGCTGAGAATGACACAATCAAGAGAACTTATATTGTAAGAATCATCAAAAATAACATTTCAACATCTATCTTGAAGTACAATTCAGTCTATGTTAAAACTGTAGCTATCTATATATGAGGAAATCCAAGGAATAGAACTATTATTCAAATTCATGCACCAACTTCAAAAGCTAGTGAAGAGATTGAATAATTTTACCAATGTTTTCAGAATGAAATTGATCAAACATGTCATCCAGGTGCATCAATGACTATTGATCATTGTAATGCAAAAGTTGGAAACAAAGAAAAAAAGAACAGATGTCAGAAACTATGACTTTGGTAACAGAAATTAAGCTTGAGAGCTCATGATAGGATTTTACAAGACCAACGATTTCTTCACTGCAAATACCTTTTACAACCGCACAAAAAGGGACTGCATATGAGAACTCCTCTAGATGGAATACATGCAAATCAAACTGATTACATCAGGAGCTAAAACCAACCATGGGGCCAATTGTGGAACAGACCATCAATTGCACATATGAAAGTTCAGGATAAAGCTCAAGAAAATGAAAACAAGTCCTTGAGAGCCCAAATGCAACCTTGAGCATATCCCACATGAATTTTGAGAACATCTCAAGAACAGATTTGCTGCATCGAACACTTAGGAAAGAAGACCTGATGAGTTGTGGGAAACATCTAGAAAAACATTCAGAAAGGAAGTAAAAGGTCAATAACAAGACAGGAAAGAAAGAAAATATCAAGATGGATGTTTGAAGAGACTCTGAAATTTGCTATGATCATAAACTGGTTAAGCCAAATAGAAGAAATGATGAAGTAAAAAAGCTGAATAGAAAATTATAAAGGTAACTATAGAAGACAGTGTAAAATACTACAATGAAATGTAGAAAGAAATAGAATTAGGAAACAACAACAAAAAAAAACACCAAAAACACACATTCAGCATCGCTTAAACTGAAAGAACTCACCAATAAAAAAAAACAACCAAGCTTTGAGTTGCAATATAGGCAAAATATTGAATGATGCAGGACGTGTTAAAAATAGAAGAAAAAAACACGGAGTCCTGTACCAAAAAGTACTAGTTGATAGTCAACCATTCTAAGAGGTAACATATGAGCAATAATTAATGGTACCGAAGGAAGAAGTCCAAGATGAACTAAAGCATTAGCCAAAAATGAAGCTTATGAAATAGATGTAATACCAATTGAAATGTTTCAACAAGCTAA
This sequence comes from Echinops telfairi, assembly GCF_000313985.2. Lineage (NCBI taxonomy): Eukaryota > Metazoa > Chordata > Mammalia > Afrosoricida > Tenrecidae > Echinops > Echinops telfairi. Next base: position 35,111,941 of record NW_022111368.1, read on the forward strand.
AGAAGCACTGGAAGCTCCCACTCATCTATGCTAAGAAATTTAGAAGTTAGCTGTTTGGCCAACTAACTGGAAGATATTCATATTTGTACTGATTCCAAATAAAGATGGCCCAACATGATTCACAAATTATATAAAAATATTATTAATATCACATGCTAGTAAAATAATAATAGAGATCATCCAACACCAGTTGCAGCAGTCCATTGACAAGGAGTTGACAGGTTCAGGCTATATTCAGAAGTGGATATGGAACACAGGATATCATTGCTGATGTCAGATGGATGTTGGCTGAAAGCAGAGACTACTAGAAACATGTTTATTGTTTATGGTTCCACCTTTCTCCCCCTTCTTCCCCCACCTTCCCCCTACCCTCATGGTATCACTACTCCCATTACTGTTTCTGAGAGGTTTATCTGTCCTGGGTTCCCTGTGTTAAGAACTCTTATCTCTACCAGTGTACATGCTCCAGTGTAGCTGGATTTGTAAGGTATAACTGGGGTCATGATAGTGGGGTCTGGGGGAGGAGTCATTCAAGAACTAGAGGAATGAAGTGTGTTTTATCAGTTGTACTTCTATATTGTACTCTGGCTGGCTCGTCCCTTCCTATGACCCTTCTGTGAGGAGATGTCCATTTGTCTACAGATGGGCTTTGGGTCTCAACTCCAACCCACCATGTTCACATCAATATGTTTGTTTGGTTTGGGGTCTTCTGATGCCTTATTCCTGATCCTGAGCAATGCTTTTATTTTTTAACTTTGTATGATAAGTGAACTTGAAGATGAATTAGTAGAAACTACTGAGACTGATGTGAAGAAAGTTAAAATACAGAGGTGAAAAATAAAGGAAGATATGTTACGAAGGTAAAGCAACCTGACTTAAGTGTAATTAGAGTCTCAGAAACAACAGAGTATGGATGAGGTACAAGAAATGTTTGGGAAGCAATGAAAATGAATTTCCCCTGAAATAAAAGACATCAATCAATAGGTCCAGAAATCATTATAAACTTTTCAATTACTGCCATTGAGTTGATGCTGACTCATAGCAACCCTATAGGACAGGGTAGAACTGCCCTGTGGGTTTCTGACACTGTAATTGTTTGTGGGTGTAGAAAGCCTCATCTTTCTCCCACAGAGCAGCTGGTGGTTTTGAACTGTTGGCCTAGCTGTTAGCAGCCTAAAGTGAAAACTATAAAAACTGAGAATCTCACACATAAGCATGCCATAACAAACTTCTGACAAAGCACATTCTTTAAAAACAGGTACAGAGTGTGAGCGGGCTTCAAAAAGTTTGTCGTAAAATTCAATTGAAAAATATATAAGGCGCAAAATATTTGAATGAGGAATAGGAAGACTAATAGATAATTTCTAAAAATAAATCATGGATGTTGGATGGGAGTAATATGGACCAGGAGTGAAGGACGTGAGCACTTCGTTGGGTTGTACAGAAGGCCGCTATGGCTTCGAACTGACTCACCAGCACCTAACAGCGCAGCATTAAACTAGGAAATCTAGAATACAGAACATTTTCTTTAGAAAGTGAAGGAAAAAGGAAAGGGCGGAGTGGGGAAATAGTGTTTATAACTTGTGCAGCACTGATCTACAGTTTAAGTTGATAGAAAATCCACATTGATTAAGGGTTTCATACTAATGACACATAATGTCAATGAATTGTACACTCATAAAACCTTGAAATGGTAGAACTTGTGTGATAGACATATTTACAGTACGATGAGAGAGAAGCCAGGGAAGCTCATTTCGTGCAACCACAGCTCATGGAATTTTGATCCTTAGGTTCGTGGAACAAGTCTGTTAATTAGCCTAGTCACTGTTTTTAGGGCTTCTGTTCTGCCTCCTAGCTAATTTCATATTTCTTGGCATCTTAAAAGTTTGCAAGTAGTCATCCAGAACACAGCAAGATGTCTCTATTCATTTGAACAACAAAGGAGTGTCAGATAAGAAGACTAAATGAAATTTGTCGCTAATTGCCTCCAAGACAAAAAGCCACTCTTTCCATAACACTAGAATAACAGAATGGTATCGAGTTTCTAGTAGTGAATATTTTTTCCAATGATTCTAAAGAATCTTGACCAAAAGATAGAAAACGTAGGATTCATCCTTACAGAGCATTGGGGTTCAGCTTAAGGTGATGGAAAATTCACATAATTCCCAGACATTCTGGAGCCACGGAGGTGGATAAACATCTGAAATGATTACCCGGAGTATCTTAAACCTTATACCAAAGACATCTCCTGAAGTTTTCGTGGCATCAAACAGCAGTTGTTGTTTTTGTTGATAGGGGTCCAGTTGCTTCTGATGCTGTGCACAAACACTGCCAGTTCCTGCACCAGCCTCAAAGTTCTTCTTATGCCTGAGGTCACGTTGCAGCCACTGTGTGGGTCCATCTCGTCGAAGTCCTTCCTCTTTTTCCCTGTCCCTCCACTTTACCAAGCATGAGATCCTCCTCTAAGGACCTGTCTCTCCTGATAATGTATCCAAAGTATGTGAGACAAAGTCTCCCCATCCTTACATCCAAGGAGCATTCTGACTGCCCTTCTTTTCCAAGGCAGGTTTGTTTGTTCTTTTGTTAGTCCCTGGTACATTGAATATTCTTTGCCAGCTTCAGAAATCAAATGCATTAATTCTTCTTCCTTCTCTCTTATTTAATGTTCGATTTTCACTCGTCCATGAGGTACTGTATATTCTCATGTTTAAGCCGAGTTTTTCAGTACATTTTTTATGCCGTTTTTGTGGTAAAATTAGGTGCCTCGGCTGATATCCAGGTCGGCTTATATTTGAGTACATACGGTAATTGAAAATAGCATTGCTTGGGTCAGGCACAGCCTAATTCTCAAAATAACATCTTTGCTTTGCAACACTTTATAGAGTCATTATGCAGGAGATCTACTCAATGCAGTGTGCCATTTGATCTTTTGACTGCTGCTTCCACGTGTGTTATGGATCCTGGCAAGATCAAAATGAAATGCTTGACAACTTAAATATGTTTCATAAAGTTACCTACTGGTACACTTGGGAGGATTCTTGTTTTCTTTATATAGACTAATCCATACTGAAGGATGCAATCTTTTATTTAATCAGCAAGTGTCTCAAATCCTCCTCACTTTCAGCTAGTAAGTATGTGTCATCTGCATATTGCAAGGCCTTAATAAAAATTCTTATAATTCTGATATTTATTCTTCTTCATATACCATAACCCAAATTCTCTGATTATTACTTCAGCATACATACTGAATAAATACCATGAGAGTTTACAACCGGGAAGTACACATTCCTGATTTCAAACCATGCATTTACTCCCTTGCTCTGTTTCCACAACTCCTTCTTGATCCTTTCACAGATTCTGCATGAGCACAATGAAGTGTATTAGAATTCCCATTCTTCTTAAGACTATCCACAGTTTATCGTCACCCACACAGTCAAATGGCTTTTCATAGTCAATGAAACACAAGTAAACATATTTATGGTATTTTCTGTTTTCAGTTAAGATTCATCTGATATCAACAATGTTATCCTTTGTTCAACCTCTTCTGAATCTATTCTGAACTTCTAGAAGCTCCCTGTCAAAAATAATGCTGCAATGTTGCTAGCAATGACATGGTCTCTAATGTGTGCATTCTGTTGGGTTACCTTTCTTTGGAATGGTAAAAATATGAATCTCTTCAATACTTTCCCAATATAATTTTCAATATTGAAAATTGAGGCTGGAATTGTTTGTTAGTTCTTTCAGTTTAAGAGATGCTAACTGTATTGTCTTTTGGTTTTCTAACTCTTTTTTTTTTTATTGCACATGTCCTTATAAGATTATAGGTGCTTTCTAGAACTGACCCTAGTAAGTTTTCTGTTCAGCATTTTGACTTCTCATTTCTTCCATTTTCCTTAGATAATTTTAGGCCAGGTTGACTGGAAAAACAAATCCAGCAACATTCATATATTTATAAGAATATATAAATATAAAATATTCATATATTTATAAGAAAGAGCTTTATATCAATAAAGCCTCCTGGCCCAGTCCACCTCAAACCCTTACATCCAAAACTAGCACAGAAGTCCCTCTTCAGATTCGTGAAGCCAGATGCAGTGATGCAGAACGCAGGAAGATCACAGGCCTGCGGATGCAGAGTCCTGTGGATTCAAGGTCGGTGTGCAAATGGCAGGGCTGGCAGCTCTCAGCGTAGCTGGCATGCAAGAGGATGAAGAAAGAGCTACTGAGAAGGTGGGTCCGAATGCCTCCACTTAGAAGAAAGCCACACCCCAAGGACACAGCATCAGGTTGTGACCCTTTTGACTTCACCCATAGCCAGGAGTGTTTGGTTGACATAAAATCATCTGAATACTACACTATTCTGCAATTAAGAGAAATCTGCAGTCTCTTCTGACCTACTTTGATCTTTTCTTTCTTTTCTTTTGAATGACCTTTTGATTTCTTCGTATGTTGATATGTTCACTTCCCATGCAGTCCATTTCAGAAGAACAGGTTGTTAGTTCACAGGAATTAGCCACTGAAAACCTTATGGATTGCATGGAAACATTGTCAGGGACTGAACATCTAAAATCTAAGTTCTAACAGAAACCGAGCATTGTCAGAGACAGTGAGAGAAGATGATCCACTCGGGTCAGAAAGAACTCAGAATATGGCAGGAAAAGAGATGACTTCTCAAAATACAGTCTACCCAAGGACATGGCTGGAGCAAAGCCTGCGAGGACAAAGCCTGCAGCACCTTCATTGGCTGATGGGGAGTGACCCACAATGGGAGGAATAGCCACAGATATTAATTAATAATTGGACATTGGAAGGATGAGTCTAAGAAAAATTGGAAGTTGTCAGAAAGGAAATGCAACCCGTCAAGATTGTTGTCCTAGACATTAGTGGTCTGAAATGGACTGGGACTGGCCCTTTTGCATTAGAAAATCATGTGCTTTATTACTATGCTGAGTGACACATCAAGAGCAGTGACTGCATTCACAGTCCAAAAAGGATCTTTCTTGATCTCTCAGGAAGTACAGTTCTGTGATAGGATAATATCTATCTGATACAAGTGAATCCAGTCAACACAACTATTATTCAACCTAATGCACTAAAGTAAGTGATAAAAAAATGGATTCTACCAACATCTTCAGTCTGCAATTGATCAAACATGCAATCATGATGCATTGATAGCTATTAGTGATTAACATACAAAATTTGGAAACAAAGAGAAAGGAACCATATTGGAAAATCAGGTCTTCAAGATAGAAATGAAGCTGGAGGTCACACGACAGAACTTTGCAAAACCAACAACTTGTTTATAGCAAATACCTGTTCCTCAACAACATACACACAAATCTAATTGATTGCATATATGAGAAGAGACAACGGAGAAACTCAATATTAGCAGCTGAAACCAGGCCAAGGGCTGACTGAGGAACAGACCATCAATTGATCATATGTAAGTTCAGGTTGGAGTTAAGGAAAATTAAAACAAGTCCACAAGAACCTTAAGGCCTTATGTATATCTGACTTGTATTTCAAGAACATCCGAAGGACAGATTTGATGAACTAAAAATTAATAATAGAAGACCTGATGAGCTGTGGGATGGAATCACAGTACAGCTTAATTAGTTTTTTAAAGGGGCCTTGAAAATTATGCTTTTAATTTGTTTGCTCTTTGTTTGAGATGAAATTGTTTCTCACTAAAGACTCCACGCCAATTTCACTTTCATTTTTTCTTATTTTTAAGTCACTCAGATCACTGTTTAGGTTTTAGGGATAAGAGATCTGGAAGGAAATTTTAGAAAATAAATATGCTATATATTTACACAGTCCATTTCCAGAAATGCTTTTTTAAAGAAAGATCTGTAGGGGAATAAGTTGACAGTACCATCTCAAAAGATAGGACTCTTCGGGGACAGTGAGTTAATGTTCTCCAAAAACGAACAGCTTAGACCAGGAGGCAGAGAATCGCTGTACATCTAAAAATAGTAACAAATTCACCTAATTGTGCATGCAGAAACTGTTGAATTGATAGTTGTTGTTTTGTTATGCAGATTATCAAAAACAAAATCATTTAAATTTAAGTGAAGAAGGATATATAAAGATCTCCTGGAACTAGATCCATGGATATAATTTCCTCTTTTCTGTGATGATCAGTTTTCTCCTCTCTTTGCTTCCACTCACTTTCTTTTTTGCTGCCTACTCAAGACCAGGTCAAAATAATCCTTGGATTTCTCTATCATTTGATATCACTAGCATGACATTCCAATACTCTGAAAGAGAACAAAAACAGATGAAGACCTAATACATCTTTCTTGTTAAAGGAACATCTGTGAGACTGTCAGTTCTGCACCAAAACATCAACGTTGAATATGATTTCATTTTAGGTAGACGTTCTTTGAGTGGAGAACAGAAACAAAAGCACTCGACTAAATACACATACGCTTCAAAGGGTAACTAACAGGAAGCCTTGGAAAGACCAGCCCCAAAGCATTCACATCATGAAGTCAAAGCAGTAGCAAGATTCGAGTCTAAATATCCCAGGTGTGTAACTATAAATAATTTCATTTTACAGATGAATAAGCAGGAGCTCAGAGAGTTTACACAATTTGCTCAAGGTCATTCAACCCTTCCGTGGTGGAGCCAAGAACAGAACCCATATTCTGCATTCTTCTTATTCCTCTACTCTGAGATCCTTAGAAAGTGTGATTTGAGATGCTGATAGTTCCCTAGCCCTAATGAACATCTCGACAGGAATTTTAGTATAACACAAATTGAGTTAAATCCATTTATTAAGTAATATTGTATCTAGTAAAGGCAAAAGTTTCAACTAAGAAGTGTAATCAGCTAGTTTATTACACTCCAGTAACATACGACAATCATCCTTTTCCTGAATTACAGTTCAGCCTTTGACAATGGCTTCATCAGATGAGACTTAAGGCAAATAAATTTTGTTGGATAAGAAAAAAGGCTCTGAAAAAATCTAACTGTATAAAAACCTAATGTGAGATTAGAAAGGGCTTACACACTAGGGCCAAGCATAAAGTTGCTGGGAGGTGTGTGTGTATGTGTGTGTGTGTGTGTCTGTGTCTCTTTCACATTTAAAGGGAAATTAAAGAGCCCGGATATTGGATCTGGGGGAAATTCATGCACTTTATACATTTTTCATATCTCTTATCCCTCCTCCACCCAGGTAACTTCATATGTGATATGATCTAATCTGATTAGAACTCAACACACCAGCTTAGCAAGCCACTGGTTGAGAGAGAAATGTTATTGCAAAAACTGTCATAAATTCCACCTTCCTAGAAACTATTATACCGTAAATTTATCCTGTGATTTTCTGGGCATGGCTGTGTCATCTACAATCAACCTGACCAATAATCAGCACGAAGCTAAAGTGGAATGACAGCAGAGATTTGGGGGAAAGTGACAGGAAAGGATGATGGTGTGCATCTTCATGGGATTAGAAGGTGCTACAGTTAAAAGGATGGATAAATCCCAGGTAAATGGTTACAAAGTGTGCTTCTGATACATAATTTTCTCCCCACCACCCCCAGAATTCTTTCATCTTTTATGTTCTTTTTCACTTCTATTCACATCATAGACCTTCTAGTGGCTGTGTAAATGTGCGTAATAATGTGAGAAAAGGAAAAAAAATCAGCAGAAGTTTAGTTTGTTCTTTTTGTTGTTGTTGGGTGGGAGAAAAAGTAGGACATACCACATTGGACTGGAATAACAACTAACAGAAAACTTTAGATAGCTAAGGGATGTATTTTGAAATTTTCCAGATTTAATTACTAATATGGTAAATCTTGGCATAAATAATATATTATCTATCTATCTATATATGTAAATTGGGGGCTCTTTAGTAATTTTAATACTGTCAAAGGTCTGGAGATCAACATAGTTGAGAACCACTGTTGTAGCTCAGTAAATCATATTAAGATGTTCTTTGATGAACACATAATGCCAACACATTTTTTTTACCCTCAAAAGAAAAGCTTCTATGTTATTATTCCTGATGTGGAGTCATCCTAAGAGGGAAAATCTAGATATGTTTGTAGTCAATAACTGATTCATACAGGATCAAGTCATAGGCATAGAGTGAGAAGTTCAACAGGCAGTAAATCTGGAGGCAGAGGGTTTCCATTGAATGAAAAGCATGAGCAAATGTTCCAAGTCAGAAGACCCAGCAGCACACTCAGATAACAATTTCACTTTGGCGCTAGTATGAAGTGCATAAGAGGAAGAATCAGTGGGTGAAACTAATAAAATAAGGTAGGATATAAGGAGCCTTGAGATCCAGACTAAGGAGTTTGAACTTAATTTTTTTTCTTGCCTTGATAGTTCATTATGCAAATGATAGATTAAAAATAATATATTTCATATAATGCCAATTGGAAATTACTAGCAAGGCAACAAGTACTTGGTGCTTTTTTCAGGTATAGGAACCAGTTTAAGGTCTAGGTAGGGATCATGAAGGACATGTGTAAAACGCCAAAGGGAAACTTAGATGACATCTAAGAATGAGTCAAAACCCTAAGTCAAGATCCATTCCTGATTTTGAGCAGCTGTTTGCTCTTAAGCAAATACTTTCCTGGGTCTGGATATCAGCAAGGGCAGAAAAACCTAAAAGTTAACTACGTCTCATAGTTTCTTTGAAAATAAAATTAGCAAATGAAAAGTAGCCATTCTTTAAAGATTATAAAGTGATGTATAAATACGTGTAAGACATTTTATTTCCAAAGACGGCGTTGTCAACATCAACAAAAAATATCGATCTAGCTCAGGGGTCTAAGGATGCACACGCTGAGGAATCACGGGTCGCTTTTTCCTGGTCCATGGAGAAAGGATAAAGCAACATCTCTGAATATCTTGCGTTCTTCAAATAAATGTATGCACATGTTGAAGGTTTACATAAGTAAATTAAAAGATTAAATAGTTTGAAATACTTTTCATTTCCGGAATCGTCTAACTGGTTAGAGAACTTGTTCGTCATAGAGGCAACAAGCCACTGGAGAGTTTCCTGTTGGCCGAAAGGAAGAGGCCACACCAGAGGAGAAAACATGGTTCAAGTTGCCCTGGAGTTTATTCCTCCTCTAGCATAACAAAGTAGAATTGCCCCAGAGGATTTTCAAGGTTGTAATTTTTACAAAAATAGCCTTTTACATCTTTCTCCATTAGAACATCTGAAAAGTTTAACTACTGATCTTTGGTTAGCAGTTGAAGGCTTTCATTAATTACCGTGCTGCCAGGGATCACAGGAAGGAATAGAAGCTACAAAAGGAAGCATGGATCAGGGTTCCATGATGTTCCCCATCTTTGAAATACGGACCTTAATCAGATGAGGATTTGCTGCCTTTGTTATCAGGTGTCACGTTAGCTGGGATTAGCAAAGAAGTTACTGTTTATACTCAAGGTCTTCCCTCAGTAATCAAAAGTATATTAAAGAAGCAAAAGCTGCCTATGTAAAACGGCAACACAGTTGTCTAGCCCTGGCAAATAATTTCACCCATCAACATTTCTTCAAAAATGCACCTACACTTATAAGTACTTAAAATGATCCAAGTATCTCCTAGTTATTCTCATAAAGCTTTGCCCAAATATCAATAAGAGTGGGCCAAGGGGCTCGCCTGCTCTGTTAAGTGGGGTTGTGTAGAAAACCATCACCAACCAATGGCACTCATATAGGTATAAAAAAGAACTTTACATCAAGAAGTAATTTTAAACAAAAGGCACCCCATCCCCGTTCCACACAAGCCTTGAGCCCAGTGCTAGCTGGAGCACTCTTCACTCTCACGTAGCTACAAGCCAAGGAAAAAGAATGGTACAGGAGGAAGCAAGGAGATCACAGGCCAGTGGCTGCAGAATTATTTGTATGCAAGGTCCTCGGAACGAGGCAGGACACTGAGAGCTCCCAGGGTCAGAGGCCCACATTGGGCCACTCTTAGAAGCAGGCACAAAATCCAAGAAAGCAGGAGGGTAAAGGGGAAGGGAGAGGTTGTTTCTACTCCAGGTCTCTCATACAATAAGCCACACTACTGAGAAGGCATCACCAGGCTACCATGTGATTAACAGACTGGACTCCACCCCTACCTCCACACACTTACTGCTACTGAGTTGATGCTGACTGAAAGTGACCCTGTAGGACAGGTTAGGACTTCCCTTTTGAGTTTCCAAGGCTTTAACTGTTGGTTATTGTTGTTAGGTAACATCGACTGGGTGCTGACCCATAGTGCTGCACCATCCTTGCAATGGTTTCTATACCTGAGCTCATCTTTGCAGCCACAGTGCCAATCCACTTCATTGAGTGTCTTCCTCTTTCTTGCTGCCCCTCCACTTTACCAAGCATGATGCTCTTCTCCAGGGACTGGCCTCACCTGACAATATGTCTTTGCCCACAAATACCACGCTGACCATACTTCTGCCAAGACAGATAGCTTTGTCCTTTGAATAGCACATACTACTTTCAATATTCTTCTCCAACACAATTCAAGTGCATCTATTCTTCAGTCTTCCTTGTTCAATGTCCAACTTTCAATAGCACATGAGGCAATGGAATATTCCTATGGCTTATTTCAGGCACACTTCAGTCTTCAAAGTGACACCCTTGTTTTTCTATACATTAAAGAGGTCTTCTGCAGCACATTTGTCCAATGCAATGAGTCCTTTCATCTCTTAATTGCTATGTCCATGAGCATTAAGAGTGGATCCAAGCAAGACAACATCCTTGACAATTTAAACCTTTTCTCCATCTATCATGAGGTTATCCATTGGTCCAGTTATAAAGATTTTAGTGTACTTTGCATTGGGTTATAATCCATATTGATCGTTGCAAGCCTTGATCTTCATCAGCAAATGCTTCCAGTCCTCTTCACTTTCAGCAAGCAAGATTGTGCCATCTGCATATTGCAGGTTGAAACAGCCTTCCTTGAAACTTGATGCCACATTCTTCTTCATATGATCCAGCTTCTTGGATTATTTTCTCAGCATAAAGATTAAATACGTATGGTGAGAGGATATAACCCTGTCAAACTCCTTTCCTGATTTTTAACCATGCAGTTTTCGCTTGTTCTATTCCCACAACTGCCCCTTGATCCATGCACAAGTTCCTCAGGAGCACGATGAGGTGTTCTGGAATTTACCTTCTTCACAAGTTTATCCAAAGTTTATTATAGCCCAGACAGTCAAAAATCTTTGCATAATCAGTAAAACACAAGTAAACATCTTTCTGGCAGTCTCTGTTTTCAGTCAAGATTCATCTGACATCAGCAATAGTATCCCTTGTTCCATGGCCTCTTCTGTATCTCGCCTGAACTTCTGACAGCTCCCTGTCAATAAACGACTGTAATCATTATTGGATGATCTTCAGCAAAATTGTACTTGCAAACAGTCTCGATGTTAATGTTTTATAGTTTGAGCATTCTGTTGGGTAACCTTTCTTTGAAATGGGTACAAATATGGATCTCCTCCAGTCTGTTGGTGAAGCAGCTGTCTTCCAAATTCCTTGGCATAGACCAGTGAGTACTTCCAGTGTTTCTTTGGTTTTCTGAATCATTTCAGTAGTTATTTCATCGATTCCTGGAGCCTTGTTTTCCACAAATGCATTCAGTGCAGTTTGAGTTTCTGCCCTCAGTATCACTGGTTTTATCTTCTGAAATGGTGGACTGAGGACTAGCTCATTTTGGTACAGTGACTATGTATTCTTTCCCTCTTCTCCGAATACTTCCTGCATCACTTAATATTTTGCCCACAGAATCTTTCAAAACTGCAACTTGAGGCTTCGTTTTTTTCTTGAGTTCTTTTAGTTTAAGATATGCTAAGCTCATTCTTTCCTTTTGGTTTTCTAACTCTAGATTTGTACATTTCATTATCATATTTGTCATGTCATCTCAAGCTATCCTTTGATAATTTCTATGCAGCTCTTCGACTTCAACCTTTCTTCCATTGATTTTAGGTACCCAAAGACAAAGAGCAAGTTTCAGAGCCTTTTTGGACACTCACTTTGATGTTTTCTTTCTTTCTCATCTTTTTAATATCTTTTTGCTTTCTTCACGAATGGTATTTTTTTATGTTCTCATACAGCTCCTTGGGCCTTCTGTCATTAGCATTCATTAGCATTCAGTGCAATATATCTGTTCTTGACATGTGCTTGAAAGTCATGTGAGATAAACTCGAGGTCATATTTTGGCTCTCCTGGATTTGTTTTAATTTTCTTAAGCTTTATTCTGAATTACATATGAGCAATTGATGATCTGTTCCACAGTCATCTCCTGACATGGATTTAGCTGCTCATATTGAGCTTCTCCATCATGACTGTCCACCAAGTGAAAACCCATTCAAAGCCATTGAGTCAATGCTGACCCATAGTGACTGTCCTGTGGGTTTCTGAGACTTACCTGTTCACGGGAGTAGAAAGCCCAATCTTTTCCCCATGAAGTGCCTGGTGGTTTTGAACTGCCAATCATGCAGATCAAAGCCCAATGTGTAACCACCATACCACAGATGTAGTCAATTTGGTTTCTGGGTATTCCATCTGAGGAAGTCCATGTGTATAGTCACCTTCAGGATTTGTGTTTTTTAAAGCTATTTGCTATTAACAAGTCATTGGTTGCGCCAAATTTTATCATGAAAATTCCATCTTCATTTCTATCACTAAGACTATTTTCCAACTATTATTCCTTCCTCTATGTTTCTAATGTTTCCATTCCAATCACCAATAATTATCAATGCATCTTGCTTGCACATTTGATCACTTTCCAACTGAAATCCATGGTAGAATTAATCAATGTCTTACTCATGAGCTTTTGTACTTGGTGAATAAATTTGAATGATAGTTGGTAGAGAGCAAATGTTAGTAGAAAGCTGGGTTTTTTTCCCGAGGAGCAGATGGTGGTTTCAAACTACCTGCCGTGTGGATTGCAGCCCAACTTGGAACCACTACCAAGTTGACACAAAATCTCACAACCACCCCTGGTAATGGGTAAATTAACCTCTGATATTCCATAGTTGGATGAAAATTTGGGTTTTCAATTTTCTAATAAAGTGTGGTAATTATTATTTTCTATCAAATATTTTCAATTTGCTTTTCATGTATGTGCTGAGATTAGACTTTCTGGGACCTTGGAAATTAGGAAGGGTCATGAAATGTAAGCAGAGATGAGATGGACCAATTGGGGGCAGAAGCTTTAATTGTGCATTACTTATTTTTCAATAGTTCTTTCCCATCTGGTGTCCTACTACAATATTCCAGATAGCAGCAGCTCTATCATCTGTTGTCCATCCAGCAGACCCCAAACTGACATTAAGCAGAGAAAGAAAAGAAGCTTTTAGTTTAAGCCATTGAGATTTGGAAGCTATTTGTTAGCTCAAAATAAATTAAATTATCTGAATTATGGACACATAAATAAAGAAGTGGAAAAACAAAATGGAATGGTTAAGATCAAGCAGGAAAAACACAGGCCTTGGCATCAACTAGCCTCCAGTTCCATCTTCTGGGCCGCTTCCTAGCTGTGTGATCTTGGGGATGTGAACTTCTCTGGAGAATCAGTTTCTCACCATTTATTTGGAGTAATACATCGTCATATGCAAGGTTCTTGGTTCATGGTTTATTAAAGGGTCGGTATTTATTGCATTATTTTTATCCCTTTCATTTTCCCTTCCAAGAGCACACCAAATAGCAAACTGGCTCCCCCTCTGTTGTGTGGAACAGCCACTGGTAAGACCAGTTAGGTTTTATATGTAACATATCAAAATATTGCTTGAACTTTCCATCCTAGAAAAGACTAGAGGCCATTGCTGAAGTTTGACTGCCTTTATTATTCATAATACCCAATGCTCAAATCCCTAGATTGCTATTAAACTGTGCACACTACATGAGTCGAACCATTTTCGGCCCAGAAGAAGATGAATTATACAGTGCATTGTTAAGACTAAATGAACATTTTGTGCGAAGCAATCCTGGACAGGCACTCATTCTCTGTGGACCAGGATAGCATGCATATTAAAGGCTGAGGGCAGGCCAAAGAATATTGAATATTACTGGGAAAGTGATTGAGAAGTACTGACTCCCGACTGATAAAGTTCTCATCTTAGAGTTTCAATTCCTAATGTGACTTGGAATAAGAAGGCAAGCAGTAAATCTGAAGGAACCATGCTGCATGGGGTGCCAGCTCTCTGTAATAACTCATGGATATTGAAATCTGTCAGAGGTCAGGTTTTGAGCACACACACAACCATCAAGCCCTTTGAAGGGAAGGCAGAGGAGCTAAGGTAATTTGTGATGACAGAGAGCAAATAGAAATGCCCTTGGCTTATCCCCTGGCAAGATAACTAGAACTGAAACCTCACCAGGACAAGTATTTGTGAAGATCCGCAACTATACATTCCCTTAGGTTTATAGATTGACTTATGAGAAGCTTGTTTTCTTCCTCCGTATGGATTCAATGAGCTGTAACAATGAACATGATTGCTTTAGTCCTAGTGTCACTACCAGCCACTTTAAATTTTGGAAACCCATGGACACTGGGATTTATAGGGTTCTGAGAAGATGTAGTATACTATGAAAGTTATCTTTTGTTATATAGCCTAATGTTAGTTTATTTGAGGGAAATATTATTCTTTTCACCCAAATACATCTGGTAATGTAGAAAACAATTTCAGAATCTCAGTGTGACCTTGCTTTGTGTCAGTGATGCTGGAGAACCCTTATAGGTTCAGGTTGAACAATGAATGGCATCAGATTTCCCAGAAGCTCAGCTAAAGCCCTTAAGGAGTTATATTCATTTCCCAAGAGACTCCGTTATTTATCAAAGTAGTTCTAGCATGTAAACTAAGAAATGAGCCTTTGACAGGGGGTATATGACCAAGAGGTTAGATTAAAGAGGAGTATGGAGTAACTCTTAACTTTTACTTAAATTTTGTATTTTTGTTCTTTTGTTTGTTTCATGGATTATAAAATACATTATTTCAAAATTGACCTTTAAAAATTACCCCAGTGTCTTGACTCTGGTGTCATATTTGCATTGTCCAATTCTATAGGTCCAACATTTGAATAAAGGGCTACAGTCTGCACATTAGAATTCAGGAAGCGAGGTGGTGAGTGCGTTCCCTTGGTGACTGGAAATGAAAGAGAAAGCCTCCTTTGTGATGCTTTCAGCCAGAGCTTTGTTTTGCTTCCCACCCTTTGTCCCCTGCCAAGAGAGGTCAAGGAAGGTAACATTTTCTTGACCATGTGCAATGTTCCAGTAACGGGCATTGTAACTCACACCTGGATTTGTCCTGGGTCACTGGCAAGTATGATGGATTATAATTGCTGCATATTTAGAGGGCTATTCCAAGGTTACCCAATATGAGGGTGAATATTCAATTCACCCAAAGTACTCAGGAGGTAGAGGAATAAATATCCATTAGGTATTCTAAAGTGGTAACCAAAAATTAGAAGATAAAATATTCTGTGCTCTCAGAATCCTTAAATGTCAGTGGCTGAAAGGCCAGGGCTACATTTTGAATATACTTAGTAGATACTGCTGAGTATATGTCTCCTGAAGGGCCAAGTGAGGGCCTCCTTTTGAGAATCAAAGAGACATTTAGCTCAGTTAGTAGCTACGCATAGTGGAACAAGATCGGCCATCTTAAAAAAAGAAAGGCGGGGCGGGGGTGGGGGGGGTGGGGTGGGGGAAGATTTCTAAGAAGCACAAATCTTCCACTACACTATGAATTAAATTGATTCAATTAATTATGCTTTCACACAAATGGCACACAGACTGGCTGGAAACCAAGATCTTCTTCCCTGTGTTAGGAGCAATAACCTAGTTTTCTGTTTTTATGAAGCTTTTATATTTTTGACGTATGCTGTCTTTTCCTAATTATCTTCTTTCATTGAGCTTTTCTCTGCCAGGCCAAGTGATGCCAAAAGGAATAACAAAATGGACTCCCCCCCACTCGGTGGGATTGGGCTTTTAATCTTCTCCCATTTGGGTCACAAAATCAAATAAACTCACTGCCATTGAGCTGATTCTTTTGGGATTCATCATGATACTATAGTTTCTGAGACTGTAACTCTTTATGGGAGTAGAAAGCTTCATCTTTCTCATGCAGACTACCCTGTGGTTTCCATACTGCTAACCTTGCAACTAGCTGCTTGGTCTGATGCTGATGTAATGGGTTAGACCCTAACCCAGGACACTAATTCTGGTTTGTCTAATTTGAAGAGGGTTTGGGGAGGAAGACTGGAAGTAATGTCTTTGAGTGCAAGACATTTAGGTGATTTAGTGGCTATGCATAGTAGGATAAGATGGGCCATTTAAAACAAAGAAAGTTTTATCAGAGTAATGTTTGGTCTTTGAGTGTAGGATTCTAGTACCATGGGAGAGTCATCAAAGATCACAACAGATGCAAGAGTTCGCTCATCCAGAATTCAATGAACTTGAGGACCTAATCTGTGCCAGATGTGGGAGATATGTTTTATTTTCCAGAAGGACCCATTTGTGTTGGCAAAGATATAAAATAGATGTGTTCATAAACCCACTGCTGCTGAGTGACCCTCAGGGCAGAGCTTCTGAAGAGGGATTGCAAGCCTGTAATCTTTACCAGAGCAGATTTCCACATTTTCTGCCACCAAGTACCTGGTGGGTACAAACCACCAGCCTTCCAGATAGCAACACAATATTTGGCCAGTGCACTATCAAGGAAATAGAGTATATCAAATACAAAGAAGAGGATGTCTATAGACAAAAGGAGGTCTACAGATAGGGATAAGGAGCATTGATATAGTGTGCCATGCAATTTTATAAAGGTGCCATGTCTGGGTTTCAATGAATCAATAAGGCATATGGGCATGAAGGAGATAAGGGAGAAAAGAAAAAAAAAGAAAAGAAACAGGAGAAAGTATTCCTGGTAAAGAAAATAACCAGCATAGAGACTCCAAGATTACAGTGGCTCTCATTTTTTTAAATCATTTTATTAGGGGCTCATACAACTCTTATCACAATCCATACACACATCAATTGTGTAAAGCACATTTGTACACTCATTGTCCTCATGATTCTCAAAACATTTTCTCTCCACTTAAACGCCCGGCATCAGGTCCTCATTTCCCCCTCCCTCCCCGCTCCTCCCTCCCTCATGAGCCCTTGATAGTTTATAAATTGTTATTTTGTCATATCTTGCCCTGTCCAACATCTCCC
>NW_022111368.1:35130146-35139669 GCF_000313985.2 Echinops telfairi
GAAGCACACCAGCCTATGCAACCACGAGGTGTCGAAGGGATCAGGTATAAGGCATCATCAGAACAAAAAATCTTACCATAGTGAATGATGTGGGGAGTGCAGAATGGAGACCCAAAGCCCATCAGTAGGCTCTCATTTTTAAAGGACAACAAAGATCTCTGGGTGACTGGAGCGCATTAAGCAATGAGTCAAGCACTAGGAGATGACAGTGAAATCTAAATGGAGAGGAGAGTTGATTTGAGACCTTGTAAACCACTAGCGCTAGTGATGGTATGGTGGGTTATACAATGTGCTGCTAACCTCGAGGTCAGCAGTTTGAAACCACCAGTCACTCCTGAGAAGAAAGAACAAACTCTCTACAGCATAGTAGGTTATAGCACTGGGCCGCTACTGCATGGATCATCAGTTCAAAACCACCTGCTGCTCCATGGGAGAAAGATAAGGCTTTTCACTCTCAAAAGATTTACAGCCTCTGCAACCCCAAGTGTCAGTTCTAGTCTGTCCTATAAGACATTAGAAGACAGAATGGAATTGATGGCGATGAGTTTGTTTTTGGTGAGACCCCTGCCAAATTCCTGGAGAGGAAATTCCAAGAACTGATCTCCTAACTCCTCCAATCATTGGATTGGAGTGTCCAAAAGGAAGCAAAAGACTCTTGGAAGACTGTTTCTAAGGGAGACATATGTATGGCCTTTATTGACAAAAGGATAGGATAGGTGAGTGAGGCTAGGTTCTCTAGAGAAACAACGCAGCGATATTTTATATATAAATGAACCTTTATCAAGAAAATTGGCCAAACAGTTGTAACCATGGGAAAGTTCATTACTTTTTCAAGGCTATGGGTCAGATGTTATGCTGGAGGCTTTTCATCACTCACATAGTCTTCGAGGCTGATGAACCCAGAATCTGTAGGTACAGCACAGACTTCAGAGGTAGACGAATCCAAGATTAGCAATGAGGTTTGTGCCCAAAGAAGTTAGTGAATCCAAGTTGAGCGGGTCAGCTGGCAGCCTGCTGATAGCTCCCAGGATCACTGGGTAATATGGTAGGATATCGGCTGAAGTAAAAAAAACAACAACAACAACATCAAAACCTGGATTCAGGTGGAGGATCCATATTCAGCCAAAAGCAAGGAAGCTTTCTGCATCAACTATTTATATAGGAAGTAACCCACATACCAGAAGAAACCTCCTTGCAAGTGAATCAGGACTGTGACCTGAGTAAGGAAGTTGTATCCATCCTAATCTTATAATTACTTGACAGCATACACAATACTCTTTCATAGAGTGGATTACATTAGGTCAGATCATAGAAGACTACAAGGTATCAAATGCCAAACCACTGAGAATCCTGGCCTGACCAAGTTGATATAAAACCCAACTATCACTGTAGGCATTTGCACCAGTCATTAGAAATCACGAGTTCTCAGGTCATAATAAAAACAAATAACATTGACCTCTCTTGGGCTCTTTCCAGAACTTCGTGTAACCAACTGCCTCAAAAATACCATCCAACTAAGCATACATGGAAGGACATCCAGCCTGTGTGATACAGTTAATAAAATCCAAACCCACAGGAGGGAACAGCATTAAAGCTTAAATTCTGAACAGCTGTATTCAAGGATGAAACCTATTCTGAGTGGACATATATGGATGATAAATACGGATATGGGACTGAGACCAGCTGCTCGAGAAAAAAAAAATTCTGAACACCTGGTTAGCAGAAGGCTGTGGATGACAGTGGAAGCCCAAAATCCATTTGCAGGGTCTCCATATGGATTAAGACTTTGGTGAATCCCCTCTGCTCATAATTCAGGGATGTGAATAGCCTTGCTGTCAGGCAGAGAGTATTATAAATGTGATTATGGAAGATAAAATTTGGTAAAAATCTAACTCCTTATCACATGACCTTCCTTTTGACTTATTTTAAAGTATTTTTATATTTTGTTTTTTTATATTTTCTGATTTCTATTGAAATGAGGTTTTACTCTATTTTCTTTTGTCATTGTTGTTGGCTTTTTTTGTTTGCTTCCTGTTTGAGTTTTGTATAATTTTTTGTATCTGAAATCCAGGAGAGGTAAATCTATATGTTCAGTAAATAGATTAATACTTATCTAAGGGTGGGGAGTGGTGATAGGGAAATGAGGAGCTTGCAACTGTGAGGACAAGAAAGAAGAAAATGTCCTGAAATTGATTGTGGTGATGATTACACAAGTCTTTTTTTTTTTTAAACATTTTATTAGGGGCCCATACAACTGTTATTGCAATCCATACACACATCAATTGTGTAAAGCGCATTTGTACATCATTCTCAAAACATTCTCTCCACTCAAACCCCCGACATTAGGTCCTCATTTTTCCCCTCCCTCCCCGCTCCCCCCTCCCTCATGAGCCCTTGATAGTTCATAAATTGGTATTTTGTCATATCTTGCCCTGTCCTACGTCTCCCTTCACCCACTTTTCTGTTGTCCATCCCCCAGGGAGGAGGTCACATATAGTTCCTTGTAATTGGTTCCCTCTTTCCTACTCATTCTCCCTTTACCCTCCCTGTTTCGCCACTCACACCACTGGTCCTGTAGGGCTCATCCGCCCTAGATTCCCTGTATGTTCAGTTCCTATCTGTACCAGTGTACATCTTCTGGTCTAGCCAGACTTGCAAGGTCGAATTCAAGTCATGGTAGTGGGATCGGGGAGGAAACATTTAGGAATTAGAGGAAGGTTGTATTTCTCATCGTTGTTACATCGCACCCTGACTGGCTCATCTCCTCCCTGTGACCCCTCTGCAAGGGGATCTCCAGTGGCTTACTAATGGGCTTTGGATCTCCACTCCGCACTCCCCCCATCATTCACTATGGTATGATTTTTGTTCTGATGATGCCTTATACCTGATCCCTTTGACACCTCATGGTTGCATAGGCTGGTGTGCTTCTTTCATGTGGGCTTTGTTGCTTCTGAGCTTGATGGCCGCTTGATTACCTTCAAGCCTTTAAGACCCCAGACGCTATACTTTTGATAGCTGGGCACCATCAGCTTTCTTCGCCACATTTGCTTATGCACCCATTTGTCTTCAGTGATCCGTTTGACACCTCGTGATCACACAGGCTGATATGTTGTTCCATGTGGGCTTTGTTGCTTCTGAGCTAGATGGCCGCTTGTTTACCTTTAAGTTTTTAAGACCCCAGATGCTTTATCTTTTGATGGCCGGGCACCATCAGCTTTCTTCACCACATTTGCTTATTCACCCGCTTTGTCTTCAGCGGTTGATTACACAACTCTTTTTAATAGGATTGAATTACTAAGTTACGTGGTGTGTGAATCTTATGGCAATAAAACTATTTAAAATAAAACAACCCTGCCAAAAAAATGCACTACTCATGTCTCGCTGCATGATACAGTTTATAAGTAATTTACAAAATCTCTTTACATAAGATTTGAATCATCTGAAGACAATAGTACTTTCCTCTAAAAAATTGTATTACACTTGGAAAAAGTTCTCTCTGTACAGACTCTTCTCTAATCTTGTCATGGAGAATGGGTTCTAATCCACCTAAACCAAACTCTAGCATGGCCACATCGTTCCCCACTCGGCCCCACTGCACCTCAGGTGTCCACTGCTGGGAATCAGTGAGTGGAAAGGAAGAACGGATGGCTCTCACCAGGCTATTATTTCTACTCAGTAATATTAGCCTGACAAATGAAGTAAAGACTGACATCATTTGCAATTTTGAAATACTGGGTGGTAGAGTTAATGCTCTCAACTACTCTCAGTTGGAGGTCTGAGCCCACCCAATGCACCTGGGCAGACAGGCTGCGTGGCATGTCCTGGGGGCAGCTCTGCTTTGCACACAAGGGGTTGCCATGTGTGCAAGTGGACTCCCTGGACAAAGGTACTCATATACACAATTTCAGATTTCAAATTCTCCTAGGGATAACAAAACAAACCCAACCAGATTTCAGAGTACACTATGGTTCCTTTAGGGCACATCATTGCCTGGGATCTAAATTACATCCACACTAAGCTCCATGCCCTGGATTGGAGCCCTGCTACTTCCTATTGCAAAGGACCCCCGAGTGTGAGGTTGCAGACACACAGGGAGGTTGTGCAAATGTTCTCTTGGACACTATCAATTCACACTCGTGACTAAGACAGCTCCATTGGCTTTTCTCTTGAAAAGCTTTCTCAGCCATCTCCAGGAGCTCCTCTAGATAGTCGTGTGGCCTAAATGTCCTTATAAATTGTTAATAGCAACCTAACTTTACCCTATCAAGACTAAACCATGTTCTTCTTTACATTGTTGTTTAAACCATGTGTTTCCAACAGTAAGATTTTTTTAAACAGCATTTAAAATAATTGTTTGGACTGTTGAAGCAATCAGTGGGACCCATGAGAACAGGCATCCCTGGTGCTGGCGTTGGTGGGAGCAAGTGCACCCTTCAGATTCCTCGAGTTACACAGCCCTCACCAAAGGGAAGCAGCCCCTAAGTGCGATCGGCAGCTTTCCACAGAACCTGAAATTGTAGAAAGGCAGAAATTCAGACAATTATGTGGGCATTATATGTCACACATATCACAAAAGACTTAAATACCATCACATTTTCCCAAGAGCAACTTTGGCTTTTGTCAAGTAAGCCAATTACTTTTCCTCTTAATATTCAGTTTATCTTCAGTTCCTCCCTTTGCTCATAGACTTTTCATCCACCTACCTCCAAATAGAAGTGTCTTCCATTTGCTACTTATTTAAATTTTCTTCTACATTTAAGACCCAGCTCAAAGCTCATGTCCTCCCTGAAACACCAGTGATCACTCCATTCCTGTTATTTAAGAGATATATAGATCGAAAATAAGAATCATCCCAGTTGTGGGCAGAGAGATCTCATACAACTTTATCAACATAGGATGGCTACAATTATTACATAAAACAAAAAAGAGGCTAGAGATTTAACCTCAATATCAGAGAATATTGAATCCTAGGGAGATAAGAAAAGGTTAATGAGCTCAGCTGCTAGCCAAAGGGTGGGAGGTTTGATTCTACCCCGAGGTATCGTAGAAAAACACACAGAAATCTATTTCTAAACATCATCCACTGGAAATCCTAGAGAGCACCGTTTTACTCTAACAAATAGGAAACCTCAGTGAGTCAGCATCAATTTTGTGCCATTTAGTTATCAGAGAATATCATAATCCAACAAAAACTCATATTTCTTCGCACAAAAAGGAGTCATTAGGCACTCACTTTGTTGGGTAAGTATTGGGCTGCTAACTGCCGAGTCAGCAGTTTAAACCCACCACTTGATCTTTGGGAGACCGCTAAGAATTTTTTCTCCTAGAAAGATGTGCATCAGACCCTCTGCATCAGGTGGCTGTGTGTCAGAATTGACCCAACCGCAGTGGGTTGGGTTTGGTTGGTTTAATATTTTGATTTGCTAAAACTACTGGAGTAATTAGAATACATTTCTACATAGGGATGGACAGCTCAACTTTAAGAACTGAAAGATATCATAGAGAGGATGCCCTCCATACACAGAGGTAGAACCCACATTTTTTTCTTGCCTCAAACCTAGGTAGATTGATGGTACAACTAGGACCAGATCCGAAGATCTGTGAACTCCCACCTTCCATACTGGAGCCAATCCTCACATCCTGTGTTTGGGGTTACAGATGCCAGTACTCATAAATCATGTGACAGGCTCTTTTTGAGTATTTTCTTCCCCCGTGTTCCTGGGACAGCACTTCTGGGGTCATGAAGGAACCCACCTACTGCCGTCAAGTTGATTCTGATGCCTAGTGACAGCACAGGGCATAACATAGGATGTTTCAGGCTGAAAATCTTCATGGAAGCAGAAAGTCTCATCTTTCTCCCTCAGGATGACTGGTGAATTTGACCTGCTGACATTGAGGAAACCAGCCCAGTACTTAACCAACTGTCCCACTAACATTCCTTGCTATAAAATAAAGAATATAAAATGAGCCCATGTTTGCATTCAAGGCCTCAAAATCTCATTACTTTCTTCTCAACAATGTTCTTAACTTATTTTCTGAGTCATATAACCCACTGAGAATCTAATTAAAGTTATAGACTTGGGAAAATGCACATGCACACAAACACTGTGTATAATTTTAGGGTTCAGCAGAACTCCTGGACCCCTAGGTTATAGCCCTTTTTCAGAAATCTTGGAATGACATCTCTCAGCAGCTATGAAAATAGAGCCAGTTTTATAATTTATATCACCCAGATGCTACCACTCCCCTTTCCCTCCTCCTTCTTAAGTGACTGGAGGGAAGTCTGCAATCCTTGCTCTTCTCCTCCCTAACCAAATAAGCACTTCCCGATGCGCCAACTCCACTGCTCCAGATGTCACAGTGAATGAATGGTGCATTTTGGACTTAGCAGGGCCCAGGTCACACACCCAACTGATCAGCTTTCCGGAGCCGTGCCCTTGCCACTCAGAGAATCTTCCTTGCCTTGCTGCCTGTTTGGAAAACCCACGCCCCCATTAGAGAGCCTGAGAGCAGAATCAGTTATAATATCGTTCTATGCTGGCAGATCTGGAGGGGAAAGGAGGGGATTGCCCACAGATCACACTGAAGAAAAGCCCTTGGGGTGTTTTAAGTGGTGGCTCTGGAATGAACGATGCGATGGAAGAAGCACTTCTCTCAGAAGCCATATATCATGAAGCTGTTCCAGACAGGAAAAAAGTGGGAAACAGATGGAGATGAACAGGCAAATGCACCACGGGGACGCAGCTTGAGTGGGAGGGTGTGAGGAGACAGGAGAAGCTATGGACAGCAGGAGCCAGAGGGATGAGCCCAGCATTGTGCAGCCTGCATATGGAACATCGGGGGAGGAGAGCAAAGACACAGAAGCTAAGCACTGGGTTCTGAACCCCACAGACAAGAGGCCCCCCCACCTGATGAGTCTCCTGGCGACGGCTTTCATCACCAAGGTGAATTAGTTGACCTGAAAGAAGTTAGGATAGTGGTGTTGAGGGAATCGTTGTGTGGTGTAAATGGTCACCACACTCAGATGTTAACATAAAATCAGAACATTCTAACCTACCCAGAGGCATCGTTAAGGGGAAAAAACAAAACAAAAATCCTGGTAAATCTGCATCTGGAATCTCAGTTATTGAAAAACCAATGGAACACAGCTCCACTCCGACGCACACTGAGTCCTCTGAGACAGAGTTAGTTCAACCATTGTTACGTCACTGTGAATCAGTGCTGACTCTGTGACCCTGCTTCCCCAAAAATAAGACAGTGTCTTATATTAGTTTTTGCTCCCAAAGATGCACTAGGTCTTATTTTCAGGGGATGTCTTAATTTTCCATGAAGAAGAATATGGTACACATTTATTGTTTATTGTTTTATTAAAAGAGCCCTCGCACTTCCTGTCTGCTCCAGCTGTGCTGCAGCCAACAATGAGCTGTGGCACCTGCCTCTATGGTCCAGAGTCCAGAATTATGATAGCTTCAGGGGCCTTATTTTCAGGGAGGTCTTATTTTCAGAGGGATGATTTATATTTCAGTGCGAGGCAAATCTGTAAGTAGGTCTTATTTTGGGGGGATGTCTTACTTTCAGGGAAACGGTAGGTATAATGGAGCAAAATATTGCCTGGTCTTTTGCCATTTTCATAATCATTAGAGTGTAGAATCCATGGAGCATGAGGCTGGCAAATCCTGTCACCTTGCATTGCTTGAGTTTGATATCCCATCAGGGGCTGTCTCACTAAGGTCCCAAACTACTGACCGTTGGTGACCCACATTGATGCCTGCTGCCTGTGGGCAGACTCTGCTTACCTTACCCCAGGGAGGACTCTGATGTCTGCTTCCTGGCAGCCCACATGAGTTGAAGGGCCTCCAGTATACTAACTGTTCCAAGGAAGTGAGTTGAACTGAACCCTCTGTACTGCTGTGTGGACTAATTAGCTATTATATTCCTTCTTGCTGCATATATAGATATAATAAGTGTCTAGGTTTCCTTTCTCTAGAGCAGTGGTTCTCAACCTGTGGGTCGCGACCACTTTCAGGTTCAAACAACCTTTTCACAGGGGTTAGAAAACATATATTTCACAATATATAATTACATATTGTTTTGTAATTAATCACTATGCTTGAATTATGTTCAATTTGTAACAATGAAAATACATCCTATGTATCAGATATTTACATTATGATTCATAATAGTAGCAAAATTACAGTTATGAAGTAGCAACAAAAATAATTTTATGACGGGGATCAACACAACATGAGGAACTGTATTAAAGGGTTGAGGCATTAAGAAGGTTGAGAACCACTGCTCTAGAGAACCCTGCCTAACACGGAGTCTGAAAAGGGACTTAATGCACTCATAACAGACTCATGGACTTAAAATGCCCTGGCTGGGATGCTTTCTTGATGCATAATTAGTCCTTGATATAAAGCTCCTTCTTATATGAGTGTAACTGGATTTGTTTCTCTAGTCTATGACTAACACAGTGATGACTAAGAATATTAAAGTACCATGTACTACCAAAAGAATAGACAGATTTATTTTGGAAGCAGTACAACCAGAATGCTCCTTAGAAGCAAAGATGGAGAGACTCGGTCTCAAGCACTTGTCTCTAAAGAAGGATGTCATGCATGGTAGAGTAGCAGAGCAGCGAAAGAGACAAAAGCCTTGGCAAGGTGATGGAAATGGTAGCTGCCTCGATGGTCTCAAACCTAAGATCACTTGGGAGAATGGCACAGGCTCAGTCAGCGCTCCCTCCTGTGGAAAACAGGGCCATTATGAGTCAGAACCGACTAGAGGCTCATAACAACAATATAGAGAGTTGCTGTGAGTCAGAATTGACGCAATTGGCAGTGAGTTGTCCTGTGAGTTATGATATTCCTAGTGACTGATCCCATAATATGAGGTGGAATGCAGAAATTTGTCTATCCTCAGCACCCCCAGGTGATTCTAATGCTCAGTTACAGAGAGGTTGTGTCCCATAAAATCACTGCGCATTAAATCCCATGTACAACTGCCAAATAAACCTGCAGAAGGGAAAAACAACAATGGTGAAGTAAAACGGAAAGAGTTGATGGTTTCTCAAATTTGTATACGTGGTGTCCTTATCCTCCTGAATTATAAGGACAGGTTTTAAAACCGTGGATGACTGGCAGCACACTTAAACAGTGGAATCCGGTTCTGTGAATGCTGGCTTGAGCACTGTCAGGAGTGAAAATTCTTGAATGCTTGAGCGATAGCTGGTGGTGCCAGGCAGCTAAAAGCCAAAGAGAACTACTGAGTGGCCACACCAGGACACAATCGCAGTGGCCCTCATTCTTATGGGAGAAAGGAGTTTCTTGGCAAAGACGCTGTGGAATGAGACAGACTGCTTCAGATAGAAGAATGGGGAGCTACTCACGTACATTTGATCTCTCTTCAGGAAGTGCAGAAAATGGAGCCATTATAAAGATCTACAGAGAGTATGCAAAGGTTCTCTTGATGCCCATTATAAAGATCTACAGAGAGTATGCAAAGGTTCTCTTGATGCTCATTA
>NW_022111368.1:35141400-35189611 GCF_000313985.2 Echinops telfairi
ATGAGGGCAACAAATGTATAGATGTGCTTTACACAATTGATCTATGTATTGTGACGAATTGTATGAGCCCCAATAAATTGATTAAATAAAAAAAATATATATACAGGAAAAAAAAAAAAAAAAGATCTACAGAGAGTATGCAAAGGTTCTCTTGATGCCAAACATAAGCACAGACCATGGCTATCTCAATATCAACCAACGCCGTGGAGGAAAACATGAATGGGCAGACATCTACTGATTTCTTTCCTGTGGCTATTAAGAAAGAGACTAACAATAATCCAGGAAATAAAGAAAAGGGAAAATAAAATGGGCGACGATGGCAAGGAAAGGAAGAGACAGGGAGGGGCATAGATACAGGAGAAGGCCATTATTCAACACAAGCTTCTGTTTCAAGACTAGTTTATAATCTAGAGTTAAGGTTTGGCATCAGCTTGATTGGGCCAGGATACTCAGTAGTTTGGCAGTTAACACATGGTACTCCTGATGCCCTGACCTAACACAGTGTAACCGCAGTCATTGGGTGCTAAGTTTCATAATAGGCTATGATAAGGATAGAATGAAATGGCTTTACTCAGATAATAGACTTGATGTCATCCATTGAAAGAATGTTTCCTTGAAAGCGTGGCTTGTTTCCCAGATGTGT
This sequence comes from Echinops telfairi, assembly GCF_000313985.2. NCBI lineage: Eukaryota > Metazoa > Chordata > Mammalia > Afrosoricida > Tenrecidae > Echinops > Echinops telfairi. The sequence goes on from NW_022111368.1 coordinate 35,142,044, forward strand.
GGGTGCTGTGGGAAAACTTATTTGCTTTTTATTCTGTCTGAATTTGCCATCTAGTTCATCAAGTTCTTTGGACTTAAACCAACTCCCTTCCATATTTCCTGCCAATCCACTGAGTCACCAATGGTCTGCCAGTCAGGATTTACTAGCCATTGCATCCTGATCTGTTGACCTTGGATTCATTTGCCTCTACAGCCACCCAATCATGCTATTCGTCCAGCTTGATAGCTATAAGTGTGAAGAAAAGCCTTCAACCCAACATCTGACCCACACATTTGTAACCAACTTGGGTGTGGGATTGGACCTGGATTTGGGCTTGGGTCGGTCAGAATCTACAAATGTGTGAGCGATTTTTTTAAATATAAATTTATTTCTACATTTATATACATAAGTGTGTTAGTGTGTATGGACTAGAGAAACAAACCCCTGGACACACATCTGTGTACAAGAACGATATTTATATACAAGAGCAATTGAACATTGAGAAAACATCCCAGCCCAGTCCAGATCAAGCCCATAAACCCGCTATTAGCCCTTATGTCTGACACCAATCCATAAAGCCCTCCTCAGAATCATGAAACACATGCAATGATGCCGAATGTAGATCACAGGCCAGTGGGTAGACAATCTTTGGCTTCAGTAGCACTGGAAACATCTCAGCACTGGCAGGGGTCTCTGCTTGGCTTCCCAGGGCTGCATTAGTGTGGGTCTGTGTGTCTTGTCAGCTGCTATGTATACCAGGATGTCAGCAGAGAGAGAGAAGTGTCTCATGCCTCCAAGGAAGAAGTACCAGATTTCCCAGAATTCTCAGGAGAAGGCCATGCCCACACAGAGGCCTGATTGACAAGCTAGACTCCATGTCTACACTCTTAATTCTTAAATTGACAAATGAATATATATCTACCATAATAAGGTTTGCTGATTTTGTTTTTCTAGAGAACTCACCGTAAAACATTTGGGACTGAGAAGGTTCTAGAGAAACAAAATTGTGGGCAAGTGGTTTCAAAATTAGTTCTCAAGTCTGGTTAGTTTTCAAGGCAGTAATGACTCTACCTCGTGAGTAAAGAAGGCATTTTCCATCCATGGCTGTGGTGGCAGTGTCAATACACAAAACATTGGGGCTTACTAGGAACCCAGCATAAGACAGAAACTCACAAGAAAAACAGCAGAGATTGACTAAAAGGGATATTTTGTCTAAAATGAAGGGACATGTTTTGTGGTGCTAAATATGGCAAAAGGCTGCGAGGCCATTGTATGTTAAGTTGGTAGAAACCTTGCAAAATTTTTCCATCTTCTTAAACAACATATCAGGATGGAAAAGGTTGCCAACATTTCTCCAAACTGTACTTTCTTCTTAGTTAAAATTGCTCTTCTGAGGACAAATGACTTCACAGATTATGCAATTGGGAAATGCAGCTCCTTGAAAATAGATGTCAAAGCCAATAATATATAACCAGATGAATAAAAAGGAGAGTGGCATCCTTGGTAAAATAGATAGCAAGAAGAAAGTATTTTCATTATGAATTACCATACGGGCAGCACTTTGATTAGAATAGTAAATAGTTATAGATTTTGCTTACTTTGATTTTTAAGCTATCACATACAAACACTAGAGTTGAGGCTTTTGTGGCACTTCCCTGATAAAAATGTCTTCTTCATCACCAAAGTAATTTCTATCTGATTGATTCATTAAACAAATGTGATAGGTAGGTTTATTGTGCCAACCTGGTCAGTAAACACATGTGGGATTAATAAGGTTGAAGTTTAATTGAAGGACAAAGAGATAAATGGCTCGGCAAACCTCGTCTTTCTGTCTCTGGTTCTCTAATAATTGGACCAGTGTGCAACTGCCTTAATTAGTTCTCTGCCTCAACTTGTGAGCTACACTACCTGTGGGCCACCCAACTGGTGGAACATGTCGCTATAGTTTGAGGTTCCTTTGAGACCTGCTTCACAACACTGCTGGTGTATATATCACTTGAGCTGGGGACTGTCGGACCCTGTCATCTGGCTGACTGTTGGTGACCTTTCCTGCTGTTTGCTTCCTGTGACCAGACTGCCTGTATTGCTCTACAGAAGACTCAGCTGTCTGCTTCCTTGACTTGCACCCAGCAGCCCTCATGAGTTGAAGGACTGCCAGTGTATTAACTGTCCCACAGAAGTGAGTAGAAAGCCATTTGTACTGCTCTGTGGATTAATTAGCTATTTATTTCTTCAAGATATATCTATATCTATATCATCTATACCTATACCTATATCATTTATATCTATCTTCATAAATGTCCTGGTTTTGTTTCTCTAGAGAACCCTCTCTAACACAAATTGGTACTGAGAGCACAGTGGTTCTAGAGAAACAAGATAATAAATATGGGGTATGTAAATTGGCTTTCCAGCCTGATTAGGCTTAACAACTCTGATAATGCTACCTTTACCCCTAAAGGCATGGATAAGCCTGCCACTCATACTAATCCATGGTGTGAAGTTGCAAAGGCAATATACACAGTATTACCACCAATTGATGAAGTGCTGGTTAGAGAAGAGACTATGGGTGGTCGTGTGTTTGATATTTTCCAGCAGTTTTGTCAGGATGATAAGTATAGAGAAGCTGGTTGGCTAGTTCTCCTTACAACAGAAAATGTGATCAAGGAAAGGGATAATCTTAGAACCTCAGAAGCATGTCTCAAGTGCCAAATAACAGACATAAAATCTTCTGCATGTGCTACAAAGGAGTCTTCTCTCCTCGAGTAATAGAGCTGACATTGACAAAAATCAAATCCAGAATCTCATCATATGAGTCACTGAATTACAGCATCAGCTGAATTGCAGGTCTAGAACAGTATCTGATATTAAAGCAAGGCCATTGATCAGAAAGAATTGGGACCCTGAAACATGAGCGGAGAGCATATGGGCTGATGATCCATGAAAGGAGAATATTGAGCCCCTGGAAATGATTGAGCCACCCCAGTCAATAGATCCACCCCTCCCAGCAGGGGAATTTATCTACTATCAGTAAAACAACCCACACCTGAGCAGATTAACCAAACTGTTCAAGCTGAAATGCCAGGTGGGGCTGCATCTGTAACATTGCCTGGGGGAGATGTCTTACAAGATATAGCTGAGCGCGCCCAGGAAATACGCCACCACCTATTATTTCCTCTAGACCTGTAACTAAAATGAAGGCTCAGAAAGCTCCTAAAGGTGAGGTTCAGATTATGATTCAGGAAGAAGTGTGCTATACTCATAAAGATCTTCTTGAGTTTTCTAATACATACAAGCAGAAGCCTGGGGGATACCCATGGAAATAATTACTAAGGGTGTGGGATACTGGTGCAAGGAATGAAACATTATACCAGTCTGGTTTGTGTAGTAATCAAAGCAACCTGTCTTGTGTGGACGTATGGCATTGGCTACTTAGCCACAGTGTCCCTAGGAGTGAAATACATGGGAAGCTTACCAAGTATTTACGTGATCTTTACAGGCAGAAGAATGCTAGATCAGGTGAACAACGGAATAGAGATTTGTGACCACTCAATCAATTCCCACATTTGAGCCAGTTTACAGACCCACAACCCCTTGAATGAGGGGAAGGCCAGGTCCCTTTGAAGAAGGACCCTGCTATATCACCGAAGGTTTATACTGTAGTCTTTCTTCTAGCCTTCCTCAAAGGCACCTATGGCCTTTCACAAGGGTGACTGTTCATTGGGGGGAAAGAAAGCAATCAAACTCTGGACACTGGCTCTGAACTGACACTAATCGCAGGAGACCCAAGGTGTTTTGAAAGCACTCCAGTCAGAATGGGGCCTTATGGAGGTCAAGTTATCAATGGAGTTTTATCTCAGGTACACCTCACTGTGGGTCCAGTGGACCCAGGACCCATCCTGTGGTTATTTCCCCAGTTCCAGAATGCATCATTGAAATAGCCATACTTAGTAACTGGCAGAAACCTATATGGGATCCCTGAAATGTGGAATAAGGGCTATCATGGTAGGAAAGGCCAAGTGAACACCATTAGAACTGCCATCGCCTAGGAAAATAGTGAACCAAAAGCAATACCGCATTTCTGGAGGGATTGCAGAGATCAGAGCCACCATCAAAGACTTGTAGGATGCAGGGGTGGTGATTCATACAACATTCCCATTTAACTCACCTATTTGGCCTGTAAAGATGACAGATGGATCCTGGAGAATGACAGTGGATTATCATAAATTTAAACAGGTGGTGACTCCAATTGCAGCTGCCGTTCCAGATGTGATTTCATTGCTTGAGCAAATTAATACTTCTCCTGGTACTTGGTATGCAGCTATTGATCTGGCTAATGCCTTCTTCTCAATACCAGTCTTGAAGGACCACCAGAAGCAGTTTGCCTTCAGCTGGCAGGGGCAACAGTACACTTTCACAACTATCCCCCAGGGATCCATCACCTCTTCCGCTCTGGGCCGTCCTTTAGTCCAGAGGGACCTTGATTGCCTGTGTCCCTTATTGTCATCTTCTAACTAAGAATTGAGTAGGTTTAGGATCCTTTCTACACTAACACAATCTCTTTATATCAAAGGGGAAATCTACATTTCCGAACAGGATTATTTAAATATATATGGGCCAGGTATTCAACACATTTTGGTTCCAGGTGGTGCACAAATTGGGCTTTGCTTGAAATAAACACAGTCTTCTGGGGGCTGGAGATTGGCATGAACCTATCCCCCAAAATCTGTGAAAATGCTACGGGAGCATTTGTTTGTTTTGTGGGGTTTTTGAGTCCTACACTACTGTGAGACCCTAGTTGCTACAAGAGTATGGAGGAAGGCAGACTCACCAAGGTGAGGCTGAGGTAAAAAGAGAACTATATCACTGAAATATTAAAGAGAAAACTTGCATAATAATAATTGTCCTTACATTCTTACATTTGCTTTACAGTCTCCCCTTACCCATTATTGTAGTTAATTCCTTACAATAACCTGCTGAGGTGAGTGTTACTGATGGGAAAATGTGCCCTGCAGAAGCTGAGCCGTTCGCCTGGGTCCCCAGTTTTCAGCCTCAGCATCAGTGTCCGTGGAAGTTCGCCTGCGGAGTCCAGAGCATCTTTAGACACAGCCTGTCCACAACACAACACTTCACGACCATCATTTTATTAAACCCTTCTCTTTATTCTCTCTTACTAACTCTAATTGCTTTTATCTAATTCTCCTGATAGGATCTGCCATTTCCCTGTCTTCCAAGTCCTTGATATTTATCATCATAAGTAGCAATAGCAGCAGCCAAATACGTGTAAAAGTTCTTGTTCAAATAAACTAGCACATGGAAGCCCAGTATATATTATTTTCCACTGTTCCCGTTTACTGATGCAATTGCTTCTGGAATTCACATTTCTAAAAGAATACAGAAGGAGGTACTAAGCCCCATTGCCAGCAGGTCCATTCTGCCTCCTAGCGACCCTATAGGAGATCCTAGTCTGCAACGTTAACAAGAGCAGACAGCCTCATCTTGCTTCTGCAGAGCAGCGGGTGGATTTGAATCATGGACCTGGTGCTTAGTTGAATTGACAGAGCCACCAGGGCTCCATAAAGGAGTTAGTCATTCCACATTTGGACTGCATAATCCAATGCATTGCACACCTCGCGTGGAGGTAGCTGCTTGCTTACACTGGTGGACACACAGTCGGAGGCTCTAATGCACAGACTGATAGTGAAGATTGTCAGGATTAAATGGTTGATAGCTCTTTCTAAGAGAAATGATTGCCTCAGTCTCCTGGGACTAAATATTGCTAGACTAAACATTGCAGTTCTCTGCTCTGTTTACTTGGTCCTACCTTGGTTCAGTATTTCCCATGATTCTGGCAACAGGCTCTCTTAAAATGTTCATTTCTGGGAGTAATACACATTTTTGTCTTTGGGGTTGGGGATCTTCCTTGATACAGTTAAGCAGAGGATGATGCAGCAGGAGCAGCCGGCCAAACATGATTTTAAGCAGATTTGATGAATCCAAAAATTTCATCTGATTGCACTACCAATGTTAGCGTCACAAGACGTTTCCTGCAACTGTGTGTCTCCTTCCTATGAGGCACATTAGGGTAGAGCAAATGGGTGCCTTGACTAGGAGCAGAAAGATTTATTCCACTTCAATTTTAAATATGACAGTTGTGTAGTCAGGCTCATGGCCTATGTGCCAATTTGCAATCGAATAAAATTTTAAATGCTTGAATTATTAACAGGGAGAGAAGTATGGAGATTAAAATGGAAACATTTATAATGAGGTGACGATTCCCAGCATAGCTGAGTTACTCATTTTTGGAACATCCTAGATACATATTCCTCACCATTTTTATAGCTTGTAAATTGTGTGTTCCCTGGGCTTATTTTGAGTTCTCTGTACTATTTCATGCTCATCTGCATCAGCAGTCAGGCCAGCTGTGGGTAGAGATGCAGTTTAATAATAATAAACAAAGAATCCAAAAAACAAACAAGCAAAACCACTGAACCAACTTTGGCTGTACAGTCAGACTTACCTGGATTTCAATGCTGATTTGTTTGCTTGACTTGTGAGAGCTGTGGAGGTATTTCACCGTTTTTGAGCAGGTTAGGAGTAGCTACCTTGCCAGATACTTTTTGTAAGAGGAAATACGTCTGACAGTGCCTAGCATCTCATATGTTGTTGTTGTTGTTAAGTGCATAGCAACGTTTTGAATAATAGAACGAAACACTGCCCAATCCGACACCTTCCTCATAATTGTTCTGATGTTTGAGTCCATTGTTGGGCTCATGTCATCTTGTCAAGGGCCTTAGCTGCCCCTCTGCTTTACCAAGCATGATGTCCTTCTACAAAGACAGGTCTCTCCTGATGCTAGAGGAAGTCTTGGCATCCTTGTTGGCTGTACTTTTTCCAAAACAGCCTAGTATATAGTAGTTATTAATTAATAAGTTTCATATCCCTTCTCTATTCTCCCTTTTTCTACCCATTCCCCACAAGTAATCTAGATAAGAGAGCACATTTTGATCAGTTGGCATGCATTAATTAATTCAATCCATCATTTGACCAATCAGCTACCATTTATCCAAGTGTCTAGCCTGGGTCTGGTAACTCTATGGAAAGAATCTGGAAAAATAGCAAGGCCTTAACAAAACTTACAGGCTAGGGAAGAAAACAGACCCACATTATGATACAATGATATTATGATAGTATTCATCAGATTATGAAGGCAATAAAAAAGCAATAAGATATTTTATTTGTGTTTTTGAGTGTTATACCTAAACCCTTTGAGTGTCTATTGTTCTGCTTTTTGAAAATGAGATTAGTAAGACTTCATACAGCACATCAGTCATGCCATGTCTGAACCACATATCATTTCCCCCAAATACATACATTCACTCATTAATCAATATTCATGTATTACTTGCAGTGCCCAAAATAGAATTCACTGACTACATGTAGCTATTGTTCCCTTTAAAGTGTGGCTTGCTGGATGATGTAAGATATGGAAATAATAATCTATAAGTTATCAAGGGTTTATGAGGGAGGGTGGGTGGGGGAAGGAAAGGGAAGAAATGGCGAGCTGATATCAGGGGTGCAAGTGGGAAGAGAATGCTTTGAAAATGGTGATGGTAGCATATGTACAAATGTGCTTGACACACTGGATAAATGTACGGATTGTGATAAGAGATGTAAAAGCCCCCAATAAAAGTGTTTTAAAAAAATTAAAATTAAAAATCAATAAATAAAATGTGGCTTGCTAAAATTACCATGTGCAATAAATGTGGAATCCCCTGTAAATTTTGAAGGATTTTCATAAAAAGAGAATTTCAATATAACATTAAAATTCAATATAACATTAAAATATTAATTGTATGCTAAAGTGGTAATATTTTCTTTATGATATATTAAACAAAGTATATTATTCAAATTAATGTTTTTCATTTTTATCTTTTTAATATTAGGAAATTTTAAATTATATATAGAAATTTGTATGTGATCTATATTATATTTCTACTGGACAGCATTGTACTATTTATTGTGTCAAACACGGATTGTAAATAGAAATGCCTGTTGCTGTCTCATAGTGCCTTACAGCCTCATGGAATTTAACAAACAAGTATAAGAAATATACAAAATAAAGTCATAAATACTGTGGTAGAGGCGGCATGATCCTTTGAAGCAAATATATTTCAAAAATGCTAAAAAGCTGTCTTACCTGTGGCCCATAACAAAAGCTTTCATGAAAGCTAAGCTAAGTCAACTATCATTCTATCAAAAGAAACTATGGGAAATAGTTCACATCAGAACCTGAACTTGGTGGGATGTACAGAAGAGCCATCATAAAGGAGAATTGAGACTCTGCTGGCCTGTGAGTGACCTTCACTTAGAAAGAAGCAAAATCGGTGAGTAAGGAGGATGGAAGATGAAACAGAGATGGACATAGAACATAAGGAAGACAGTCAGATGCAAGAAGATGTAGCAAATGCCAGAAGAGAAGCAACGATGCTGACAAACGAGTGAGATCTTGCAGGTAAGAGGATAATCTTCTACTTGTGTTTATTAGGGAATGTTTGTACACAGATAGCTTTGGGAGACAGAAATGATATTCCTCCTCTGAGAAAATGGCAGAGTGGTTTGCTATCCAGAATCACAAAAGTAAAATGTCTCCTCCCAGCATCATATATATATATATATATATGTACATTCACCTTTTATCAATTTTATATAGCTACCTTCCATGCCACTTTTGTACCGTATGTGCTTCTAACATAGCAGTTATCACTCATTATAAGTACCTGCTCCTTTTGTGTTTACCCCTGTGTACTTTGATGGATTTTCTTAAATTCTACCTAACCACTTACTGATACAAAATATGTTTTCTAAAGTTTTTATTGAACTGAATTGCATAAAACCATTATGATTAAGAATCTTCCACATACATGTTTTCAATCTTGTGTAAAAATTCACTGAAGCGAAATATGTTCAAGTGAAATGGGAGAAACACACATAGCTTTGTTTTTCACTTTTCTTTTCTTTTTATATTTGTCGTCCTTAACATTCAATGAAGGAGAAAAGGAAGGTGGAAGCTCAGAAAGATGGATCTCAGTGAGAAAGCAGAGGCTTTCTTCAATTCCCAGCGGAATCATCAAGTAAGTTTAGAAGAAGTCAATGTCAAATTTGTAGACGGCTGTCACAGTGGTTAAACATTAGACTGCTGTTTACAAGCTCAGCACCTCCAAACCACCAGCGACTCTTTGAAAGAAAGGCGGGACTTTCAACTCCTGTAAAGAGTTCGTTCCAGTCTTAGAAATTCACAGAGGTTGTTCTACTCTGTCCCATGGGACTTCCCATTAGAAGTCCGAATCAACTTGATGGCAATGGACTTGGTTTGGGTTTGGGAGTCCTTAATGGACCCATCTGTCAAATCTCTGTAATCCAACAAAAATAACCAACTGGTTGTCATTGACTCCATTCTGACTCATTGCAACCCCATGTGCGTGACAACTGTGTTCCATGGGATTTTAGGGGTTGCTTTTTAGAAGGAGATTTCTTTTCTTTCGAGGTGCCCCTGAGTGGACTCAACTGACCTTCAATGAGCAGTTAAGTGTGGTCACCATTTATACAACCTAGAGACCTCCTAGAATTCTCAGCATCCCCTAATTTCTCCAGTCAGGACAGTTCTGCTGATGTGGCTTATAAATATGCCCTGCTGCATCTTTATGGCATCACTTTCTCTGCCCACAGGGAAAGAACAAATCAACTTCTCATAAGCTCAAAAATTGACAGAAAACGTGTTGCAAAATGACACGGAGTGAAGGGATTATAAAGCACCTCCCAGGTGCTTGTGCTTCATAGTCTGGTAGAGAAAAGTGGGGCTCGCAGGAAATAACGTTGCCACAGGACTGAGAATTTTGTGTTATTTTCTTTTCCCTCCTCATGACTGGGAAGAGCAAGATCGAGGTCCTTCAGGGATGAGAGGTTTCAACACTGTAACCCTGAAGGCAGCAGCATTTATCTGCCATTTATGATTTTGCCTCTTCCACTTAATAAAAGTGGAAAATTCTCTGGCTTTGGCACTTACAAGTGTGGCATACCAACTTGGACCGAAGAAGACAAAGTCCTATATAACAGTCCCTTTTAATCCAGAATTGTATAGCACAGAACACATGATGAACCGGCAATTCGTTTGTGTTTTCAGCTACTCAGTATATTTCAAGCTTTGATTATACTTTTATCAGGTTTTTCCTTTCTTTCCTTTTATTAACCAAGAAACAGGGAAAAGCAGTCTATTAAAGGTCTGCAACACTTATCGATTTGTTAATGTTCTTCAGTAACAAATACCAAGTCTCAAAAACAGATATTTTAGAAGGTTATTTTTAGCATGATTAAAAGATTCCATATTGTATAAATGATGGTGTAGCAGGAGACACCCTACGCCAAGACTCAGTGTACCTGAGCTGTGAAATAAGGGAGGGAGTTGCAGATTCCAGGGCTCTTTGTAATTCAAACACGTGAAAGGCACTGCAAAGGAGCTGGCCTAGAAGAAATGCTAAATTTTGAGGAAACCATAGAAAGTAGATAGCTGGTCCCCATAAAATTATTTTATATGATTTGTATAGAATTTTTTGAGGGACAAATTATGTCAATCATGACCACAGTAGACATTTTGTTCTATTTTATCCGTGATGTGGTGAAGCACTTTTCCAAGACACCAGCGGGAGTGGACACAAGACTTCCAAATAATGCTCAAATCAAAGTCAGAGCTGAGGGTCCATCAGCCTTGGTGGACACTCACTCCAATTTCTTCAATTTACAGTTGAATCTGCTGGACCTTATCATTGCTGATGTCAGATGTATCTTGATTGAAAGCAGGAACACAAGAAAGATGTCTACTTGTGCTTCATGGATTATGCAAAGGCATTTCACATAACGAATTATGCATAGCCTTGAGATGAATGAGGAATCCAGAACACTTCATCGTGCTCATGCCAACATATGAATCAAGAGCCCACAATGGACAGAACATGGAAATACTGCATGGCTTAAAATCAGGAAAGGTATGTACCAGGGTAGGATCCCCAGACCACACTTACAACACAACCTGTATCCTGAGCAAATAGCAGAGAAGCTAGATTTGAAGAGGAAGCCGTCTATGAAGAATAATGTGGTATCTGGATCGGAGGGTAGCTGCATGACTTGTGATTTGTAGAGGACACAATCTTGCTTGCTGACCATGAGCAGGACTTGAAGCACTTGCTGAGGAAGATGTAGGATTGTAGCCTTCAGTATGGATCACAAACGCATGTAAAGAAAACAAACATCCTCACAAATGGACGGGTGGGTCACATCATAATTAATCCTAGACAATCAAATTGTCTAGGATTTCATATTGTTTGGATCCATAATCAGTGTTCATGGAAGCAGCAGTCAAAATAGAAAAGGATACATTACATTAGGGAAATCTGCTGCACAAGACCTCTTTAAAGTGCGGAAAAGCCAGCATGTTACTTTGAGGACAAAGGTGCCCCCGATGCTATTTTCAATAGCCTCATACGCATTTGGAAGTCAGATACTGAAAAAGAAAACTCAAAGAAGGATTGATTGATACTCTTGAATTATGGTGCTGGCAGAGAATATTGAAAGGACCATGGACTGCCCAAAAACAAACAGACTGTCTTGGACGGCCCTGTAGAAGGAAGGATGAGGAGACCCCATCTCATGTGCTTTGGACATGTCATCAGGAGAGATCAGTCCCTGAGAAGGACATAATACTTGGTAAAGTGGAAGGGCAGTGAACAAGAGGAAGTACCTGGGCAGGATGAATGGACCCAGTGGCTGCACTAATGGGCTCAAACCTAAGAACAATTGTGAGGATGGCGCAGGGCTGGGCCGTGTTTCATTCTGTTGTGCATAGGATCAGTGTGTGTCAGAACTGACTGATGGCACCTAACAATATCGACAAATTGAGATCTAAGAATTCAGGACAGTTAATCAAAAATTAAATCTAGATTCTATATCCCCTAGGTGACAAGCTAGCAGTCTTTCAACATATCTAATCACCTAGGCAATGAAAAAAAAATAAGTCTGATAAGATTTGAATTATAATTTGCCTTGTAATTGGCATTGATACATGCATTTATGTCTTCATAGGCTTGATTCATTTATCAAAAAGTATCTAGTCAATGGCTAATATACTTGAGTTTCACCTAATCTTTTAATGTGATTGGTTCATTGTTAAATCAAAGCTATTTCTCCTGCATCGGTGAAGAGTTCTAAGTGGGGCAGACGAGGCCACTTTGAAGCCATTTTGTAAAAAGAAGTTCACTCCTTTGTGGAGAAATAGAATGCGACTTCCTGGTGCATTTTTTCATTGTTTTTGTTTTTAATTTTCAGCACTGCAAAACTTCTCTGTCTGCCTGTCAACACGTAAACAACCAGGATTTGCAGACTTCTAGGACAAATAGATTGTTTAAAAAGCATCTTTTTGTCTGACCAGAGGTTTCTGCTTATTGGGGGTCTTGAGTTGGCGTTGCCTCATTTTGAAAATTATTGCACCTCCCTCTGCTGGTTGTAACCATTCTGATCAGATTCCTAGCAAATCAGGTTTGCTTGTGTTCAGATATCTAAAAGGCTACTGCTAGAAAAACAGGATTTAATGTAGATAATAACCAGAAAGCTGTATTAGGCCAACAAATGGAAGTTTCTGAGGGGGACTGTAGACCATCATTAGGCAGAGTTTCATAAAAGTTAAAGCTGCCGAAAAAGGAAACGAACTTTCTGGAAATTGAATGACGTTCTGGTCACCAGGAATGTTCAAGGTGAGCCTGGAGGACCACCTGTGGGGAATGCAGTAGAGATCAAAAGGGAAGGATCCCTTCATTGGGAATTTTCTCTCAGCTACCCAAGGCTAATTTGTTAATATTTGATGAGTTTTCATATTTTAAAAAGTTAAGGACTAAGTGTAGCTAAAGTATTTGAGGAGTTCCCTTGGTGAGCCTATTTATAGGATTAGATGTGAAAGAATCCAAGAGTTACTCCCCCAACAGAGGTTTTATTGATGATAAGGAGACAAGCCTAAAAAGTTCTTAATAATGCCATAATCAACATATGAACAGATTGCAAGTTAGATAACACTAGAAGCCTTCACTGCATTGTGGGTTAAACGTTGAGTTGCTAACCACAAAGTCAATGGTTCAAACCTATTAGCCTCACCGTGGGAGAAAAATTGGGTTGTCTGCTCTTATAGAGATTTATAGTCTTGAAAACCCAGTGGAACAAGCTGACTCTTTTCGGTGGAGTTGCAATGCATCAGAATCAGTTCAATAGCAATGGGCAATAAATTATTTAGTGTACTGGGAAGAAAGGAGCATACCTGGGGCAAGAGTTTGGGTTTTAGTATAGACCTGATGTGAAGGGAGAGTAGCAGCATCATGATGAAAGGACATACAAGGGGTGTGGGCAGGGGTGGGGACAGTAGGTAGGGATGAACTATTATATGTATTCTAGAATATTCATATGTTTAGAATTTTCACAACTTTGTTTCCTAAATTAGCCTGGTGCATAAGTAATTGGAGGTTAACAAACTCATTCTAAACCTGGTTTGTTTCTATTAACTTGTAGGCAGATCCAGATTTTTGCCATTTGGTGTTTTTTTTTAAAAATCATTTTATTAGGGGCTCACACAACTCTTATCACAATCCATACATACATCAATTGTGTCAAGCACATTTGTACATAAGTTGCCATCATCATTCTCAAAACATCTGCTTTCTACTTGAGCCCTTGGTATCAGCTCCTCATTTTTCCCCTCCCTCCTTGCTTGCCCCTTCCCAATGAACTCTTGATAATTTATAAATTATTATTTTGTCATATCTTACACTGTCCAACGTCTCCCCTCACCCACTTCTCTGCTGTCTGTCCCCCAGGGAGGTGGTTATATTTAGACCTTGTAATATGTTCCCCCTTTCTCCTTCACCTTCCCTCCACCCTCCCAGTATCGCCACTCTCACCACTGGTCCTGAGGGGATCATCTGTCCTGGATTCCTTGTATTTCCAGTTCCTATTTGTACCCATATACATTTTCCTGTCCAGCCAATATGTAAGGTAGAATTGGGATCATGATAATGGGGGGGAGGAAGCATTCAAGAACTAGAGAAAAATTGTATATTTCATTGTTGCTACACTAGACTCTGACTGGCTCGTCTCCTCCCCACAGCCCTTTTGCAAGGGGATGTCCAATTTCCCACAGATGGGCCCTGGGTCCCCACGCCCCACTCAATCTCATTCACAATGCTATGATTTTTTTTTTTTGGCCTTTTATGCCTGTGAGAAATTCCTAAAACCCAAATGAAGGCTGAACATGATAGTGGGACAGGAGAAAAGTAAAAAGAAATCGGGGAAAGAACTAGGAGGTGAAGGGCAGTCATAGAGATTTAAATGCAGGCATATAAAGATGTAAATATATTTATGTACGACGAGGGGGAAATAGATCTATGTACATATATTTATAGGTTGAGTATTCAGAAAACAGATGGATAGTGGGCCCCTACACAAGTACTCCCTCAACACAAGAACACTTTGTACTAACAATTCGGCAGTCTGAGATACTCACCTTCCTGGCACGATTGCTGAAGACAATGGGTGCACAAGCAAATGTGGTGAAGAAAGCTGATGGTGCCCGGCTACCAAAAGATATAGCATCTGAAGTCTTAAAGACCTGAAGATAAACAAGCAGCCATCTAGCTGAGAAACAGCAAAGCCCACATGGAAGAAGCACACCAGCCTACCCCAACCCGAAAGCTGAAGACAAAGTGGGTGCATCAGTAAATGCGGTGAAGAAAGCTGACAGTGCCCATTTGGGTTTTATTATGTAGTGAAAATAAACTGGGTTAAAAAAAAAAAAGAAAGAAAAGAAACTGGGTTTTAACATCCAGAATGGCATCATACCCAATTTGACATTGGAAACCATTTCCTAAATTCCGTGTGATTTGAAAAGTTGCTTCTTGTCAAATACCACCAGTTCTTTGCTGAAATTGGGAGCGTAGGTACTTTCCACTTTTCTAGATAACAATAAATGGTTCCTGAGAAAGTCCTTCTGGAGTCTGCACGGCATTCCTATTCACAGTGGTGGCTAGCAACTGTTATCTTTGAAAGTTGGACACAGCCTGAGACCAGCACAGGCACTATTACCCAGACCCATTCGTAAGCATTGTGACCCAAAGAGTGGCAAGGACATGGAGACATCGGTCAACCCTTGCAGGAGATGCATTTTAACAAATGGGAAACGTTTAGCCACCAAGGCAGACAGAGGGAACACAGCCCTCGGCAGCACAGCCTCCCCAGGATTTACTGACGAGAGGAAAATGAGTGTATGTTTAAAGAAACACAAAAAACAATCAGAGTAAATTGCAGAGCCATCGTTCATGCTGCTTTAATTAAAAAGGCTTTCATCATTTCCAGTGTAAAACGTCTCTTTTCTTAGTCTTAAAGTCACTGTTGAATATTCTAGTGCTTTCACATTTGTAGTCAGGAAAATTTGGCTTTCATTCCCAGACTGTACAAGGAAAGCATTTCATAGGCTTTCCCTAGTAATTTGAATGAGTATTTTTCTCTTTTTGTCTCCGTTTCAGAGTAATTCATGCTCTTTCTGATATTTGAAACCAACAAGAGTGTCATATACTTTGAAACAAAGGTTATAAGAAATATAAGTGTCAAATAGCTCTGATACAACTAAGTGGAATAAATAGAAACAACGGGTGCATAAAAAACAATGGGTGAAGCGCTTGAGATGGCTTAGAGGACACTACTCTGAGGTCTTTACACGACAGCAAGGCTGCTTTCCCCATTCTTGACTTGCTGTGCACTGCCTTGGGGCCTTTGTGTAAACACCTCTCTTTGCTTGAAAATCTTATTTCTCTACTTTTCTTTGTCAAAATTCCTACCTACTTCCTAAGTCCAGTCACTTCTCTATGATGTCAAGTTTCACTACTTATTAAAGATAAACCCAGAGGACCCAACAACAATATTTTTGTTCTAGAAATGTGTTCGAGGGTCAGAGGAAAGTCATATGAAAGGATACCAGTTCAATATTTCCAAAAAAAAAAGCGGTGATATCAGTACCCAGACAGTGAACCCATTTCTTGAGACCTAGGCTTTTTAGATTTGTTTGTTGGCTTTGCAGCATTTATAATTAAGTCTTCATGAATGAACTATGAAATTTAGCATAAAATAGAGCCCACTTAACACATGCAGATGATGTGTGTTACCAGTTTGCATTGTGCTTTTTTACTGAGAGCTTCTATTTTCTCTTTCTTAAATGTGTCACCGGTTCCTGTCATCCTGAGTGGTAGTCTTCAAGAGAAAGGAGTATTCAGACAAGTTGTGTACATAGCATGTTGGGCATTGTCCTCATAAGCCTGAGCCAGGGCTTCATGAACCATAAACATGTGAGGGAAGCAAGTACTGCATTTTTAATAGAAGTCCCTAGTCTTCTCGCATATCAATTATTTTCTTCCTTTCTTTGGATCCATTCTGTGCAATGTCCTTTTGAATACATTTTCTAAATACACCAAGCTGCTGGCATGGGAAACCCAAACAGTAAAAGATAACCCTGAAGGAGCTTGCGATATTATAAACGGATTCCTAAATGTATCAGGTTTGAAGGAGCTCTGGTGGCACTGTGGTTAAAATACTGGGCTGCTAACTGAGAGATTCAGCAGTTATGACCCATCAGCCACTCTGCAGGAAAAAAATATGGAGCAGTTTGCTTTCATAAATATTCACAGGCTCAGACACCTTAAGATTTTTTTCTACTATGTTCTTGCAAGGTAGCTATGGGAAAGGATTGACCCAATGTCAATGGGTTTGGCTTTGGGGTTTTAAAGCTTCATATCAGAATCTCATAGTCTTTAGGGAATTTGGCTGCACTGCATCGAAGGACTGGTCCTAGGGTTCCCTATGGATGAGTTGACCCAGACCCAGACACTGTTTGACAGCCCTAATGCCGGCAAAGCAAGGGGTTCATTTTCCCAGTTCTCCTTGCTGCTAGAACGTGGTCACAAAACCCAGGCAAGGTCAATCAGCAGAGCCACTCCAAACTCAAAATCAGCGCCATAGAGTTAAACAAGTGAGATCTGTGTAGACTCCTCCAAGCAGCAGTGTACTGTACTGGCTTTGCGTATTTTGGAAAGTCTGCTGTGAGCCTCACTGTTGTTAATACACAGTTTATCTTTTATAAAGCCACTCTTTTTTTTAATTAAAATATCTTTTTATTGGGGACTCTAACAACTCTTATAACAATCCATACATCAATTATATCAAGCATATTTGTACATATGTTGCCATCATTATTTTCTAAACATTTATTTTCTATTGAGCCTTTGGTATCAGCTCCTCCTCTTTTGTCCTTCGCTCCTCCACCCCACCCTTGTGATCCCTTGAATAAATAATAAATTCTTATTAGTTTTGTATCTTACACTGACTGCTGTCTTCCTTCACCCAGTTTCTGTTATTTGGATCCCTGGTAGAGGTGTGTGGTTATCTGTCCAACATGGCGATCAGTTCCCCCTTCCTGCCCTCCACTTCGCACCTTCCCCCTGCCCTCCTAGTATTACAACTCCCATTCCTGTCCCTGGATTCCCTGTGTCCTGAGCTCTTATGTCTTATCTGTACCTGCACATGCTCCAGTCTAGCCTTAAGTGAAAGGCAGGACTGGGGTCATGATAGAGGGGGTGAGGAACCCTCATGGAACCAGGGGGATAGTGTGTGCTTCATCTGTGTAAAGCCACTCTCAAGGTTTAACATTCCATAATGTTGGCCCTTTTGAATATACAATTGGAATTTCTTGGGGGTTGCATTTAGTTGTACAGCCTGTGATGCAATCCAGTGTTAAAGCTTTTCCATCACCCAAAAGACCTCATGTGGCTACTTACAGCGGCATCTGCCTTCCACCCCTCACAACTCACTGTCATCAAGTTGATTCGAACCCATAGAGACCCTGTAGGAGGGGGTAGAGCTGCCCTTGTGGGCTTCTGAGACAGTAGCTCTTTGTGGGAGTAGAAAACCTGTCTCTCTTCCTCCCCAGCTCTAAGCAATCTTTGCATCTCTAGAGATTTCCTTTTCTGGATGTTTTATGTAATACGGTCTGCTGCACCTGTTTGTTTTTTTAACTAAGCATAATAGTTATTTGTTGATTACTCATGTTGTAGCATGTATCAGTATTTCAGGACTACAGGTTTTTATTGCTAGATATATATTCCATTGCATAGCCTTCCTGTCTTTTGTGTATTCATATAATAGTTATGGGGGATGGCAATTTGTATTGTTGTCAATTTTAGATTTCTATAAATGATGCTGCTATGACCCAAGGCTTTTTAATATATTCTGTTTTAAAGCCTCTGGAGTTGATTCTCTTGCTTGTAATAAAGATCCCTGATAGATACCAGGATCCCTTCAAAGTAGCCATTCCCTGAGGTTACTTCAACTACCAAGCCAAAATTCTCACACCCGGAACCCAGGAATGTTTTAATAAACTACCTGTCAGGAAGAAGCCTGACATAACACTACAAGGCAACCTTCTGGATCCACCGATTAAGATGGAGCACCCTAATGAGTTGTGTGTTGGGCTGGAAACTGCAGTGTTTGCAGTTTGTCTCCATCTGCTGTCCCAAGGAAGAAAGCGAACTCTTCCGTCGTGTGAAGATTCGCAGCCTCAGAAATCCGAGGGTGTAGCCTTCCCTTCTGTCCAGTAGGGTGACGATGAGTCTGGCTGGACTAGGTGGCAGTTGATTTGTGTTTTCCTTTATTTAAGGTGTTCTACTCAGTTTGGTTTGGTTAAGAAGATGATACTTCTGTGCTTTTAATTACGAAATCCCGGAGAAGCTTTGGGTTGAGAGCAGCCTGCTGACAAGACAGATGTTCAGCAGTGCAGCCCAATCCGAGGCCCCGAGGGAGAAAGATGAGACTGTTGTTTCCTGCAGAAGATGACAGGCTTGTAATCCTTGAAAATCCTATGAGTCCATATTTACTAGACAGCAGGATTTTCTGGTTAGTGATTGGTGTCTTTAATGAAAATCTTTTCTCCACTGTAAACTCCCTTTTCTCAATATTCTCCTCCAAAAATCTCACAAACTTACATTTCCTCCTTACTACAAACGTAAGATATTCGCCCCTCTCTAATAAATATCCCTTCCTGTGTATTCACAAAACTTACCCTACCGATTTTTCAAAGTCTTGCGGATGAAGATCAAGGACTGTAGCCTTCAGTATGGATTAAAATTCAATGTAAACCAAAACTCTCACAATGGAACCAATAGATGACATCATGATCCATGTCATCTATTGAGAAAAGATTGAAGTTGTTAAGAATTTCATTTTGCTTGGATCCCCAGCAAATGCTCACTGAAACAGCAGTCAAGAAATCAAACTACACATTGCATTGGGAAAATCTGCTGCATGAGACCTCTTTCAAGTGCTTCACAGAGCAAATGCACCGCTTTAAGGACTGACCCAGGTAGTAGTCTTTTCAATCATCTCATATGCATGTGAAGTTTGGACAATGATTAAGGAAGATCGAAGAATTGATGCCTTTGAATTACAATGTTGGTGAAGAATGTTGAAAGTATCGTGGACTTCAAGAAGAAAATAATAATTGTGAGGATATCCCAGGATTGGGCCGTGTTTTCTCCTGTTACCCATCAGGTCACTAGGAATCTGAACTGACTCCAGTGCACTTTCTACATGTATGGAAAATGACAAACCGTAAGATAAGATATGCTTCTAGAAGTTAGTTTCTCATATCTATTGAAAGCAGTCACATAGATGCTTGCTAAAGCAATCTCAACTTTTTTCTTAATGTACTGTACTCTTCTCCTGTCTGATTCGGGGCTCTGTGACAGAGTCATGTCTCATTCAATGGGCAGCAGAATCTTCTCGTATTCTTCAGAATCATGTAGCTATTCTAATTCAGTGACCCCATTGAGCCACATTATCAGTCCCTTGTGATACTGATGTATAGACACCACTTTGAGAAACATATGGCTAAGTGGGATACTTGAGCCAGAAATGTAGTTCATGCACATAACAGGCTCCCTCCCAGGCTGTCCTGTGTCAGAGATTCCTTATGAGGAATTCACCACACATTTATCTTGAGGACCAGACTGACCCACGTTTTCCAGACATCGGAAAACTCGTGACATTTTCTAGGTACTTGGCCCAGCCATCAATATCTTATACCATAAGCACAGTCATCTGTATACTGGATTATCTTTGGAACTCTGGATATACTTTGGTCAGTTCGCTTATTAATTATAAGCATTTAGAAGTCTAGATTCTTGGTCGTTCCCCACCCCCTCTCTCCTGACTTCATTATTAATGCTTTCTGGGTGATCTATAGACTACATTTTCCACTTTAAACAGCCCATTAGGAAATATCTTCTCCATTCTGATCTTGCTTGTAAGTCATCAGAATGGAATAAGCAGACAAGAGAGATCTAGGACCTGGAACAATGCTGAGCATCCTGGTAAACCAGGCATGTGGAAAATGGATCTGGCTTCAGGGCGGGACTCTACAGGAAAGGCCATATGGACAAGCATAAAGTCTAAGGCTACACTCTCGGCCCAGTCTCCATATCAGCCCTGGTAGGCACTCATGTGTCCAAATAGGCACCCAATTCAGCCAGTTATGAGACTAGCTGGTTGTGTCAATTTGCAAACTTCCTGGTGGAGGAAAGCAGGGGAGCTGAACCACACTAACGTGGACTTTCAGGAAGGCTCTGGTCCTAGTAAAGGACTGGGCTGGTAGATAACCATTCACAACCAAAAGAAGATAGCAAGTCTGTGGATAAAGTCAAAACCAGGTAGAGTGGGAGGGAAAACA
Source organism: Echinops telfairi (assembly GCF_000313985.2). Lineage (NCBI taxonomy): Eukaryota > Metazoa > Chordata > Mammalia > Afrosoricida > Tenrecidae > Echinops > Echinops telfairi. The sequence goes on from NW_022111368.1 coordinate 35,162,880, forward strand.
CAAACCCATTAGAACCAGTGGGGCATGTGCACAACTGCTCTGTCTCACATGTCACCTCTACTTTGGCTTCCTCTGTATCCCACAGCACTCTTTACGCTTTAATCCATTGTAATGGCCACAGAGAATTCACAGACAATGTTCACAAGTACTGGGCTTATTGTGCAGGTTAACAGGTTGCTTTTCAGGTGGAAATACTCAGGATAGTGTTCCTCAGTCGAGATAGATTACAAAGTCTCTTTAGGGCTGCTAATAAATTTCCAAAGGACATAATATACTTCTGTAAGCATCAACTCCAAGGTCCTGTAGGTTGGTGAAGCCATCTCCCTGAATGAAGCACCCAGAGGCACCCCACTCCACAACCCAGCCTCTTTCCCACAGCATGCCGTCGTAAGTGCTCTGTAGAAGGGGACGTCTCACCCCCGACTCATGCTCTGGTTCCCAGTGCCGCTGCTGCTGCTCCTTCACCACTCCACTGTCAAAGGCTGGAGCTGTCTTCCGGGAACAAGGAAGGTCACTGTGCAGGGACCTCTGTGTCCGGAAGATTACTCTCATTTCTGTCCCATACCAGTCACCTCCATCCCCACCTTTTGGAGATGGCTTGTGTTACACGCAGCGGCATGACAATAACACTGAATTCTCTTAAGAAGCACTTACAATCGAATCATGGAAGCATCTTCCCACTGCTTCTCCTCCCCAGACTCGTCAAAGGAAGTCCATTTGTTGAGAGTTACAGAGAGTTTGGATAGAAAAGCCATATTGGTAATGCACTACATGGTAACATCATACATTGGGAAATAAAAGAAGATAAACTCTTCATCTTGACCCCAAATTTAAATTTAACACTATTGGAGAGAATAATGACATTCTTGGAGTATAGCTTATCTCAATCAGAACTAAACCAGAAACTGGAAAATCTGTAAAAACATAATTGAGGGTTTTTTGGTGGTGGGGGGTCAGGATAAAGGAGATTATACTGCCTGAAACCAACCCTGTGGTGTCAGTAGCTTATGCCAGCAAAGATTGATTTGTCACACAAATTAGATATTCATCACATAGTGGAAGGACACTGGCAACCTCTCAAGAATCAGGCTTACAGAACAGGAGCCTGTGCCACAGGTGCCTGGAAGGTCAGGGGCTGGCAATGAATAGTCCTTCCTAGAATTTATGCAGAATTCCTACAGGGCCTTATCCCCAGGATATGCACAGGCCTCCTCCACAGGAAACCTGAATGTTCGCACAAGGTGCAGAATCAGAAATATTTAGTGAGTAGCATTAACAACTATCTGAGTCTCTATTGGTTTACATTTCTTGTATATTAATAGCAATAGGGAATACAAGTACAAGACTTCAAAGACAAACACATTTTTAAAGTTTTACAATGCACTTTTTCATTATCATGTTCATGTACCTATAACCTCATGGCATGTGGTGTCCTAAATGCAAACCTCCGGGGTTGTTCTAGGCCTCCGCCACTGCTACCCATATTGATGGTTCTGGAATTGGTGAAAACCCAGACGGGTGGAGTAGATACTGATAACTACTTCCTTTCTTGACCTTGCCAACTGAGCTTTCTGTCCTAGAACACTGCTATCACCCTCTTCTCCTTCCTCTTTCCTTTGCCATATCTTCTACCTGAAAACACTAGCACCCAAAAACCTCATCAAGCAGCCAGTATTTTTCCAGTTCTGTCTCAAGAATACTTCTCCCTATAAAATAAAAATCCACCTGTATTCAATTATAATCCATCTTCCTTGGATATGGCCAAACTTTACCTGGTTGGTTGTTTAGGATTATGCATTTCACAGATCCACAGAAAATCCAGAACTCAAAGGAAAATCTCATTTGGGAATTCTCCAGTTTGTATTAAAAAAGAGAACTGTCCTAAAGTCATGCAATTTTAAAAAGGAGCCTGAGAGAACATATTAATAGAATAATAGAAACTACACTGTATGTTGTTCTAAAAATCACCATGATAGGCAGCATAATTTTTCTTTAATACAAATAAAGCTTGTTATAATGTGTTCCTGCTGGATACATGATTTTGTTCCATCACATGATAAAAATAAAATTTTTAATTTGATAGATTCAAGAGCAATTTGCATCCTGAATGCCAAGTAGAATGGAACATCAGTCACTTAGGTCTTGCACCCTTAAATGTTAATGAGACTGGAAGTATGCAAATGAGCCACTGCAATTCCCAGATAAAAACGATGGCGGGAAATCTGCAGCTCTAAGCAATGTTCAGAAACAAATGAGACAAAAGCAAGACTTTTGCACATTTTACAAATTAAAAACATATTTATGCCAAGTAAGTATATGTTTTGTTAAAGGTGAATTCTTGTCATCTTCAGTTCATAGAGAAAGTAGCAAGGTCACATTTATTCAATGAAGTTTTCTTTGCTCCCAAACTTCTGTGTGTCGCTGACAGAACATGAGGAAGCTGGTCATGATCTGTCACCATAAATTAGGCAGGGTGAATAAGGTGAGTTAGAATTTTGAAAGATCAAAGAAAAAGCAGCATGGTCTAAAATGTTTTTTTAAATTACATCATGGTTCAACTATGTATGTTGAGTTTTCTTCTGCTTTGAATGAGACTAATTTAGAGAAAAATGTGTTTTTTGATCTACAGGATAATAACCAATGATGTGTGTTTTATTAGTACACAATTATATCATCAAGTGACAATGATTATGTAAAGTGGCTAATTATTTTTATGATTACTGAACTAAGCCTTCGAGGAAACTGCACACACACTCTTGAGATGCACAAGCTGATTTTACAAACCATCTGCAGAACTATTCTTTTTTCACTCACTCCCAAGAAATACAATTATTTTATTTTTCCCTCTGCGTCTCTGCATTAACTTGGTCACTCCCTGTTCTTCAAGTGGACAGGGACAAGAGAGGCCTACTGGGGCCTGGAGTGAGAGATGTGTACCTGGAAACTAAAGAAGTTTGATTTATTTCTTTTTGCAGCACTTTGCATTTTTCTTTTCATGTTTTATTTAAAACCCAATTGTCTAAATAGCAATAAACAACCAACCAAGAAGAGCCTGGCTGATAATTGTATTGAATTTTATCGATTTATCAGCAATAGAATACATGATTATGTGTACATCGAGCAATCACTTGTCTAGTTTTTTAATGTAATTTGTATTTTAATTCTAGCCTTAGACTTGGAATGTTTGTGTTTTTCAGATAAGAGAACCAAAGAATTGTCTTAGCTTCCAATTAGAATTTTCATATTTCATATCATTCAATAAGTCAAAAGTACAAAGCAATTTCAAAAATGTCTTGGAAAAATTATATTATCTTTTGTTTGCAGTTTTATTGGCATATAATTCATATATTACATGTTTTAATAGTTCAATCATATTCAAAATACTTGTGTAATAATCACCAAAATCAATTTGAGGACACCTCTTACTTGTACTTATTGTGGATAATGCTCCAATTCCAACCAACTTCCCTCACCATGTCCCTAGAAAACTATTAACCCAGCTGCTGTCTCCAGAAATTTCACATACAAAAAATATATACAAAGTTCAAACAAAAACAAATGAACAAACCAATAACAGTGATAGAATAAAAGAGGAAAATCTCAATAGAAAAGAAAGCAGAAAATACTCAAAACTGTAACAAGTATACCTTGGATCAAAGAGAGATCAAATTGGAAGTTGTCATATTTCAGCTTAACCACAACCCCAATGATCCAACCACAATGATGCCTCCTGTCTCATAATGAGGCTCTTCCCATGCCTGGGTCTCAGTCAGAAAGGATTCAGCAGAGGGTTAATCTCCTCTGAGGATCCTACAAATGGGTTGGGGCTTTCACTGCCATCCTTAGCCTTCTGCAAATCTGGTGTCCAGAATTTAAGCTCTAATACTCTTCCCTCCTGTAGATTTGGATGTTATGATTTACAATCACCATGAACTTTCTGAAGACTTTTTATTCCACTGCCATGGTAAGGTTTCAGTTCATACATGCATGGATTTATTTTTTTAAAACTGCTTTAAAATGTCTCTGTAAAGAGTGAATAGCTGCAGAAAAGTTTTCTCAGGAACAATCTGCTCAAAGTCCAACCCTAACAGGGATTTCCAAGCAGACCTGCTGAAAAGTCAATTCAGAAAGTTAGGGTAACTGTCTTGGAGGGTCCAAACCACGGGGTTTTGATTGACTCTCTTGGGAGCCACAAGATTATCAGGGGGACTTAGGAAGTTTAAAGAAAACGGAAAGCTGTATTGTTGAGAAAAAGGACAGGAAATTTGCTCCAAGGATTTATTTTTCCAGCTGCCAGGATAATGTACCTTCTCATAAGTTCAAATGAAGCAATGACTGTCCTCTTAGAATTTTGTTGGAAGTACTTACCCTATCCATCATACATCCTTGACCTTGCCCCCATCTTGTTTTTGTTCCGCAAGCGTAATGAGCATGACTTGGTCCCTCAAGATGTGAAAACTGCTGTCATTCAGTGGGATGAATGTCATCTTGGGGAAAGTGATGGAGAAATAGAAACATTCCCTCAGAACTGTATCAACCCAGCTGGATGATATGGCAAACCATGATAGTTTGGCGTTTTTACTTTTGTTTAGTACAGATGTCTATGATTTTGTGGCAATACATTTGGCATACCCTCAAATGGCTATGTCTCCAAGACTCCTTAGGGCATCCTAGCAGAATTCACTGCTTGTGATGACTTGGGCCCAGCACCCAGATAAAACCTGTTTCAAATCTTGCCCCCATACATGGTACTGCGCAAATAATTGCTCAGTGGGCAGATAGAAAAGGGGTTTTGTGAAGGGAATATTTTGCAGTGGCTCTCAAACTTCAGGGTCACTAAGTGTGGTAGTTGGATGATTTTGCGTCGGCATGGCCTCAATGGCAGTGAGAAAGTGAGTTAGATGGACTCCTCGCTATGGATGGACTCTTAGGACAGAGTCAAGCCTGTCCATTCAGTGGTAGCTTGATGACACCTCCTAGGGGCTGTGGGCTTTTGTATGAGAATGATGGACTCTGGAAACGTCCTCTCTCCGCCCCTTTGTGATTCTGCTTCCTGGGACTCTGCCACCAACCCTAGTTGCTGTGAGCAGACTGCCATGTTTCCACTGGCTCTGGACCCATGAGCCTGAAACCACCTGCCTGTGATCTTCCTGCTTCCCCGTTCCTCATCTGCTTCCCCAGCGTGTAGCTGCATGAGACGAAGAGGGATTAATGGACTACTCACAGATGTGTGGACTTGAGTTAGACTGGGCTGGGGATGCCTTTTGAGTATGTAATTACTTCACGACATAAAGCCCTTTCTTTTACATATATGAGTGTCACTAGATTTATTTCTCTAGACCTGGCTTATCTCACTAAGATTCATATTGTGTGCACATTCATATCATGGCTATCCATGTTCCCACCCCAAGCAATTCCAGCTTAGTAGATTTCAAGCAAAGGACAAAAGTCCATGAATTGTTGGTGCCCAAAGCAGTGAATCTTTTTAAAATCACCAAGCCGCTCCCCCCCAAAAAAACCCTAAAATATACCATAGATGAAACCTAAAAATGTTCACACTGCTTGCCCCAAATGCAAGCTTATGATTTATTTTTAATCATTTGTTTCTAATTGTTGAAAATGCATGGCAGCACATAAACCAATTCGCCTAATTACATGTGTGCCATTGGTTGACACTGATTACATTATTCAAGTTCTGCAGCCAAGGATCCTGATCAAAATGAGAAATGTGAGTCTTTAAACTTTGAACCCAATATGTCTCTTGAAGCCTTCTTTAAAATAAACAATACCAAAACAAAATTAAAAAAATTTGAGAAGAAAATAAAGGGACTGATGGCCCCGGAGGGACATGGGAGTGTGGGAGGTAGGGGAAGGGAGGAGGGTTGGCCAACCTAGGGACAAGGGAACAACAAATGGTTCAAAACCAATGGTAGGGAGGGCATGGGAAGACTGGTAGGGAGTGACCAAGGTCAAGGCAACCGCGAGGAACTACTGAAGCCAGAATGAAGGCTGAACATGGTATTGGGACAGGAGGAAAGCGTAAAGAAATAAAGGGGAAAAGTAGGAGGCAAAGGGCATACGTACAAGCCTAAATACAGACATGTGCATATGTAAATATATTTAAGATTATGGGGGGAATGGACCTAGGTGCAAATAATTAAAGGTTTGGTAGTAGGGTGGCAGGTGGACATTGGGCCTCCTCATGCGCACTCCCCTAATACAAGAGCACCTTGTTCAGCTAAACAGTCATTTCATGATATCTACCTTCCTGACATGATCGCTGAAGACAGATGTGTGCATAAGCAAATGTGGTGAAGAAAGCTGATGGTGCCCGGCTATCAAAAGATATAGCATCTTAAAGGCTTGTAGGCAAACAAGCGGCCATCTAGCTCAGGAACAACAAAGCCCATAGAGAAGAAGCACACGAGCCTGTGCGAACACGAGGTGTTGAAGGGAACAGGCAGCAGACACCAAAGAACAAAAACCATCATTGTGTAACCACCTTCCCCACATAAATGCTGAAGAAGAATGTGTGCATAAGTAAGTGTGGTGAAGAAGGCTGATGGTGCCCGGCTATTGAGACCTATAGCGCCTGGGGACTTAAAGGCTTTAAAGTAAACAAGCGGCCATCTAGCCCTGAAGCAACAAAGCCCACATGGATGCAGCACACCAACATGTGTGATCAGAAAGGGCCAAAGGGACCAGGCTTTAAATGCCAAAGGTGGGGGGGTAGGGGAATCATATCCTCGTCAATGAGGGTGGCGCGTGATGGAGACCCAATGCCCATCTCTAGACAACTGGACATACCTTGCAGAGGGGTAGTGGGAAGATGAGTCACTTAGGGTTCAGTATAGCAATAATGAAACCCACAACGCTTCTTCCCCCCAACTACCAGGACCCCAATTTTGCCTTGCAGACCTGGTTAGACCAGATGATGCGCAGCAGTACAGATGGGAATTGTAAATGCAGGGAATCTAGGACAGATGAACCCCTCAGGACCAGGGGTGACCGTGGTGATACCAGGAGGGAAAGGGGGTGTAGAAAGGGGGAATTGATCACAGGGATCTACATATAACCTCCTCTGTGGGGGACGGGCAGCAGAGGGATGGGTGATGGCAGACGCCGGGCAGTGTAATATAAGATATAATAATAACTTATAAATTATCAAGGGTTCATGGGGGAGGGGGAAGGGAAGGGGAGGGGCAAAAAGGGAAAATGAGCTGATTCTTGGAACCCAAGAGGAAGTGAATTTGGGGAATAATGAGGGCAACAAATGTATAGGTATGCTTTGCACAATTGATCTATGTATTGTGATGAATTGTATGAACCCCAATAAGTTGATTAAAATAAATAAATAAATAAATAAAGCAACTAGGATAAAGAAAAAACAAACAAGCACATTCTTGTTAAGGTGAAGCTGACATGTAAAAATCCTAACAAAGGGTGTTTTGGTCTGTAAATGTTTACAGGAACAGATAGCGTCATCCTTCTCCTTTGCAGTGGTTGGTGCATTGTGACCAACTTTGTGGTCAGGCATCTAGTGGTCAGCCATCTAATACTTATCTCGCAGTAACACCTGGGTGTAAAGCTTAATCAGTTAAGAATGTCTTCATTAAGCATTATGCTCTTTAATGGAACTATCTAGATGTAATCAAATTGACAATCCAAATAAGTAGATAGGTAGCTTCGATTGTGGTGCTGGTACAGGTGGTGGGGAGGGCCAAAGGGTCCAGACTGTACCAGGTACCACTGTCAGAGAGGGTTACACCACAATGCCTATAAAATATTTTTATAGTGTGTCATCAGAAAAGTATTCTTTTAATAAAAATATCCGTGTACTTATTAAAACAGCAAGAGCAATTTTTATAAACATACCTTACATGTACCAGTATACCCACAAAGCTAGAACTCTATAATAACTTACTTTTGAACCTTCTAATGTGCTGTGGCCAGAGATGTCATCATTATTCAATTACATGATGCCTGTGGTTTCATCTGCACTTGCTATAAGCACACTTTAGGTTTATAGTCATTTATTTTGTCATTTTTTCTACTGTATTGGGGATAATATTGTGTTAATTGGTACTTGTGAATCTATATTAACAATTTGGGGGGAGATGTAATTTTTAAAATAGGAGAAAGGTTTTGTTTTATTTTTTTAAGGCTTCTCAGTTACTAACAATATTGTCTAACGAATAGTGCTGTGATTTAATGACTAAATACTTCACAAAATGATTTTGTTCTTGTCAGTTGCCATCCAGTTGGTCCAAAGCAAAGTGACCATGTGCACAAAGAGGGAAGCCCTGCTCAGTCCTGTGCCATCCCCGCAGTGGTCCCTGTGCGTGAGCTCATGGTCCCAGCCACTGCGTCAGTCCATCTCATTGAGAGCCCTCCTCGTTCCCTCCGCCCCTTTTCTCACCCAGCATGATGTCCTTCCCCAGGAACTGGTCTATCCAAACAACATGTCCAAACTATAAAAAGATGTAAGACAAAGCTCTCCATCCTTGCCTCTAAGGAGTACAGGGGTCCTCTGGCCGTACTTTTTACAGGACAGATTTGTTTGTCTTGTTGGCAGTCCAGGGTACGTTCAATATTCTTGGCCAGCACCACAATTCAAATGCTTGATTCTTCTTCACTTTTTCTTATCCAATGTCTGTCTAACTTCACATGAATATGAGGCAACGGAAAATACCATGGCTTGGGTCAGGTGCACCTTAGTCCTCAAAGTAACCTCCTTGCTTTTCAATACCCTAAAGAGATCTTGTGCAGCAGATTCACCCAATGCAACTTGTCTTTTTATCCCAACTGTTGCTTCCACAAGAATTGATTGTGGATCCAAGCAAGACAAAATCCTTGACAACTTCTATCATGATGTTACCTATTGGTCCATTTATAAGGGTTTTCATCTTCCTTACATTGAATTGTGATCCAAACTGAAAGCTGCAATCTTTGATCTTCATCAGCAAGTGCTTCCACCTCTGTTCCCTTTTAGCAAGCAGGATGTTATCTGCACATCAAAGGTATTTACTAAGCCTTCCTCCACTCTTGATGCCACAATCTTCTTCATATAAGCCAGCCTGTCTGAGGATATGCTCTGCCTACAGATTGACTAAGTGTGGTGGACAGGATACAACCCTACCACACACCTTTTTTGATTTTAAACCATGCAATACTCCCTTGTTCTGATGCACAACTGCCTCTTGATCCATGCACAAGTTCTTCATGAACACAATGAAGTGTTTTGGAATTCCACTTCTTCTCAAGAATATCCATAGTTTGTTAAGGTTTACAGAACCTTTGAATATTCAATGAAGTATAAAAATATTTCTTTTGTTGTTGTTAGTTTTCATTTAAACTAAGAAATATTACATCTAAAGAAGATACTACTAGTTGTATTCACTGAATATTATACTACAAATAAATTTGTAGGAATTAATATTTTGTACAGTTTTATATGGAAGAAGGGCCATGGCCTCTTGTGGTGAGCGATGGAGGCACGGAGACACCAAGAGTAGCAGTACTGCTGGATTAGCAGCAATTATGTTAATGAGCAAGGGACAATTCAGAAAAGGGCAGGGAAAGTTCTTGCACAATTTGAAAAACTTAATGGCAGGCTTAATATTTCCTGAATTATGTTAAGTTTATTTGAGTAAGCTGAGAAAAAGTGATTTGGTTATATGTGATCTTTTATTTGAAAAACTTAATGGCAGGCTTAATATTTCTTGAATTATGTTAAGTTTATTTGAGTAAGCTGAGAAAAAGTGATTTGGTTATACGTGATCTTTCATCTTTCTATCAAGTGTAAGGCATTTTGTTTTGCTTGTTACTTTTCTTGATCTTTCATGTCTTTATTTTAATAATAGAAATCTTTCATTATCTTTATTTTCCCCAAATTTCAGTTTCTCTTTCCAGGGAGGATAGACTTTTCCCTTTAGGAAGAAATCTGCCTCTACAACTTATTGCATTGACTCTGGTGAGCTCTTCTTGAACACAACAGATGTCTAAGATGCCATTAACATCTGACCTTTTCTCTAAATCACATGGTCAATCTATTCTGCCATATTACCTTTATTGGTAACCTGAGAATTCTAGACTTTCTTCCCATGGTCTTTGGAAAAATGAGATTAACAGTATTATAAATCAATTTTTATCCAAGTAATATCATTTACTGACATGGCATTTTGAGGTATAGCCAAATGGCTGACTATTTCACCTGTTCTGAATATATTGCTTTGGCTTTTTCCCAGTCTTTCCTTTGAACTGCAAGAGGGAGTTTTGCATAAGGATTTAATAAGAAGCCTCATCATGAGCTAGAAGTTCACATTTAAGCTTGGAATCAATGAGAAAGCAGAATTTGTCATTAGGCTACATTACATTCTCCCAAGCCTCCTTCAGGTGTATCAGAGAGCTCACCTATGAGACCAAGGGACCAGGTTGCAGCAGCAACATCAAAAAGCATCATGGATTCTTAAAGGTTAACATAAAAGCAGCTGCTGTCTGGTGGACTGTAATTCATAGTGACCAGGTATGTGTCAGGGTAGAACAGTTCCATTGATTTTTCAATGGCTAATTTTACACAAATAGAGCACCAGGCCTTTCTCTGCAGGTGACGCTGGTGAACTACAATCTCCAATCTTGGGGTTTTCAACTGGGTGTGTTAACCATTTAAACCATCTGGGTGCTCTTTGAAGGCACCCTGGTGGTATAGAGAATTATGCATTGGGCTGCTAACCTCAGGGTCATTGTTAGCCCTTCAGCCACTCTGTGGGAGGAAGGTGAGGCTGTCTGCTCCTGCAAAGAGTACAGCTTCAGGAGTCCTAGGGAGTCATTACACACTGTTCTATAGGGCTGCCTTGAGTCAGAAAGGACTTGGTGGCAGGGGATTTTTGGTTTGGGATTTCATTTACATGCTATTGTTTTTCCTAGATGCCACCAAGTCAATTCTAACTCATAGCAACCACATAGTAATGCTCCATTTTTACCACTAAAAAATGCGTGGTAAATGAAACCAGTATCTAGGTCAGAGGTTCGCGAACTATGGCAGATGGGTTGCATAATCATGTTCATTTTATTTTTCATTGTCCATGGCAGAATTGAATTCTCTTAGTGAGCCTGTTTAACATATAAAGAAAACCTAAAACATTTACTACCTGACCTTTCACAGAAAAAGTTTTCTGGCCTGTCATCTAAAATAGATGCTTCCAGTTAGATCAGATACATGAATCAGTAAAAATGGGAGAATAAAAGATGCTTACCAGCAAAAAAGTGCTCTCCCAAAGCCAACATTTCCTAGATTGGACTGAAGGTGATGAACACAGAACAAGGACAAGCTGTGTACGTGTCCTTTGCTAATAGTCTTGACCACTCACTCGTTCTCCCTCTCAGCCCTCAATCGTGGACTGGTAGTTTGATATCAGAAGTTTGTATGCATTATCATCGAGCCCTGCTTTTTGAAGGATCACCTCCAGGTAACTCGTTCCCCTTTATTTTCCTGATTTCTCTCCAGCTCTGCAGGACCGCTAGACTCTCAGGTGCTACCTTCCCACCTCTGGGTCAGTCAGCCTCCTCCAGGCACCTATTTGACAAAGAAAAGCCACTGGTCTGCATCATTGCATTCCATTGCTATTAGGAATTCTGCGATCCAAATGTCCCATTTTGGTCTTTAGATATAAGCACCCAGTTTTGAACTGATTAACATGGGGCTTGAACAGTCCATGAATGCAGAATAAAATCTGCCTTCAGGGCCAGTCTCTGGACAGCTATATTGACTCATTCTTTCTTCATTTCTCGCTAACAAACATTGAACTTATTCTGTTTACTCGCTGTGACCAGAGGGAAGCCTTGGGCAAGGGACCTACTCCTTCCAGGCAGCATGGTCATAAGATATTGTGCATCTCCAGTGAATGTCTGTGGACCAAAAAAATAAACCCTTAAAAACAAGGCAATTCCACGAATAAAATGCTGCGGTGAGCCTTCAAGTCCATCTGAATTCTAGTGACCATACAGGACAGCATCACTGCCCCCACAGCGTTTCAAAGGCAGCGATCTTTATGAAAGCCAAATTCTACATCTTAATCCTGTGGCGCAGCAGCTGGTGGATTCAAACTGCTGACCACTGTGTTAGTAGCTTGGCACTTTACCTTTATACCGCAGGACTTCTTAAGTAGTGACAAGATGACCAGAATTTAGCGATAAAATAATACATCATGATAGAGGATAAAAGAAGGAGTGAACACTGAAAAGTGTCTGAGGACTTGAAGTTGCACTGATTTAGAAAAATAAACCAGGGCTTTCTTTTATAGCAATAATATTGACTTTTTCATTTAAGATATCTGGAAAAGAGATTTTCCAATCTTGCCTCAGCATGCTATGAAACTTCAAATATGTACTTCTACATGTTTTTATTTACATTTCAAATGTATAAGTATATCAAGAATAAGACTCAGAAAGGGAAGTCCCTTCAATTTCTCCCACTGCATGGTTACTAATAATAAATAGGTATCAAAAGGGGAAATCCCATCAGCTCCAGACGAGTTGAAGCACAGCTCCCTGAGGGAGGGGCTGTGGAGTGTGTTCTCCCAGGAGCGTCTACAGGGTGGAGCAGCAGGCATGGACTGCCTCCTATGCAGGTTGCATCATATTTATACATATCAAGACTTTTAAAATAATAGATATAGAAAGTGTCAGGATTCTGCTGTTTCAAAATTCCTGAGAGTATATTGGAAGTATAAATTATGTAGGGTTTGATTTGTTATTAGATTCATAAATTGTTTGCATCTTAACATTGTTCCTTATCTAAGTGACTTTGGGCATCCCCTTAATTTCCCTGAGTCTCCGGTTTCCTTTCTGTAAATTGAATATGGATACCTTCGGACAGGTGTTCTCAGGAAACATGAGGACAGGTGTCCTCATAAAAACACATGTGGTTATCTTAACATGAGACCCAGCCATGCATTAAATCATAGCCATCGACGTAAATGTGCGTTACTATACTTCACATGTACAATATGCTTTAACATAATTTCTTTCTCATTTTCTAAAATACAAGTTGCTTAAGTTATGTGGAAGAAATGTATTATTTTTTCGTGAATTTTCCATGAACTTTTAAAAACCTCCTTGAGTGTGTACAAATTCCTGGCTTCACAAGATAAGTGATTTTTGTTTTGCTTGTTTGATTTTACTTTTTTAGTGTATTTATTTATTATTTTGGGTTTGTTTTGTTTTTAGGGTTATCCTAAAATATTTGAACTATTTTTCTGCCTTGGTGATTTTAATACATAATTAAATATTTCTTTTATATGGAGCTTACCACAGGGCGTCAGGGAGAAAGATGAGGTTTTCTACTCTGGGAAAGACTTTCAGCCTCAGGCAACTACAGGAGCAGTTCTTCCTGTTCTACGACATCACTATGAGTCCGAATTGGATCAAAAGCAGTGAGTCTGGAGTTTTTATTTGGCCCTTATTTTTCAATGCTGCATATTAGGATAGAGATGGTTAGGCTTATAAATTTTCAAATTTGTTTTTCTGGTTAAAATCTCAAAGTTGACTTTTTCCCATTTTGCACTAATTCAGCAGATATTTAAGAAGTTCTTTCTATGTATTAGGCTATCCTAATACTATAATTTATAATAACATTCATAATAATCTATGCCTGGAAGAACTCCTACTTTAGATTGATACTTCTCTCAATTAGTAAATAAATAGAACATTCGGAATATATGACTAAATCGTGAGCCAAAATAGTCATCTCATCCCCAAGCAGCATGCTAATTCCCATGGATTCCCTTCATAGATCAGGAAAAGTAGTTTGCTAGAGCAGTGGTCCTGAAGCTTACTTGCGCATCAGAATAACCTGGAAATCTTGCTACAAAGACATATGTCTGGGATTTTCCTTACCCAGAATCGTATTCAGTAGGCTGTGGCTAGATTTGTATTTTGAAAATGCTTCCAAATAGTGCTGAGACTGCTGGCCCAGGGACCACGCTCTTAGAACATCGCCAACTCTACAAGGTGAGGCTGGCACAGAGGAGGTTCTCCAGGTGGTGCACAAGAACATCAAGTTTGCAACAATCAGGGGTGGGGTGGGGTGGGGGTGTTGAACAGAATGTTAGCTCTACTAATGCTGAGCTTTCTTAAGCCATTTTTTTTTTTTTTTTACTTCTCTTCAGTCTTGCAGAGCAACTCCAATCTGCCTGGTTCAGCTCTATGCAATCAGTTCTTTAGTTTCTATTTCTAATTCCTTCATCTCCTCAAAATTCAAATCTATAACTTGGCATATTTTTTTCTAAAAGTGTACTGTGAATAAAAATAAATGGATGATACTTACCTGGCAGGGGAGATACCATGATCATGAAGGTGGTTTTCCCAAGGCGAGGCTTATCCATTGCACTCCAGATGTGCTGACCCCTGCGATTTCCCCAAATGTGGGAAACTCGACTGCATAATTTGTGGTAGTGGGGGACTGCGTTCGCGCTCTCCCCTTAAAAAGAAAAAAGGATGAATAATAGTATCTGTAATGGCCCAAGAACTGTAGGTTCCTCTGTCAGTTCTTTTGTCTCTCCATCCCTGTGGTGGTTTAAAGAATGAGGTCTCATTTTCAAACAAACTTATAGTTTATACTTACAATTTACATCATCAAACCGCATGCTTGTAGGTGTGGCATGAATTCGAACTGCACACTCAAAGAGTATTCAATCTAATTGAAGTAAAGAAACAATACAAAGTGAAACACAATTACGGGTCAAAAAGGGGTTATAATGATTTATAGCTTTATAAGAATTCACAGAAGGAAGAGAGTGAAATGTCCCAGAAATGTTAGGGTAGCTGGATCTATAGAGAGGAAAGGAAAAGAATGAAACGCAGAAAGGAGGAAGAGAATAGGGTTTCACCATGAGAAGACAACGAGAATCATTATAAACTATGCGACTGATTGACCTAGAAAAATGATGATATGATGGGGAGTCGGAGAAAAAGTGCCTTAGAATCAATTGGAGAATGTAGGTTTGTTTATATCATCAATATTAATAAAGATGCGGGAGCACACACACACAAAGATGGAGGAACAACATGTCAGATGAATTTTTGACTTGATGTTAAAAGATTGATTGGTTATGATATTCTTTCCAGAGTAAAGACGAAGACCGAGGGCAGAGAAATAGTATAAAGGAATGAGGACTGATGAGACACCTCTCCTGGAGACCATACAATGATAGGCACTCTCAAATAGAGTGTCTACTCTTAAAGGAAATTGGACTTTGACATTGAAAGATAATTGGGACTTTTGAGATAAAGGCAGAGAATGTAACAGTAGCAAATGTAACAGATAATAAATTTAACTGTACTGAAATCATAAAAGTGTGTTCTTAACCACAGTGGGATAAACTTAAGTAAGAATAACAGAAGAAAACAAGCAAAGTAAAAAAGTATGTCAATTTTTATAGCCCTTTCCAAAATTACAACCAGATCATAGGAAAAAAATCACAAGCTAAATTATTTTTAAAAATAAGCAATGTACCCAAATGCAGAATGTTTTTAATATAGCTTAGCTATGTTGGTATATTAAATATTTTATGTTCTATAAAGAATCACATTGAATATACTGTTTATTATTGCCATAGAAGTATTTTAAAACAGATTTGAATAAAATAATATTTTAATTAAAAATACTTTTAGATAAATAAAATTAAATATATATCAAAAACAGTCAAAACAATGGTATAAAAATAATTTATAGCTGTAACTACCTATACTGAAAAACTGAAACTATCTCAAATTAAAAGTTTAATGACCCACCTAAGAAAACAATAAATAGAGAAGTAACCATAACTCAAAGAAATCGTAAAGGAGGAAGTTATAAAGATTAGGTAAAAATAAATAAATAAAATGAAGAAAGGCAACAAAACCAAAGTAAATTCTTTGAAAAGTTCAAGAAAATTGACAAAGTTATGACAGAGAGAAAGATATGAGATTGCTAAAATATGAATGAAAGAGAAATCTTCACAACTTTTTCTTACAAAATCAAAAAAGATAGATTACCCTAAATAATTCTGTCAAGAAAGTAGATGATCACGATAAATGGGCAAAATCCTAAGAAGAAATTACCTGACAAGAAAAAGAATAGAAAAATAGAAATTCAAAATATTGATATAACATATAAAGGGGTTGAAGAACTGGAATACTTTATCTAAATAAAACTTAGGCTGAGATTTTTGAAGGGTGAGTTCTATCAAATATTTAAATAATAATAGACACTGTAGCTTTTCAAAATCTTCCAAGAACCTGCTCTGTGAGCTCAATATTGCTTTGACATCAAAACCAAATGTATCACAATAAAGACCAAAAGAAATTATAAAATATAAAGACAGAGTTCCTCTAGAAAATATTGGCAAGTTGAACTCTACACCATAAAAAATTTGTAATATACTACCATCAAGTGTGATTTAAATCAGGAATGTAATTTGGGCTTAATATTTAAAGTAACCAATGTTTTAAAAGTTACTTATATTCTGTATATTAATCTAATATATGTTTTCCCAAATTTCTGCCAGTTTTTATGTTATCTCTTCATTCTCTTTGCTGCTTTAATTTTGATGAATCCAATTTATTTGTTTTTCTTTTCCTTTTGTTACTAATGCTTTCAGTTTAAAGATAAACAACACAATTTAAAAATGGGCATGATAGCCCAATAGACATTTCTCCCAATAATAAATTCTAGTGGCCTAAATGCCATCAAAAGATGTTCAACATCATTGGTCATAAGTGAAATGCAAATCAAAATAAATCCAATCATATGTCTATGATTAAATACAACAATGGAAAAGAGCAGGTGTTGAATAAGATGGGGGGGACTGGAACATTCATCCACTGCTGGTGGGATCTTAAATATTACACCGCTGGGGAAAAGAAGTTGATTGTTTCTTGAAATGTTAAACATAGAATTGGCATGTGCTCCAACAATTCAAGTCCTAGGTACATACCCAAAGAACTAAAAGCAAGAACATCCAAGAAGGTACTTGCCCAATACTGTGCATTATAGTTCTATTTATAAAAACCAAAAGATGGAAATATTGTAAATTGCTCAGTAGATAAATGAATAGACAAATTTTGGTGCATCCACCCAATGTACTATTATTCAGTCATTAAGATAAAATTGGCGTGCATGACACAGCATAGATAAACCTAGAAACAATTATATTAAGTGAAAGAAGTCAATCACTTATGACAAATATTCTATAATCTGATTTACATGAAATGTCTCCAATAGGCATGTGTATAGAGCTAGAGGGAGGGGGAAAGAAAAGAAGGAAGCAATGCTTAGTGAACACTGAGAATCTGAAAAATCTTAGGAACAAATCAGGAATGGCTAAGAAATGTTTTTTACAAATTGCTATTTTTTAAATAAAATGGCTAGTTTAATATAACATGATCATAATTAATATCACTGAACTTATATGTGGAGTTTATTGAACTGGCAAAGGTTTTACTAACAACTATTAAAATTCAATCATATTAATAAAATGAGCAAAATTCTTATGATCATAGCAATCAATTCAAGAAAAAAATTATGAAGTCCAATATATTTCTGTAATAAAGATTTTTTAACAACCTAGAAATAGGAAAGGGAATTCTCAACTTTATAAAGGTCGCATATGGGTACTCAAATTTAACCTCATACTTGAAGGTGATAGGATTTTTTGCTAAAATAAAAAACAAAAATGTGGCATTTTCTCTTGCTGTTCACATTCTATATAGCCAAGATAAGGGAATAAGGAAAAGGAAGCAAAAGTCCAGATAGGACGATTGCAGACAATATGCAAAATCTAATAAGCACATTTTGAAATAGAAAGTGAATCCGAGAATTCTACAGGACAGATAATATTGAAAACTCAATTTTATTTTAACACATTAAGAATGAATAAAAGAAAAATGAAACAAAGAAATAGTCATAAAATCCTCAAAAAGAATCAAATGTTTAGGAACAACTTTAATAAAAGGAGTATAAAATGTGTGCTCTCGGAATTACAAAACATAAAAGAGAGAAATTAAAGAAGATTTATATAAATACATATTCTATATTCATAGATTTTAAGGTAACTAGATTTTTAAAATCATTTTATTAAGGGGCTTTTACAGCTCTTATCACACTCCATATATATACATCGATTGTGTCGAGCACATTTGTACATATGTTGCCATCATCATTTTCCAAACATTTTCTTTCTACTTGAGCCCTTGATATCAGCTCCTCATTTCCCCCCTCCCTCCTCAAGCTACCTCCTTCATGAACCCTTGATAATTTATAAATTATGAATTTTTTTATGTCTTATACTGACCACTGTTTCTATTGACCCACTTTTCTGTTGTTCATTTCCCTGGGAGAGTGTGGGGTGTTAAAATGTAGATCATTGTGATAGGTTCCCCCTTTACCCCCAACTTTACCTTACCCTCCTGGTATTGCTACTCTCATTATTAGTCCTGAGGGGTTTATATATGTCTTGGATTCCCTGTTTTATGAGCTCTTATCTGTACCAATGTACATGCTCTGGTCAAGCCAGATTTGTAAATTAGAATTGGTGTCATGATAGTAGGTGGGAGAGGGGAAGGAAGCATTAAAGAATTAGAGGAAAGTTGTTCGTTTCATTGGTGCTATGCTGCACCCTCGCTGGACCGTCTCTTCCTAATGATCCTCTATGAGGGGATGTCCAATTGTATACAGATGGGCTTTGGGTTTCCACTCTGCCCTCCCCCTCAAAATTAGATTTTATCAACTTGAATTTGTATGAAAGTGTAGGATTAAAGGCTAATCTGTCAATCACGTCAAAGACTGATTATGCCTCCTTGGGAGTGTGGCCTTTTTATAAGGGAGAATCTGGTTAGCTTTTCTCTCTGCCCCTTTGTCTCTACTGGTCTCCATGGGCAGCATTTAGTGGCCTGTCAAACCCTGAGACCTATCAGAGTACTCTCATATTTGCATGATATCTGTAAGAGTTCCCAATAAAAGGATAATTTTTTTTTAAACTACCTAGAAATAAACCTTCATATTTATGATCAATTAATTTTTGACAAGGGACCAAGATGATATGATCAAAAAGAATATTCAATAAATGATGCTGAGAAAGCTGAATCTCCATTGCAAAGAATGGTATTGGAATAGCATTGTTTACTGTTGTCAATTTTGAAATTTTTAAGAGCAAAAAAGATGAATATTAATGACCTTCAATTTAGCCCTCGTTTAACCACCAAATGACAAAAGAATAAAATAGATACTCTGTACTTCTTCAAAAATAAAAGTGTGTTTCAAAAGACAATACCAAGAAAATTTAAATCCATCAGACATCAACAATGATAAACTTCAGTCTGCATCTTCTTATTTAACTCAAATTTTGTCATTGGTCTACTGGTATACTCATGTACACTTTTTAAGTTATCCCCAGTGAAATTGCACTTCTATGTGACATTAATTATATTGCTAAGTAATTTATGAATAGTATTTAATCACCTTTCTCTTGAATGGGCATGTGATGGTTACATAATCTGTCAACTTGTGAAGGGGTGGAGGACAGATTGTGAATCAGGCCACAGCCAATGATACCTCTCTGTGGGCATGACCTTCTGCTGAGTATCTTGGGATCTGCTGTCTTCCTTCTTGGAGGCAGGACACCCTTTCTCTGCTTGTCTCCCTGTGAGACATGTCTGTTGACAAGCCACATGGAGCTATGATTATGGCAGCCAGAGCCTTAGAGCTGGAGGAGCCATGTGAGGACCCACACCAGTGCTAAGATGCTTCCATACCACTGGATTCCTAAGCCTTTCCCCCCACTGGTTTGTGATCTTCCTGTACTCAATGTTATTGCATGTGTTGTGTGAGTCTAAAAAGGAATTTATGGACTAGTATCGACATATGGATTAATATCAATCCTATGGACTTGATCTGGACGGGGCTAGTATGGTTTCTTGATGTACAATTGCTCTTTGATAAAAGCTCCTTCCTATACTTATAAGCGTCTCTGGATTTATTTCTCTAGTTCACCCGGACTAACACAGATATCTTTCAGTTATTAGCCATGAAATATTCTTCCAAATTACTAGGCATAAATAAGTGAGTGTGTTCAGCATTGTATCCATTTGTTAAAAAATCTCAAATGGTGTCCCATCCATGTTTTCTCTCCATGTCTTCAGTGTAGCTTCTTGCTTCAATACTATCAGTTCTTGCTACTTCCTGAATTAGCTGAATATCAAATCATGACTTTTGGTGCAGTGACCGTGCATATTCCCCCCACCCGCCTTTTTGTGTTGATGTTCTTGTGTAGTGTAATTCAATATCGCAACTTGAGGCTTGCGTTTTTTTCTTCAGTTCCTCGAGTTGAGAAGTGTCTGGTGTGCTCTATCCTATTGTTTTTCTAACTCCAGTTCTTTGCACATCTCGTTCTCATATTGATGTTGTCTTCTGTAATTACCATTGGAGATCTTTTTCTCAGCTTTGCTTCATCATTTCTCCCATTTTCTTTAGTTTTTCTATGTTAAAGAGTGAGCTGCAGAGTATTTTTAAAATTTATTTTTGTCTCTTTCCCGCTTTTCTGCATATAAAATTTCATAAGCACACACACACACACAAACCCCTCCTCTGCCCAGGCTATTCTGCCTCATACTGACCCTATATAGGGTTTCCAAAGCTGGAACACTTTGCAAAAATAAAGAGCCTCATCTTTTCTCCTATGAAGCAGTTGAGGGGTTTGGATCGCTGACCTTGTAGACAGCAGTCCACTCCTACTTGACAGTGTGCCACCCATGCAGTAGAATAGCTAAAAGCAGAATGCTGAATAATAATAAGTTCTGGAAAAAATGTG
Source organism: Echinops telfairi (assembly GCF_000313985.2). NCBI lineage: Eukaryota > Metazoa > Chordata > Mammalia > Afrosoricida > Tenrecidae > Echinops > Echinops telfairi. The sequence continues at coordinate 35,183,726 of NW_022111368.1, forward strand.
GCAAAATTAGAACCCTCAACTAATGCTAGTTGGATTGCAAAATTTTGAATCACTATGGAACAATCTGGCATTCTCTCAACTTTTAAACACACAGTTACTATATGACTTATCAATCTCTCTCTTAGTCAAGTTAATCAAATAACCTCCACCCCACTACCATGATCCCAATTCTATCTTACGTATCCGGCTGGACCAGAGGAAGTGTACTGGCACAGATAGGAACTGGAAATACAGTGAACCCAGGACAGATGAACCCCCCAGGACCAGTGGAGAGATTGGCAATGGCGGGAGAGTGGAGGGAAGGAGAGGGAGAAAGGGGGAACAGAGGACAAGGTCTACATGTGGCCTCCTCCCTGGGGGAAGGAAAGCGGAGGTGGGTGAGGGAGACATGGGATGGGGTTAGATATGATAAAATAATAATAAATTATAAATTATTGGGGGTTCGGGGGGAGCGGGGAGGGAGGGGGAAAATGAGCTGACACCAGGGGCTCAAGTGGAATGTGGGTGTCATAAGAATGATAAAGTCAACATATGTACTAAAGTGCTGGACACAGATGACGTATGTACGAATTGTGATGAGTTGTATGAGCCCCTAATAAAATGATTATTAAAAACAACAACAACAAATATAGAGATGTGAGAAGACTTGCTTTGACTTTTGACATTTTAAACTTCTGGATCTGGAATCTGGAGTCGATTTGGCTTCCCTCTCCTTCGCTTCCAGTTCTTGAGATCTGAGTTTTGATCTGTGATCATGGATTTCATGAAATTCTGTAGCCTTGTGGATGAGGCGGGTCCTCCGGGCCAACTTCTGAACCTCCGCCTTGTGACTTAACAGCCCCCACAACCAAAACCGCTTTTTAGAGACAACCACCCACACATGACCCAGAGTCTCCCAGACCTAACAGCTATCCTATTAAGGACACAACATAAAATTTGGGGGTAAATAAGAGATTTGGCAGTGTAGCAGGATACAAGATTAATATAGAAAGCTCAATCAGATTCTTGTATACTATTGAGCATAATACTGGCTGAGAGTAAGCCTGACCTGAAGTACTTGCTGATGAAGATCAAGGATTTCAGCCTTCAGTATGAATTACAACTCAATATAAAGCGGAGCGGAGTCGAGCTGGTTGCAGTCACGGAGCTCTGGTACTGAGCGGGCTGGGTCTATGGTCACTCCGCCGGCTGGTGCTTTTTCATCAGGACAAGCTGTGTTCCATGGCAGGGAACTTTTGGCAGAGCTCCCACTATTTGCAATGGATTTTGGATAAACAAGACCTTTTGAAGGAGCGCCAAAAGGACTTAAAGTTTCTCTCAGAAGAAGAGTATTGGAAATTACAAATATTTTTTACAAATGTTATCCAAGCATTAAGTGAACATCTTAAATTAAGACAGCAAGTTATTGCCACTGCTACAGTCTATTTCAAGAGATTGTATGCCAGGTATTCTCTGAAAAGTATAGATCCCATATTAATGGCTCCTACTTGTGTGTTTTTGGCATCCAAAGTAGAGGAATTTGGAGTAGTCTCAAATACAAGATTGATTGCTGCTGCTACTTCTGTATTAAAAAATAGATTTTCATATGCCTTTCCAAAGGAGTTTCCTTATAGGATGAATCATGTATTAGAATGTGAATTTTATCTTTTAGAACTAATGAATTGTTGCTTGATAGTATATCATCCTTATAGACATTTGCTCCAGTATGTGCAGGACATGGGCCAAGAAGACATGTTGCTTCCCCTTGCATGGAGGATAGTGAATAATATCTACCGAACGGATCTTTGCCTGCTGTATCCTCCTTTCATGATAGCTTTAGCTTGCCTGCATGTAGCCTGTGTTGTACAGCAGAAAGATGCCAGGCAATGGTTTGCTGAGCTTTCTGTGGGCGTGGAAAAGATTTTGGAAATAATCAGGGTCATTTTAAAACTCTATGAATAGTGGAAGAATTTTGATGAGAGAAAAGAGATGGCAACTATTCTTAGTAAGATGCCCAAACCAAAACCACCTCCAAACAGCGAAGGAGAGCAGGGTATAAATGGAAGTCAGAACTCTAGCTACAGCCATTCTTAAAACATTTCAAAGATTTTCATAGTGGACCACTTGGAAATAAACCATTGGACAGATTTCAATAATGTCTTCAATGGAATGCAAATGAAAATGAATAGTTGGTTTCTGTCAAGCACTTTGGCAAGTGATTTTATTTTTGCAAAATAATTTTCCTTACCTGGTTTGATTTTACTGCATCATTGATTAAAACCTCTTAGTTATAAAAATTTTGAAAGGTTCTAAGGAACCTGCAGATAGACAGACATAGACATATCAAGATTTATAGCTCTTTGATTAGTATAATTATTTTAAGTTGAATAATGTAATTCTAAAATTTGGATTTGTAGCTTTTTATTGTCAGGAAATGTGAACATAATTTGTTTTAAATTCTCTGGTCACTGAAGGACCAGAACAAGGACAATAAAAGTCAAACATCTGAGGGCTTTTCTCGCTCTTTAACTTAACTTTGAAGCTGTATTTAAGGAATCAAATCTTACAAAATCCTGGAAGATTTTGGTAATGATGTTGATGATTTCAGGGAAAATAATCAAGTACCTATTGATTTAAAAGTATATTTTATTCAGTAGTTTTGGTGTCTTGCCAGGGAATATTCTAGCCCAGTCTAGCAGGAAAGTGCAATATGTATAGCAAACATATTTTGATGTTTTAAAAGTTACATTAATTCTGTAAACATTTTGAAATTCTGGGCAAACTTTAAAAGAAAAAAAAGATCCTACATGAAGTTATTTGCAATCGAGTCACAGTTAATCAGGCATTTAAAATTTTTTAATTGGCTAAAACACCATAATATGGTTAAAATTTGGTAAACTTTCTGTGTTAATTTTTACTGTACTGTGAAAAAACTTTATAATACATACATCCCTTACTTTATGTTTTTGTTTTAGTGTGACATCACAGATTTACTACAGATATCCTGAGCCAAGAACACAATCAGGTTTCAGGCCAGTTTGGTATGAGCTATTCTAAATTCTGGTGTGAGTGTAGGAGTTCAGGCTCAATGTCATCTTAGTGGGGCTGTGCTGTCTGTGGAACTTAATGAATTAATAATTTTCTTCAGACTTGAAGGAGAGTGGTAAATAAGATAAGGAGTTAAAGGATGTCAATGTACAATTTAAGGGTTAATTGTGGAAAACGGATTATTAAATGTTGAATTCCTAGTATAAGACTGCAAGAATAAAAGTAAGTTCTCAAAAAAAAAAAAAAAAGAAAAGAAAAATCCTCACACTTGGATCAATAGGTAATAACATGATAAATGGAGAAAGGATTTTGTCTTCCTTGGATCTACAATCAATGCTCATGGAAAGAGCAATCAACAGATCAAAGAATGCATTGGACTGGCTGAATTATGGTGCAGGCAAAAAAATTAAAGTACCATGGACTTCCAAAACAACAACAAATATTTCCTGAAGAAGTACAGCCAGAATGCTCTTTAGAAGCAAAAATAGGGAGACTTCAATTCAAGCATTTGGGGCATGTTATCAGGAGAGAAAATCCCTTGGAAAAGAATCTCATGCTTGGTAAAGTAGAGGGACAGAGAAAAAGAGGCAGTCCTTCAACAAGATAGATTGACACCATGGCTACAGCAGTGAGCTCAAACTAACAGTGGTGAAGATGATGTACACAGGGTGATGGTACCTAGAGTTGTTATTAGTTGGAACTAAAAACACCACCAACAATATCGGGTGGAACAAGATGTATCACAAAAAGAATCACAGGATGAGTCACTGTCCAAAAAAGAATTGTTTGAAGTGTGACCATTGAAGGAAGTCAGGTATAATCAAGAAAAACTATGGTTACATATTAATAAAAGAAGCACAGAGGGCTGTGAGATGACATGAGAACGTCATACATGAAGAAAGTAAAAGGTCATTAAAACGACAGGAAAGAAAGAAAAGATCAGTATATATCAGAAGAGACTCTGATGTGTGTCCTTAAGTGTAAAATAGCTAAAGCTAATGGAAGAAATTATGAGTTAAAATTGCTGAACAGAAAATTTCAAGACACATCTCAAGAAGAAAAGGAAAACGTTCACATGAAATATACAAAGATTTAAAGTAAGGAAAGTAAAGGGGGAAACATGCTCCACATTTCACAAACTGAAAGAATTGAGGAAAAACCTTAAGCCTCTAGTCACAATATTATTGAAGGATTCGTTGGGCAAAGTAATGTATAATGCAGGAATTACCAAAATCAGAGTGAAGGAATACATAGACACTGAACCAAAAATAATTGATTATTTATACTCATTAATAATTGGCATGCAACCCTTCCCAGAACTAGCATATGTTCAAGAGGTGATAGACTGAAGGAAGAACCCATGGTACACCGAAGGGATTAGCAAAAAGGAAGGGTCCAAGAATACCAACTGAAATAGTTCAACAAATAGATGTGCTGCTGGAAAATAAGACATTTGAGAGACGGCCTCCTGCCCAATCCACTTGGTCAATATTTGTCCCCATTCTGCAAGTGATCAAATGGAATCTGGAAATGGTCTAACTGTATCATTAATATAACACAAAAATAAAACTCCCAGAACATAATTGAAAAATTTTTACAGCAGTATATTTGCAAGGATATGTGAGACATTTAAATGATTCAGAAAAAACTTGAAATGATAAAAAGCATTGCTTATGTGAGATGGAGCCTTTGTAAAAACAAAAAATACCAGAAAGATGTTTTCTGTGTAGTATTGATTATGCAAATGCATTCGACTATACTGAGTCTGAAGAAATTATGAATAACATTTCAAAGGCTTGGAATTCCAGAACACTTAATTGTGCTTATGGAAAACCTGTATAAAAACGAAGAAAGAGTTCTTTGAATGGAACAAGAGGATAATGCACATTTTAGAATATCAAAAGCTGTGAAACAGGATTGTATCTTTTCACTGTAATTAGTCAATCTGTACACTGAACACATTTGAGAAACTGCACTAAGTGAAGACGAACAAGGCGTCAGAATTGGAGGGAGACGCAGTGATGAGTGGCTCTGTGCTACAAGCAAAGACGGCTTGAAGCACTTACTGATGAAGATGAAAAACTACAGCCTTCAGGATGAATTACAACTCAGTGCGAACAGCAAATGCCCTTCAATTGACCCAATGGTTAACATCGTAATAAAATAGAGAGAAAATGTAAGGTAGTAAGGGTTTTATTTTATTTGCATCCACAATCAATGTTCATAGAAATCAAACATTTTACTTGGCAAATCTACTGCACAAGATGTCTTTAAGGTGTTAAAGAGCAAAAATGTCATTTTGAGGACTAAGATCCACGTAAACCAAGTCACGGAATTTTCAAGTACCCCATATATGTGTGCTAGCTGGAAGTAATTAAGGAATGTCAAAGAAGGATGATGCATTTGAATTCTTAGGAGCTGTACAGGTGGTCCCACCTCACAGTGACCTTATGTACAACAGAACAAAACTCTGGCTGATCTGGAACTCAGCAGACTGGCGATGTTTGAGCTCATTGTAGCAGCCACTGCATCAATCCCTTTCTGTAAGTGTCTTCCTTTTTCCCCTAAGCCTCTGCTTTACCAAGTACGACTTCATTTTCCATGGACTGGCTTCTCCTGATAATGTGTCAAAGGGTCTGAGATAATGTCTCAACATTTTTTCTTCTAATTACAGATACCGTATATGCTCGAGTATAAGCCTACCCAAATATCAGCCAAGGCACTTAATTTTACCACAAAAACTTCATTAAAAATGTGCTGGGAGATTTATGAGCCTACATTTATAGGTTTAGTATTAAGGTAGCAGAAGGACATTGGGCCTCCACTCAAGTACTCCCTCAACACAAAAATACTTTCTTC
>NW_022111368.1:35190476-35198347 GCF_000313985.2 Echinops telfairi
TTTATAAACTATCAAGGCCTCATGAGGGAGGGGGGAGTAGAGAGGGAGGGGAAAAATGAGGACCTAATGCCGGGGGTTTAAGTGGAGAGAAAGTGTTTTGAGAATGATGTACAAATGCGCTTTACACAATTGATGTGTGTATGGATTGCGATAACAGTTGTATGAGCCCCCAATAAAATATTTTAAAAAGAAAAAAAAAAAGAGCAAGAAAGATGGGGGTCGCCTTTACTGAGCCATTTATCTCTTTGCCCTCCAGTCAAAAAAAAAATGTGCTGGGAAACATATATATGATACCACACACCATATACATGTATGTATGCACAAAAATATATCTCATATGTTCTGTTTTATCTATATAACACTAACTATTACAGTCAGGTTCTTATTTATTTAAAATCTGATATAATTCCCTGAGCTCTTTCTGCTAATATTATATGAATTATTTGACCAAGAGAAAAACTCTAAGGCTAATGGACACTTCAGATCCCAACTTTTCCTTCCACCATTCCAAAGAGATGAAACTTACAACTCTGACTTCATCTTTAGCTTCTCCTCTCATGATCTTTGCTCTCTAATACCAGGTGAAGAAATTCAGATAGTCTCTTTAAACTTGAGGGACCCCATGGAAAGAGCGTTCTGGATGAGAACTAGCTATGGGCATGAAACTAAGTTTAATGTTATAAGACATGAAACTGTCTTAGAAAACCCCCTTCAATCAAGTCTCCAAATGACTGGACCGCATGAGTGGCCATAGACAAGACCAGACAAGGAATTGACCAGCAGCCTCCAGTCCAGTTTGCTGAATTACAAAATAGTAAGCAACTAAAACGTCATAAAGCTCAAATTTCTATTGATTTTATCGCTAGTCAAAAGTGTTTCATCATTGAAATTAGATAAAATTTAAATTGTTAATCACTGAAATGAGTCATCTGTAAGCACATCAACACTGTCACTCAAAGCAGAGCTGCCCAAGAGCGAGGTCAAGGCTACGCGTCCTTCCACAAGCAGGCTGCCTCCTCTCCTCTTGCCAAGTGGCTGGTGAGTTTGAACAGTCAGGAGTTTAACCAGTGCACCACCAGGGCTCCTACTTAAAGGCCCTGAGTGAATGAGTGCAAGAATTTAATATGACAGACAGCTATTAATACAACACTTGAAACAGTCACTCTCCCAGATGATGTTAACATGCTCTCCAGGATTGGTTGGTATTTAATTGACACCTTCTTTTATGCACTGACATTCTCTGTATCCCACTTTCCTGGTCATTTTTCTTCATATTAAGTGCAAGGATGTACCCGGATTTATCCTAGTCTCCCATATTTCCTCTTTTCTTTTATTGGCCCACTGAAAGGAATACTTCCAAGTTAAGGGAATTTCCAATTCAAAACAGTAACTTTGTATTCTATTTCAAATCCGAAGTCTACGCTTATTTCAAGTCTTACTGTAAAGTTTTACTTTCATCTCTCCAAATGTAAGACTGCTACTTACATGAATTTACCATGTTAATATCTCTGTAGCATGACTGGCAGGAAAGATCAGCAGTGTATATGTCCATCTCAATCATATTATTTGATATGGCATGAGGAAAATGCTTCAAAACCTCAGTACTACCCCACTGTAACTTCAGGCATCATAGATTCATTCACTGGAATGTAAGGCTTTGTGCTCTATAAGCTTAATGTAACAATTCACTTACCACTGGATGGTATTTATCATTGTTAACCAAGACCTGGATTAACAGATAAGGAGGTGTTTGTTAATCACCAGAGATTAAAGGTTTCTAGGAATAAAACACAGATAGGAAGGGGTTATAGATAAGACAAAAATCTCATACATCTTTTTTTTCCAGAGATTTTTTTAAGGAAGCTCAAATTCCTCTTTGCTTGACCCCAGCCCTCTTATTCACATGTCACTTGAAAGATTATCCAGTTTGTCCTAAAGTGGGAATTCTTAAACAGAGTTATACATAACTCTAAGCCAAAACTTTATGCCATCATGTCAGTTGTGACTCAGAATGACCCTGTAGGACAGAATTAAACTGCCCTCTAAGGTTAGCTAGGAGCCTTGGTAGCATAGTGGTTAAGAGTTGGACTGTTAAACATAAGGTCAGCAATTCAAAACCACCAGCTGTTCCTCAGGTAAAATATGGGGCTTTCTATGCCCATAAAGAATTATAGTCTCAGAAAACCACAGGGGTGGTTCTGGTATGTCTTATAGTGTCACTGTGAGTCAAAATCAACTGAATGCCAGTGAGAGAGTGATAGAGTTTAATATGAGTCAAAAACTGATTCCGTGGATTAGGTATCAGGCATCTAAGACCCAGAACAAAATCATACCCAATATGCATGGGGGAGGGGGCATGGAGTGGCGACCCAATGCCCATCTGTAGACAATTGGACATCCCCTCACAGAAGGGTCCCAGGGGAGATGAGCCAGTCAGGGTTCAGTATAGCACCAATGAAACACACAAGTTTCCTCTAGTTCTTTGGTGCTTCCTTTTCCCCACTATCATGACCTCAATTCTACATTACAAATCGGATTAGACCAGAGCATGCACACTGCTACATGTAAGAGCCCGAAACACAAAGAATCCAGGATAGATAAATCCTTCAGACCCAACAAGGAGAGTAGAGATACCAGAAGGATTAGGGGACTGTGGGGAGAGAAAGGGGAAATGATCACAAGGATCCAACTAGAACCCCCTCCCAGGGGGATGAATAACGGAAAAGTGGGTGAGGGGCAACAGAAAATGGTGTAAGATATGAAAACAATATCTATAACTTATCAAGTGTTCATGAGGAAGGACAGGAGTGGGAAGGAGAGGTGGAGAAGAAATTGGGTGCTGATATCAGGGCCTCAAGTGGGAAGAGAATGCTTTGAAATGACGATGGTGGCATATGTGCAAATGTGCTTGACACACTGGATGAATGTATGAATTGTGATAAGAGATGTAAGAGCCCCCAGTAAAAGTATTAAAAACAAACAAACAAAGAAACAACTGACTGCATGGCAGTGAGATAGAGTTTACAAGGTTGTTATCTTCAGGGAAGCGGAGTGCCGCATTGTTCCTCAATGGAGCAGCTCCTGGATTCGAACCACTAACATTTAGGCTAGTAGTTCTTTAACTACTCTGCCACCACACACTAACTGAACTCACAGTAGACTATAAATAAATATGCCCTAAGCAGAAAACAGTTCTGATACAAACCTCTGGTGATGGCACAAGTGTGGAATTTTGTGTCCAAAACACATACATCTACACATATTCGCTTTTTATCATCCAAAGCTTATGATGTAATATATGTTCCAGAATCTTTAGAAAAAAACACTATAAAATATTTTGATTGTGTTGGATATCATGAAAACCTGGAGGAAAACTTGAGGAATATGAACTTGTAACTGTAAAAATATTTTCTGCTACAATTTTGTGTTTAGGGAAGATTGGAATAAAGCTTGGCATTCTCTTTCTAAGTAAGTTTAGGATTTGGATTGCGTGCTACAGACAGAAGTTGTCATCTCAGTCCATGAGCCTAGAAATAACACATTACCACAATTGGAAGCAAATCCTTTTGTGAGATTAAAAATAAGGGTGTAAAGGCAAATGTAGCTTTTTCTTCATAATGTTGGAGTTTTATGTTTTTCATTGATGGAATTGCATTAAAAGGGCCTGTAAAATGGTCTAGGAGAAGTGCTCAGTGTTTACTTGGGGTGTGAATCAGAAAGTTCTCCCAAAGAGTTCACTTGGACACATCTAAAGATCATCTGCAGCCTAGTTTCCTGGAGTGATTTGTTCTCTCTACTCTCACCATCCAAATGATGTCAATCTTTCACATTTCATTTCAAGGGCAACCATCAGGACAGTGTTTTCTGTGAGCACTGAGCCAACTTACCCAGGCCCCTTTCCTCTCAATTTCAACATAGTCCGCGCTTGTTCTACACCATTTTGGTGATTCCCAGGATTACCGGTTTTATATCCTGAGTCCCATCTCTTGGGATGAGCAATCCTGTGGTTGTGAGCTACATGTTGTATGTCTACGTATGTGAGTGTGTGTGTGTGCGTTGACGTGTGCACTCACACCCCATCCACTAGATTCGTTGTGAGTTGAAATGGGCCCATTGCACAGGCATCAGACAGTGTGGGCTTAAACCCCCTCACTGCCACACAACCCCTGTGTCTACTTAGTAGGCCACTCTGACCTTCTGTTTCCATTTCGGCCTACATAAAACACAAGCAGAAGCCCTGCTCTCTGCCTTCACTAGCTTCTTATAAGGATCACATTTTAAGTGAAAATTACTTAATAAACGATAAAGCACTAGCATGATGAAGGTGTTGTTTGCAGATCAGATGCCAAAAAGTTACGAAAAGATTGGTGTATGAATCTTGTTGCTCCCTCGAATTATACGTTATGTATAAATTACACGTTCATGCTAAACAGACTATATTGAGCAATTAAGCTTATTAGTATTCATCCGTTATTACTAAGATGGATTATTAACACACAGGCCATTAATGACACAATGAACAACATGGGATATTCAATCCTAGGCAAGAGAACTGGACACTATTTCACAAATCCCCATCCTCACTCTTAGAGGGAACACTGGAGCAGATGGGAATTTATACTTCAAGAGCTTCATGCAAGAGGAAACCCACCTTTACTATCGATTACTTTCTACCCCCAGACTTACTGCCTGCTTCTTGATCCCTAGTTCCTACTTGCTGGGTCTCTTACTACTGTGTAAATTTGTGTAATTGATTTTTCTATCAAAGATTTGGTTTCCTATCTGGAAGGAGAATTCCCCAGAGCATATCATGTAAACATAAAAAATATTTACTTGTGAGATTATCACAGAGTAATGTTAACTAAAAAGTGTTTGACAAAGTGGAATAAGCAAGGAAATCCACAGGTAGGAGGTTGAGTGTCATTGCTTTATTTTTCTTCTCAAGTGTTTTCTCTAAGTTGTAAATCAGACAGGCTGGAGTAACTTCTCCGTCCTTCTGCACCAGTATTTCTAGAGTTGAACCTGCCCCTGGATTCATAAGCTGTGTGATATTGATGATATTTACCCTTTCCAAGCAATAGCTTCATCATCTATAAAACCATATGTCCGAGACCATTTAAACTTATTGTAATATAAAAGGTGACAACTTACATCATAAATTCACTTTGTGAACTGCAAAGCAATATACTAGTATAAATAATCTCTATTTTAAAAATTGTTCTCACTTTGCCTCTCGGCTGGAAATGAGTCTGCGGCATTTGTAATAGCACTTGCTTTCACAGGATATGAGTTCCTGGGTGGGGCCTGGCTTTACTCTCATTTTGGTTTACGCTATTGATGCTGACATCCCAGAAACCCATTCTTAGCTTCCGGTTCATTACTGACTTAGCACCCAGCCTAAAGTGTGAATCAGAGTCTTAGCAAATTGCTGAGTTGATGCCTTGTAATAGGGGGAAAAGAGAGAAAGACCCAAGAGTTCAGAGGATTATGAAGTACATTATTCTTCTACTGAGATTTCTTCTTGCCCTGCTTCTAGAGTCACCAGCATTTTTGCTTTCTCCGGGAAACTATCATGGACCTAGACCTCTCTACAGGCACCAATTGGACTGGACCTAAAATCAATTGGTTACCCCAATTATTTAATACTAACTATGTAAAATCAAATCTTAGGAAGAGTCTGCAAGAAGACCAAAATAATATCAGGCATTTAATAGAAGACAAAATAAGCACCATAGTTGTAAAATAAAAGCAGACTGATAAAACAAATTGTTCAGATGTGCGAGATAAGTTATTTCTAGATTCTGTGAGAGTGGTAGCTACATAATATAATGTCAAGTTGATAAATAAGTACAGGGGTGGAGTCTAGCCTGTCAATCAGGTCACAGACTCATGATGCCTCCTTGTGGGTGTGGCCTTCTCAAGAGGATTCTGGGAACTTCTGCTCTCACGCTGCCTTCCTCTTCCTCTTGAAAAGCCAGGGAGACTTGCTGAGACCTGCAAAGAGCCCCTCCCTCTGCATCACCTTCCTATAGAAGAGCCACACTCAGAGCTGGAGGAGCCACAGGGAGACCCTCACCAGTGCTGAGATGCTTCCACCACCACTGGATCCACAAGGCTTTTTCAGGCAACAGCCTGTGATCTTCCTGCATTTGGCATCATTGCATGTGCTCATTGAGTCTGAAGTAGAATTTATGGACTAGTATTGGACTTCTGTGCTAATATTGGACTTATGGAAATGATCTGAACTGGGCTGGGATGTTTTCTTAATATACAATTACTCTTTAATATAAAGCTCTTTCTTATCCATATATGAGTGTCACTGGATTTGTTTCTCTAGTCAACCCAGCTTAACACAATGCCATGGTGAATTGATAGTACAGTACAGAAGTTAAAGGTATAATTTTGATGTTAAACAAAATCCTGATTTTCTAATTATTGGATATTGAGATTGGAAAAATCTCAATTCCTTAATCTCTCTGAGCCTTCATTTTTCCTGAAACAAAGAGTACCTCTTTTAGAATCAATTAGTGGATTAAACAATAATGAAGTAAAGAATTTGGCACATAATAAACACTCAAGTCATGTCAGAAGTATTACACCAGTATTAAAAGTTCATGGAAATTTTCCATAATTGCTTCGTTCCACTTTTCCAGAAGGTTTTGGCATGCTTTTTAGTTATGAGTTTGGTGTTGATAGACAATCACTGTCTGTACGCCTCAGAGCTCTCATAGCGAACACACAAACACAGAGGAAATATTTTCGTAACTGCCACACAGGGTTCTTATAGGAATAATTGTGATGTGTTTGTACTTCAGGAGGTTCCATTTAAATGATGGTTTTGGGGTGGTAGTGGCTTTATTGTGGCACAAATGGTTATGTATTTGGCTACTAACCGAAAAGTTAATGATTCAAATTCATATAGAAGTACTTCAGAAGAAAAAAAAGCTTGATGCACAAGTCTACTTCAAAAACATGAAGCTTCTATGATTCTGAATCAAAAATATAGCAATTGATTGTGCATTTAGTGGTCTCATTAAATAGTTGAAAGAGTGACTTAGAATAGCACTTCTTACTACAAAAACATGAATAACTGAAGAAGAATTGCTGTGTTTGAATTGTGGTTCTGGAGAAGAATCTTGAAATACCACAGGCTGCCAACTGGACAAACAAATCTGTCATAAAGAAGTACTGCCAGAGTGTTCCTTAGAGGCAAAGATGTCAAGATTTCTTCTTACATCCTTTGGACATGTTGTCAGGAGAGACCAGTCCCTAGTGACCAACATCGTGCTTGGTGAAGTAGCGTGGCAGTGAGCAAGAAGGTCCTCACTGAGATGGACGGCCCCAGTGGCTGCACCAATGGGGTCAAGCCTAGGAGCAGCTGCGAGGCTGGTGCAAGACGCGGCAACGTCTCCTTGTGCTGCGCATAAGGTCTCTATGGGACTGAACTAACTCCATGACACCTAGCAACAATAACAACAAGTACTGATATCTTTGGGAGAAGTTCTATGTAAATTCTCTATTAATTTGTTTTCTAAAAAATGAGATGTCAATGAGACCTTGAACATATAAAGTGTACTGAGGACTAGGCTGTTTCTTTCATACTTCTACTTTTATTTAGAGGCAATGCTGGGGAATTTTATTAGAGGCTTCCAGGAAGGGGAAGTATTAGCTAGTACCATTGACTTCTTCTCAGAGAATATGCATGTGGAGGTTTTTTAAGAGTTCCTCACATGGTACACAACATTTAGGGAACCTCAGTTCAAAAATGCTCTGTCCCACTTGATGACATTGGGTACACAGGGTTCTGGGAAATGTAGTCCTGAGCAAGATGTAGTCCACAAGATGGCACCAGTTCTCAATCTCTGAGGCAG
>NW_022111368.1:35198458-35207077 GCF_000313985.2 Echinops telfairi
TGGTGTAGCCTCTCTGAGCTCTCGTTCCATAAGAGAACCACTCCGGCATCTGTTTATGGGCTGGGTCTCTACTTTTGCTTCCATGTTCAGTTTCATTCCCCTCTGAAAGATTTCATATCCATAATGATTGATGGAATGAGGAACAGAGGTCTCTCATGTTGTGGCTGCTTCCTGTTTATATGGAGTGAAGCATCACCCTACCTATGTGAGTTTAAACCTTTCCTGGTGTGCTCTACATTAAAGGGACTGAACTCTTCCACGTAGAGGGATGCTTGAACTGAGGCTGCACTTTGTTCATGGCCTATAGTTTTCAACTAAGAAAATAGAGTGTAAATCTGTGGGGCTCAGGAGAAAGGTTTTTCTTTTACCAGTTTCTGCTCTGCACACTATGTTCCTCCTGGTTGAATGGCTCTGTTGTTTCAGAAAATCCTGCAACAGTCACACTAAAGTTTGTCCTAGGAGAAAATTCCCACTGCTGTTGGAATGAGACTAAAGAAATTTTGGATAGGAAACAGATTGACACCCCATTGACATGATATGTGCCCAAGAACAGTCCATGGCTAACCGAACATCTGACTAACCTCCCTCTGTCCCCCTCCAAAGATTCTTAATGTCATTTCGACATTCTTAATGTCATCTGGGCTACAATAACAGTCAAGAACAGGTCTGTTAGTTCATCTAACAGGCCAGAAAAAAAGGACAAAGAAAGATAACATTTTCCCCCTTCATGTCCTAGATCTTAGAAGCTTCCAAATGTTAAGTGTGTGTGTGTATGTGTGTGTGTGTGTGTGCGCGCGCGCGCGCATGCGCGCGCATGCACTTTTAGTTGACTTATCCTTATCTGTCTTTTGCTACAAGCATACGACTTCTCCCTGCTTCTCTAAGCTGTGTCCAGCCTACCTTTGCAGTTTAGTGGTTAGAAATATATGTGGAATACTCAAGATGGTTTTGGACTGGTTCACGAGATAGGATGGAAACAAAGCTCTGTTTGCAAGATGCAAATTTGGACAGCACAAAGGCCTTTTGGTTTTAGGAAATACTCTCTTCTGGATTAGAAGTAGAGGGTAACATATTGATGATTAATGTGGACTCAGGTAGGCTCACAGTTGGTGCTCATGGCAGGTGGTTTAAACTCATAGTGCTGGTTTTCCACTCAGTCCCATCTGGTTCTTTTTTGGGACTTCAATGTAAGCAAGATCTCTGTCTAATACTGTGTAGTGTTGATCATAGCCTATGTACATCATTTGGATCCAAGTTATTCTTTTTCCTCTACCACATGTGAAAGAGCAGTAAACATATGTTAAAGTATGCATGTTGTTTTTGTCTGTTACCATCGGATCTGTTCCGACTCATAGCAACCCGATGGACCACAGAAGGAAACACTGCCTTGTCCTGCACCATCGCACAATAGTTCTTACTTTTGAGCCCATTGTTGCAGCTACTCTGTCAATCTTCTTTATTTAGAATTTTCAGTCTCTCCTGGCAACATGTTCAAAGTAATTGAGATGAAGTCTTTCCATCTTTGCTTCTAAGGAGCATCCTGGGTGTACTTCTTCCAAAGCCGATCTTTGTGTTCTTTGAGCAGTACATGGCACTTGCAATATTTTTCAGCAGCAACATAATTCAAAGTCATTACTTGGCTTTATTTATTCATCTCCAACTTTCACATGCATGTGAGGTGAGCATGTTTTATTTACATTTAGTTGCAATCCATACTGAAGGCTAAAATACTTGATCATCAGCAAGTTTTTCAACTCCTCATTTTCAGCAAGGAAGTTGTGTCATCTGCATATTTCATATTGCTAATAATCCTTCCTGTAATCCTAGTGCCCCATTCTTGTTCATATAATCCAACTTCTCTGATTATCTTTTCAGGATACAGATTGAATAAATTAGTGAGATGATTCAACCCTGAGCACAACGTAAATCAAAATTATTACTATTCTCTGCAAAGTTTACCATATTCCTGATGGTAGCCACCTAAATATCTCATACTTGTAAGGTTGTTGTAGTGTATAGCCATGTGGCCTGTTGTCTAATGTTGCATACATCATGTTCTGCCTTCCTTATATTATTTATCTAGATGGAGAAATGATTGAAATTGATACATATTTTGTCTTCCTTGGATCCACAATCAAGGCTAATGGAAGCAGCAGTCAAGAGATCAAATGACACATTGCCTTGAGCACATCTGCTGCAGAAGAACTCTTTGGAATATTGAAAAGTGATGATATTTTCAATCACCTCTCTGCACCTCGACCTCCGCCCTCCTGCTTCCTTGGTCCATGGAGCTGGTAGCGCATAAGTTGGAAAGACTCATGAAAGTGAATCAGACTTAGCCATCTCTCTGCAGCAATGAAGGTTGATTTCCTGTTAAAATTGTCTTAAATACACTCACACATGTTCTGGTTTTACTTCTCTAGAGAACCCAACCTAATACACACAGGACAGAAAGACGGACCAAAATGGATGTTGGACAAAATTCTGAAACTTGCTGTGGAATACGTAATAGTTACAGCACACAAAAAAATAAATAATGAAATAAAAGAGCTAAACACAGGTCAATGGCCAGATAGAGAAGACAAGAGTCAGTAATATTAATGTGCGCACTGAGACAGAGTTAGAAACCAAAGAGGAAGAACACGCTTGGCGTTGCTGAACCTGAGAGAACTGAGGGATAATGAAAGTCTTGAGCTGTCATATTGAAGGTGCTCAGGGGCACAATACTGAATAACACAGGTCCCATGAAATGTAGAAAGAAGGAACACAGCGGATCATTACAGCAAAAAGTATGGATTGACAGTCAGCCATTTAAAGAGGTAGCTCATGATCACTATCTGATGGTACTGAAGGGAAAGAGTTCAGCTTGACTAAAAGAATTGGCACCAAAAAAAAGTTCCAAGAGTTGATGGAATACTTGTGAAAATGATACAACGTCAAAGTCAGTGCTGGATATGTTCAACTGTCAGACAAGTAATTTGAGACAGAGCTGCCTGGCCATGCCAACAGACTGGACAAAATCCCTATTTGTGCCCATTCCAAAGAGAGGGGATTCAACAGAATGCAGAAATTAGCACATATTTTATACTTATATTATTGCTATAACATGCAAGTAAACTTTGCTGAAGGTAATTGAAAGCCATTTCAGCACTGCACTGAATGAAAACTGCCAGAAATTCTAGCCAGATTTGCAAGAGAATATGAAGCATGAAATAATTATTGATGTCAGGTACATCTTGGATGAAGGCAGAGAACACCAATAAGAAGTTTGCCTGTGTTTTGTTGACTGTGTAAAAGCATTTTACCATGTAGATCATAACAAATTCTGGATAATACTGAGAAGAATGGGAATTCCAGAGCACCCGATGACAACAGTAGAGCTCAATCGAGTCCCCTGGAGAAGGTGATCACGCTCAGGACGCAGAAGGCAAACAAACCAAAAAAGAGGGGAAGGCCCTCAACGAGACTGGTCTATCCAGTAGCTACAACAATGACTCAAATAAAGGGATGATCATGAGAATAATGCAGGATCAGGGCAGTGCTTTTGTTCTGCTGTAGATTCGATCAGTGGGAGTCAGAATCTGCTTGTGAGTCAGCACCCATCAACCGACAATGTCAATGCTGACCACCTCCATGGGGTTGTCTGTCAAAGAACCTCCGCCAACACCAACTAAATAGCCCACAACTGTAAAGAGCTCCAAAAAAGTGGTCCAAGGCACTATTCCCAGGGTTTTGAAGCTAGCAGCCCACATTTCATCGAATATATGGGAAACACACAACGTATCCTCAAAAGTATAGTAAAGGTGATAATTAAAGTGAACATTGAGCACATGTAAAGGAATATTATAGCTATCTGAAAAATAAATGCATTGTGATCTAGAAGGATATTGCATAAGAAACAGGTGTAAAGTGCTGTACGGGACAGAAAAATTTTATGAATTTAACAATACAAGGAAAGACACAAAGTCAGCTAGATCATCATCAGTTCTCTAAGAGAAAGAAACAAGGATGTACATGGTAGCTCATCACTTTGAAGACGATCTTGACTTTGCTTATGTGCCTATCGATTTCCACATGTAGTACTCTGGGAAATATAAGACAGCTGCATATTCTTTGACTTTTATTCCATCAGGCAATGGACTTCACAATTCAGATGTATCTGTTCTTCTAAGACCCTCCATATCCAGTGTCCACCTTTCACACACGTAGGAGGCGATGGAAAACACCGTGGCTTGGGTCAGGCACACCTTAGTCCTCAAAGTAATATTCCTTGTATTTCAGTACTGCTTTAGAAGTCTTGTGCGCTGGATTTACCTAATGCAATGCTTGCATTAGCGTTGATTGTGGATCCAAGCAAGACAAACTTTTTGACAACTTCATACTTTTCAACTGGAGATAAAGTGTATGCTTTCTTCTAATTATTAGATATTCATAATATAGTCTGAGGTTTTTTTTAATGGTAAAATGGATAATCTTTTTTATTTGTTTGTGCCAATATTTGGAAGTCATCCAGTGATGTTGGAACTGTTATTACGATGATGCAGGAAAATACAAAATAGCAGAATAGAAATAAGAATCGAGCTAGGGTTTAGAGTTAAAACAAAGCAGAAGGGTAGAGGAAATCAATGAAGTGCCTTATGGTTTAACCTTCCCCTATCGCTACATTGTTCAGTCAGAAGACTCCCAATTCTCTACATTACAAGTAATCCTTCACCACACCTTTCTACTTTCAGGTCCTACTATTGGGGATAGATCCTAAAAACATTCAAGGTAGTATTCTATATGATTATTTACAGACAACAACATCACTTATACGCTGTGCAGAGCAACAAAGGTAAACAGTCAGAAGGGTATTGTTGAATCTTCGGTTAAATAGCAATCACAATGTTCACCCTGCCCCCCCAACAGCCCCCTACAATAGGAACAAGGAAAACCAGGTTACCAAGGCAAGAGGGTTCTAAAACAAGAAGTCCTACAAAAAAGGGAGTCATGCAGTCACTGCCCAGATAAGCACGGAGCTAAATGTCTGCCTTCATACAATCTTCAGATTGTATGCCTCTGGACTCACTTAAAAATATATAAAATGTTACAGGTTTCAGATCCCAGGTAGAAGTTTGCTGGAACTGGGGCAGTCCTGGAATGGGCTGCCCCAGGCCTGACTGGTCCAGGACGGTCTCTGAGGTGGGGGCCTACGCAGACAACATTTGCAAGGATGTGTAGTTTTCTTCAGCCCCCCACATGCTAGTGACTGGTGCAGAGTCTCTAGAATCGGAAGCTTCAGGAAGGCTTTGGGGAGAAGCTGCAGCCACCACACTCGGGTTGCTTGGACCAGCCCCTCAGGCCGCCCTCTTTCCTCCAGTCTCTCTGAGTTTATCTTCTCTAAGAATCCTCAAGGGCTTGAGTTATTCTTTAGGGTCTTTTACTCTCTGGTGATTCCTTTCTGGTAAGATAGGTTTTCTTCCAAGTGACAGTCCAGGAGTTAGCCTCCCAGTACACAACCAAGAAGGATTATCGCCTACAATTTTCCTGACAATTCATCTTCTGATGCACAGCACTTCATGGGCATTTATTTTTAATGTGCATGCCCTAAACCTAAAATTAATGAAAGCTACCTTGTACTTTTATATTCGTTGTTATGTTTTTCCCATTAGGCATACAGAAATCTGAAAATATATCTGCATAAGTGAAAAAAACTGTCCCGAGGGCCCTGTTCAGCAGTCAGACACGGGTTGAGACAGTGCAATCCAAGCAGGGCCCACCATTGACGCGTGCCTCCGAGGGAGCTCCAACGGGACAAGTAGGGGAGCAGGTCTTCAGATTCAGGACTTAAAAGTGAAATAAAGCAAGAAAAAGAGTTTGAAAGAGAAATAAAAAGGGTTATGGATGTCTTAAATATAAGGGAATGTCTAAAGATAAGGGAGAAACAAATAAATCCAGAGGAACAATAGTTATTTTTCAAAGTTGATTCATGGATAAACATGTGATAAAAAAAGAAAAGAAAATATTGTTTATTTGTGAATGTTTAATTTTCAGAAAAATAAACAGTGACATGTATGGTTTGTAAATATCAGGATATTTGCATGCATGCAAATGAGCATCGTTTGCCTTAGTGGAGTGGAAAGCTAGTAGAAAAATGAAGTCTTTTTCTATTGTCAAATTTAGGTCTACTGAGTGTCAGGGGGCAGGGGGCCACATACTTATTTTTTCTGAATGAAAGGGGAGTAAAAGGCAAGAAACCCTGTTGTTACTTCTTTCACTCCATGACCAAAGAAGAGAGAAAATTTTAAAGTAAAATTTTAGCTCTCCTAAAAATAGGTGATTAGTAGTTTCTAAAAAAATTCCAACAAATCCTCACCTACATAGAAGACACAGAAGACAATTTACTGTGTGGACTGAGTATGTTTTGTGACTATGTCCGTTAACTGATGTTCACTGGCAACCAAACATCTAAGCAAACTGTCTAAATGGGGCCGCAGCATGATTTGAGTCCCTTGAGCATGCTCAAACTGCTGTTTGGAGGAGTTCAGAACTCTGTGGGGATGGGTATGCAGAAGCCAGTACTGTCTGCAGAAGCCGGTAGAACTAGGTGGAGATTATGTTGAGAGAAACAATAGTTTTACATTTTGATATTTTTAGTTAATTACGGTTTCTATTTTTTGTAGAAACAATTTTTACTTTCTCTCATAAAGTAATATAATAAGCAACTACTACCAAAGAAATAAAAATGAATGTAAATATTTTTTTTTTGTCACTGAGTATCTCCTTTCTTTCTTTTTCTTTTTTCTTTTTTAAAATCTATTTATTGGGGCTCATACAATTCATCACAATACATAGATCAATTGTGTAGAGTACATCTATACATTTGTTGCCCTCATCATTCCCAAAACTCGCTTGCCTCTTGGGTTCCCGGAATCAGCTCATTTTCCTTTTTTTGCCCCTCCCCCTCCCTTCCTCTACCCCCCTTCCCCATGCACCCTTGATAATTTATAAATTATTATTATGTCTTATATTACACTGCCTGGCATCTCCCTTCACCTACCCCTCTGTTGCCCATCCCTCAGAGAGGAGGAGGTTATATGTAGCTCTCTGTGATCAATTCCCCCTTCCTACACCCCCCTTCCCTCCTGGTATAGCCACTGTCACCTGAATGTAAATATTTTAAGGAAGTTTAGAGTGATGGGAAAACCACCTTCTGTTATCACAATAGTTATTACAATAGTTATAATCATAATGTAATTCCTAATGGATATTTAGGTCTTTAATGAACAAAACATCAATGCATTGATATTGGGGTATGAATACAGGCACAATTTAGAAATAGGCTCATTGATCGTGTGAGCTAGTTTAATTCATGGCTAATAAAGTTGTGAGATTAGTCATTTAGCAAACATTAAAAGTAAATTCTTTAAGTCCAATGTTAAACTTTTTATTTAACCAATTGTATTCGATGATGTTACCATCTCTTGAAACATTTTCTGAAATGTCTTGGCATTTATTAAATTTTTTGAAGGGTCCAAAAGCCTTTAGAGTTGATTTTTGGTAAATTGCAGAGATTGTCAACTTGAGTTGTGGTAATTGGAGTCGGAATCATAGGGTACAAGTGCTGAAGTGTATTTTTCTCTGTGACTCTTCAGCTGATTCTAAAGGCAGGTCAAAAATACTTACATGAAAACATCCTCTGGATGTGAACTGCTTTGATGGATTAATTTAGTTTGTATGACTGCATTGTGAATTTTTTTAAATCCCCATTATTTTTTTAGCATTTTCTTAAGTACTCCAGATTCATAATTGCTAGAACCCAGTCCATATAGCTCTATGGAAAATATTATCATGCCAGATGGCATAGATCACTAAAAACAAGTAATATATCATCCATGCATTAGTGTAGACTAGATGCTCAACACATAAACCATTGCATTATCAGTCTTGGTGACAAGTTATATATCTCAATATAATATTTATATGTGGTACAATAATTTTCCATTTTCTGTTTATAACATCATTATGTGTCATTATGTCTATAAAATAACAGTAACAAATGCTTAAGGTCTACACTTTGTTTAAAATTCTAACTTCATTCATTCAGGTCAATTAATATTTATAGAAAATATATATTTGTTAGCATAAAATGTTGGGAAATATGTATGTATACACAACTTGTTAAAATATATAGATAATATACTGGAGAAAATTATATCTGAGGGTAAGTAAAAAGAGGATTGCTCTTAAGGATCCGGTTTATATATGCAAGAGAGTATACCACACTGGTACCATATGAAGACATCTCTGTGATCAGTGGATGGCTGCAGACAAATGCAGTGACACACTCACCCTAGTCTCATGAGGGACCTTCCAGTAAAACGGTCCATCAAAACGGTGGCTGCGGTGGGATCTGCTGAGCCACTTAAATTGAAGGCAGAGACGTTAGCTCAGAAGTTTAGGGCAGCTGTTTTGGGGGGATGAGGCCAAAGTATTAATCATGATAGATTTTCTGTAAAGACTCAGGCCATGGCAATTACAAGGACTTATTATGATGTTTTTAAGAAAATTGGAAAGAGGGAACCGATTACATGGAACTGTGTGTGACCTCCTCCCTGGGGGACAGACAACCGAAAAGTG
>NW_022111368.1:35207177-35222971 GCF_000313985.2 Echinops telfairi
TGAGAAACGATGTACAAATGCGCTTTACACAATTGATGTGTGTATGGATTGGGATAACAGTTGTATGAGCCCCTAATAAAATGTTAAAAAAGAAAAAAAAAGAAAATTGAAAACTGTATTGGTGAGAAAAAGACCAGGAAAGTGTTGCTTCCAGTAATTTTCTCCCCCCATCACAATATACCTGCTCCTTCTTCCAGAGTAGCCAGGTCATTCTATGAGGAGTTCATTGAGAAACCCTCCCCCATCCACATTATAGTCCTGCCCCCCTGACCTCTTTTTGCTCCCAAATCTCAAACAACCTTTTGAAAGGAACACTTGGAGTCTCTCCAGGATGTTGAACCTGCGAGCTGGTGTGAGAACCTGCAGGACGATGGGGTCCTGTTTCATTTTGTTGTACACATGGTCACTGTGAGCCAGAACCAACTACCACACGATGCCAAACCGGATAGTTTCATTTAGTGCCAATCAAGGTGCACAGATGTTTTAAAGGAAGGTTTAGAGCAGCGGTTCTCAACCTGTGGGTCGCCACCTTTCACAAGAGTCGCCTAAGACCATCGGAAAACACATAAATATTTCACAATATATAATTACATATTGCTTTGTGATTAATCACTATGCTTTAATTATGTTTAATTATGTTCAATTTGTAACAATGAAAATACATCCTGCAAATCAATTAGTTACATTATGATTCTTAACAGTAGCAAAATGACAGTTATGAAGTAACAACAAAAACAATTTTATGGTTGGGGGTCACCACAACATGAGGAACTATATTAAAGGGTCGCAGCATTAGGAAAGTTGAGAACCACTGGTTTGGAGAGATGGAAACACCACCTTCAGAAGTGGAGAAATGTAGACAGAAAATGTTTGGAAAAACAATTTCTTCACATTTACATATTTTTGTTTAATAAAGGGTTCTACAATTTTATAGCAATATTATTTACTTACCTTTATATATTCAGTTTCTCTGGAAATTCCCGATCCAAGATTTATATATCTTGGTGCTCATCTGACCACTCATGCTCTGAGCTCCAGCTCCTGTGTCTTCTTATCCACTTCCTCACACCTGTGGTAATGTGAAATTGTGACTCTTCCATCAATGTCTTTGTAACTCCTCTCAGATGATTGGAGGGGACCATGCATTTGAGGTATGTGAAACAATAATAAAAGGAATTTTTCTCTTTCGCTGTGTCATTCCTGCCATTTCAAAAAGCGAGAGAGGAATCTTGTGACCATCAAGAAAGAATGGTGATCAGTGATGCACAGGTGAAGTGTGGGAAACAGCATAGGCACTAGAGGGCATCACACTGAGATCCTGGGGCTGAACAAGTGGCCATCTAGCTCAGAAGAAACAAAGCCCACATGAAAGAAGCACACCAGCCAGTGAGATTATGAGGTGTCGAAAAGATCAGGTATCAAGTATCAAAGACCAAAAAAAAAAAAAAATCATATAATTGTGAATGAGGGGGAGTACGGAGTGGGGACACAGGGCCCATATGTGGGCAATTGGACATCCCCTTGCAGAAGGGTCACTGAGGTGGTGGTGGGGGGTGGAGGAGATGAGCCAGTCAGAGTGCAGTATAGCAATGATGAAACATGATCCCAATTCTACCTCCGGCTGGACCGGAGGATGTACACTGGTACAGATAGGAACTGGAAACACAGGGAATCCAGGACAGATGACCCCTTTAGGACCAGTGGTGATAGTGGTCATACCAGGAGGGTGGAGGGAAGGTGAAGGTAAAAGGGGGAACAGATTACAAGGATCTACATATAACCTCCTCCCTGGGGGATGGACAGCAGAGAAGTGGGTGAAGGGCGACGTCATATGGTGTAAGATATGACAAAATAATAATAATTTATAAATCATCAAGGATTCATTGGGAAGCAGGGAGGGAGAGGGGAAATGAGGAGCTGATACCAAGGGCTCAAGAAGAAAGCAAATGTTTTGAGAATGAGGAGGGAAACAAATGTACAAATGTGCTTGACACAATGGATGGATGTGTGGATTGAGATAAGAGTTGTACGAGCCCCCAATAAAATGATTTATAAAAGGAGCGAACAGGGCCGAGGTCATGAAGCCAAGCAGAGAAGTGAGACATGAGGAGGAGTGATGGGCTTCTCGTCCACATGACAAGGCAGAGAGAGGCCAGAAGTTGAGAATCATAGAGAGGCATGCTTCCTTGCATAGCAGAAAAGAGATGCTTCAGGCAAAAGAACAGTACCCGTGTGCTTCCCTAGCAAAACCCCCATCATCAGGAGCATTGTCTGCATTCTGTGTGGCCGTTGCCACAACTGATTGAGCCAGCACAGAAGAAAAGTGCTTTTGAGAGGGGCAGAGGCTGAAGGCATGCCTGGCCTCTGCCTTGTGGCAATTGGCCTTGAGTTGGTGTGGAAGTGGATTCTCACTCTTTGTGTAGCTAGGGGAGTTCATGTATGACCCCCACAAGATTTCCTCACCATCTCTTTGCCTTGTCTCCAAATCTCCAGAACTCTCTGAAAGGATTCCCTCAAAATATAATCCTCTTTTTTAATTTCTAAAGACAGCAGGAACCCAATCCCAATATTATTATTGCCTAAGAACTTATTGCTGTGAACTTAAGAAGGTAAGGTAAAAAGGAATTATAGATAAAGGACACTAGCATCTTAAACATCATAAGTCCAAAATTGCATTAGCCACAATCTGTAACTTTTCTAAGACTCAAAATTGTATTAGCCACAATCTGTAACTTTTCTAAGTCCCAAAATTATATTAGCCACAATCTGTAACTTTTCTAAGACCCAAAATTGTATTAGCCACAATCTGTAACTTTTCTAAGACCCCGCCCTTATAAATGCACACTTCCTTAAATTTTGCAATAGTGGCTTTTTTTATTTATTTAAAACTTTTTATTGTGATTTGGTGAAAATTTACACAGCAGACCTGCTTTCCATTCAAAAATTCATATACATCTTATTGCATGTCATTGATGACAATCCCACAATGTAACATCTCTCAGACCACTTCCTTCATGTTTCCTGTTTCTATTCCTCCTTCTTTAATAGCTCTTCTGAACTTTGTCCTTGGGTAAATGTTGCCTTTTTGATGTTTAAACGTTGATTATTCTAAGGAATGTGGACCTCCCTGGTGCTATTGTTCCATTTATAGACCGGTTGTTTAGCTAAAAACCGAACCAGGGGATTAGTTCATTTCCAGACCTGAAGGATGATTAAGGGACATTGTCTTATACATTTGCACAGGTCTCTATCCAAACTAGTAAGCCTGATTTTTATTATCCACTTTTTCCTCCCACTTTATCCAGGACAGTTTAATACGATGACTCCTTCCAGAGCAATTCGGAGTGGTACCTGCCTAACATCTAGTTCTTCTGGTCTTAGGGTAATGGAGTGTGGCATGTTCATGGTCCATTAATCCAGTCCATGGAACTTATTTGCATGAGTCTTCAGCTTTCTTCACCCTTCTTAACTTGGAAATGAGAGCAATCAATCACGGCGCCTTGAATGGCCAATCATGAACTGTATCCGACTCACCAAAGCAGGATGTAGAATGTTGTCTCTGCGGACTATGTTATGCCACTTTGCCCTGCTATCTGACAAGACATGTTCTGGGCCTCAAGACGCAGTTACCCATTCTTCAAAATGTTCGCTTACATCAAAGATATTTTTATGAATTTGCCACTGTATGTGCTACCACATACATCCATGTGTCTACTTGCAGGATTGTGTATAAGGCAACATTTATCTCTGTTGGCTTTTATTTTTGCTTCTATCATGTTTGCTTATCTGCCTCTTATTGCCTCTTATTGAGTAATGTCATTGCCATTCCCTTCATTATTAACATGCATCTACCCTCCAGTCTGTAATTTAGCTCCAATTTGCTTTCACCCTAGTAAAATCAAAGAATAGTTCTTTTAGTGTAAACATATTTTGGGGGCTTTTTTCAATAGTGGTCTCATACAATTTTTGTCCTTTTGTGGTTGCCTAATTTCAGTACTAATAAACATAATACTAATCTTTAGGTATGATAAAGTACCAATAAACATAACAATAATTTTGGTATGTTGATGACAAAGACCATCTTCAAGTTTTTATTCAGTATAGTATGTCCTATCATTAATCAAAGAGGGTAATGTGCTCCCGTTAAATAGCCTGGGAAGAGCTTGGGCAGACAGGGATAAAGACTGACTGAAGTGAACACAATTCCTATGGCAGTGCTTCCAACTTCAAGTGTCTAATTATTTCAGCTATTTTCATTTACTTGCCGCCAACTCCCTTATTTATCATTCCTATCACAGTGGACTCTGAGTTGAGCAACTAGTCAGTTCCTCAAATGGTCCATTTTAAGACAACAAAGAATGTCATTGTTTGTAACATTGAAGCAAAATTTTTGCTTTTTCTTAAAAAGAGATAGATAGAGAGAGAATATATTCCTTGATTATTTCAAGCAAAAACTATTGCAGGCTAATGGCCATTTTTTTTTTTTAGTGATTCTTTTTTTTTATTTTAATCAATTTATTGGGGCTCATACAATTCATCACAATACATAGATCAATTGTATAAAACACATCTATACATTTGTTGCCCTCATTATTCCCAAAATTCGCTTGCCTCTTGGGTTCCCGGAATCAGCTCATTTCCCTTTTTTTCCCCCCGCTCCCCTTCCCTTCCTCCTCCCCTCTCCCCCATGCACCCTTAATAATTTATAAATTATTATTGTATCTTATATTACACTGTCCAGCGTCTCCCTTCACCCACCCTTCTGCTGCCCGTCCCCCAGAGAGTAGGTTATATGTAGCTCCCTGTGATCCATTCCCCCTTTCTTCATCCCCTTTCCCTCCTGGTATCGCCACTGTCACCCCTGGTCCTGAGAGGTTCATCTGTCCTAGATTCCCTGCGTTTCTGATTCCCATCTGTCCCGCTGTGCATCATCTGGTCTAACCAGGTCTGCAAGGCAATATTGGGGTCCTGGTAGTTGGGGGGAGGAAGCGTTTAAGATCCAGAGGAAGGTTGTGGGTTTCATTATTGCTCTACTGTACCCTAAGTGACTCATCTCCCCACTACCCCTCTGGAAGGTATGTCCAATTGTCTAGAGATGGGCATTGGGTCTCCATCATGCCACCCTCATTGATGAGGATATGATTCCCCCTCCCCACCTCTGGTGTTTAAAGCCTGGTCCCTTTGGCCCTTCATGATCACACATGTTCATGTGCTGCTTCCATGTGGGCTTTGTTGCTTCTGGGCTAGATGGCCACTTGTTTACTTTCAAGCCTTTAAATCCCCAGACGTTATAGGTCTCGATAGCCGGGCACCATCAGTCTAGAAATGTGCTGTATGGTTTCTCCACCTTCTACTCCTATGAGAAACTCTATGAACCCTAGTTTCCCTGTTTGTTGCAGCAGTATCTCATCCAAAACCAATCTTCGAAGTTCTTTTTTGAAAGTCAGTGAAATAGATAAACTTGGAGCCAGTTCAGAGCTGATTTATCATCTATAGTCATTAACTATTAGCAACTATCAGAATTACTATTATCATATCATAACTTCTGAAACCTTCATTTAAGTTAGCTAGCCATCCAGGGTCATTACCAGTGAACTCTAAAAAGTCATAATTCACTCTGCAATGACACTAAGCACTCTAAATCAAATAGAATAACAAAACGCAAGCTGTGATGAGACATATCTTATCAAGCCAAAAGATAAATGTGGTTTTATACTCCAGAAGAGAACCCGGAAAAAATAATGAAATAATATTCCAAACATCAGCCTGGAGAAGTGAAAACATAATGGAGCATAGATAAAGTCCAACAAAACTAACATTGCACAACTTACACTCATATTTGTGTGCCTTAAAAGTACACATTCTTTTAGAAAAATCAATTTTAACATCTATTTAGAACACTAATTATGCTGTTTCTGTCAAGCATTATTTAATGTATTTAATAATGTCAGTACTCACTAAAGACTTTGCAAGCTGTTTTGTGTTCTTGTTTTTTTTCTTCTTACTTTTGCTTCCAAACATAAATGTGAGAGGAAGAAAAGCTGATTATGCAAAAAATAAATAAATAAAATAAAAATATCCTGAAGTTAAATGACATATATAGGATCACAGAGCATGAGGAAGGCCAAACATTTCAGATTTAATGGGACATTATTAGTCCAAGTCTGAATCCTGTAAGTCATGGTTTCTGGCTTTCTAAATGATGATGATTTAAACTATATCAAAAGGGCTATAACTCAGATAGGTTGTCCAAATGTGCTTGCTTCAAAGACCCAGGGGACAACAGGAAAATAATTTTTTCTTTCTGAAATTGAAATATCACACATCAAGCCATCTTATCATTGCCCAATCATTTACAAACTCTCGTTTTTATAGGGTAGGTTGTTTTTAGCTGTAGAAATCCAGGACATTTTGTTTTGAGAAAATGTTATAATCCCTAGTAGGGCTGACCTTCAGAGCAAGGAGAATGAGCTCATTGTTGGTTTACATTAGAGAGATCATCTTCAAAAACTAAGCAAAATAAATAAACAAATACATGGCACAACAAATATATAAAACAGCAACAAAAATATTTATATCATTTCACCATAAGGAATTTGTTTTTGTTGTTTAAAAATCTATAGTCTAATTGAGTATCAACTATATGCCAATTATTTTATGAGACCCTTTACAAAGATTCTCACTTACTTATCACATTTCTGCAAGTAGCATACATTAACTGTCATTTTCTATATGGAGACAATTAGGAATGTGAAATCTATTCAGTTTGGTCAAGGCCTTAGGGACCCCCTAATATAGAAATGCCTCTAAGCAGTATTAATCATTCTCAGGTACTTACCTAATTGTATCCATGATAGTTTCCAAAATTCAAAGAAAAACTGGAATGTTCTGGAATAAAGCCTATAATTTTTTATTTATTATTATTTTCTTTTGCTATACAGACTGGGTTATTCAGTACGTGATGTTGCAGGTAGCTGGTTTAGTATATTAAAAGTATAAGGCAAATTTGCCATGATTCATTACTATAGTGTTTATCATTTGCATAAAATTTTTATTGTTTCCAACACTGTGGAATGAAAAAATAAGCCAAACTTTGCTTGAAAAATACATATATCCTCAATATGAATTACCAAGGTGCATTTGTTTTTAGATCTTAGAGAAGAAATAAATTATGAAAATGATTTGAGAAGCTGAGAGGACATAGGCTTATACTCACTCATGATTGGTTAAAAGTGACACCTCCAATTGATTCCCCCCACTTATCTGTCAGCTTGGCATACTGCGGTGGCTAGTATGTTACTGTGATGCTGGCAGCTCTCTCACTGGTGTCTCAAATACCAGGAGGGTCGTTCAAAGTAAGCAGGTTTCAGCACTAAGTTCTGTTCAGACTAAGAACAGACTACACAGGAGGACTAGGCTATCCATTTCAAAGGAATTAGCTATTGAATATCTATGTATAATATCAAAACATTGATGGATACAGGAAACATCATGAAGAAATGTAGAACATTGTCACAGATAGTGCCAGATGATGAACTTCCAAGTAAAAAGGCACACAGAATGTGACTACGAGCTGCATTCTAGAGTAGAGATGACCACAGTGATGTGATAGAGTGAACTTGTGGAAATAAAGCTTTGGGGACTTCCATTTGCTCATGACGCCTGATTCAAAATGAGGAAAAGCAGAAACATCAATCAATAAGTGGAACTTAGAATGTACAAACTATAAATCTAAGAAAATTTGAAAGTGTCTGTGATAGTCTAGGTACTTTAGAGAAACAAATCCACAGAAACTCATGTGTAAGAGAGAGTTTTATATAAAGGTTAAGTGTGCATCAACAAAGCATCCCAACCCAGTGCTGCCCATGCCCACAAGTCCAACATTAGCCCATATGTCCAACACCAGTCCACAAAGACTTCCTCCATCTCACAAAATAGATACAATGATGCCGACTTCAGGAGGAAAGCTGAATCAGTGAATGTGTAAACATCTCAGCGCTGGCAGGGGTCTCCACATGGCTGCTCCAGCACCCAGGACTGCATCCGGGTAGGTCCATGTGGCTACTCCTCAGAGATGTCTTGCAGGAAGTGAGCCTTGCCAGCTGAAGCAGGGAACTGGCTAAGGCAGCTGCACCCTGGTCCAACCATCACAAGCAAGAGACCCGAGAATTAGAAAGGTGAGGCTCACTGAACCATTTATCCCTCCACCTTCAATTAACCCCACTTGTGTTTATCAGCCAGGTTGGCACAATAAACTAACTAAATCAGTGTCAAAAATTAAATAGAACACATAAAGATTGATATTCTAGGTTTAGTGAGTTCAACTGGACTGGTATTGACATTTTGAATCATAAAATCACATAGCTTACCATTCCATGAATAAAAGACTCCAGAAGAGGGCATGACATTCATTGTCAAAAAGGACATTTCAAGATCAATCTGGAAGCACAATACTGTCTGTGATAGGTTATTACCTATCTACCTACAAGGAAACCAACAATACAACTATTATCCAAGTTTATGCACTAACCACTAAAGCTAGTGAAAGAAATTAGTCTATCAATATCTTCAATCTAAAATTGATCATATAATCAAGATACATTAATAATTACTGACATTTGGAATGAAAAAGAAGGAAGTATATTTGGAAAATATGACCTAAGTGACAGAAATCACCCTGGAGACCCCATGAAAAAATTGTGCAAGAACAACTACTTCTTCATCTCAACAATACAATCTGTGTGGACTTCTCCAGATGGAATGCACAGAAATCAAATGGACTACATTTGTGAGAAGAGATGATGGAGAAGTTCAATGGCAGCAGCTCAATAGTGACTGTGGAATAGACCATCATTTCTCTATTAAGTTCAGGTTGAGGCTGAAAGAAAGAATGTCCATGAGAGCCAAAGTACAACCTTGAGCTTAGCCCACCTGAGTTTCACAGATGACACATAGAATACACATGACAGAAGACCAAATGAGGTGTGGGATGACATTAAGAACATCATTCATGAAGAAAGCATATGTCAGTAAAAAGAGAAGAATGAAAGAAAATATCAAAAGATCAAGAGACTTAAATTTGCTCTTAGAGAGTAGCTAAGGCAACTGGAAGAAAGGATGAAGTCAAAGAGTTCAGCAGAAAATTTCTAAGGGCAGCTTGAGGAGACAAAATAAAACATTATAGTAAAATGTGCAAATCTAGAGTTAGAAAACCAAAAGGGAAGAATATTCTCAGAATATTTCAAACGGAAAGAACTAATGAAAACTTTCAAGCCTCGAGTTGTAATATGAAAGATTCTATGGGGAAAATATTGAATGATGCAGGAAACATCTAAAAATGAAAAGAATGCACAGTCACTGTATCAAAATGCATTAGCCTGCATTCCACCCTTTCAAGAGGTAGTATATGATCAAGAACTAATGGTACTAAAGGAAGAAGTTCAAGCTGCACTGAGAGCATTAGCCAAAAACAAGGCTCCAGGAATTGATGGGCTACTAATTGAAATGTTTCAACCAGCTGATGAAACACTGGAAACCTTCACTCATACATGAGTGAAAGCATACATGCTAGAAAATTGGAAGACAGATACATGGCCAACTGTCAGGGAAAGATCCATATTTCTATCCATTTCAAAGAAAAGTGACCTAACAGAATTTACAAATTATAGAACATAATTAATATCACATGTAAGTAAAATGTTGCCGGAGATCATCCAACAATGCATGTAGCAGCACATTAACATGGGTTACCAGAATTTCAGGCCAATTTCAGAAGAGGACATGGAACAAGTAATATCATTGCTGATGACAGATGGCTCTTGGCTGAAAGCAGAGAACACCAGAAAGATGGATACCGGTGTTTTATTGACTGTGCAAAAACATCCAATTCTGTGGATCATAACAAACTATGGATAATGTTGAGAAAAATGGGAATTCTAGAACAATTCATTTTATTCATGTGGAACTTCTACGTGGACCAGGAGGGAGTTGTTCGAACAGAACAAGGGAATACTATATGGATTAAAATCAGGAAAAGTGTGCATCAGGGTTGTGTCCTCTCATCACACTTGCTCAATCTACATGCTGAGCAAATCATCAGAGAAGCTGAGTTAAGTGAAGAAGAGGGTGGCGTCAGGATCTGGCCTGCTGAAAGTGAGAGGGCTTGAAGCACTTGCTGATGAAGATCAAGGATCGTTGCCTTCAACATGGATCACAGCTCAATGTAAAGAAGACCAACACTCTTACAATCAGACCAATATAATGACAAGCAAAAAAATGTTTAACTTGTTAAGGATTTCATCTTGCTCGAAGCCACAATCAATGCTCATGGAAGCAGTGTCAAGAGATCCAACAACACATTTCATTGGGTAAATCTACTGCACAAGACCTCTTTAAAATGTTGAAAAGTGTGGTAGTTACATGATCTGGTGTCAATTTGGGACTTGATAGGATTAAAAGTGAAGGGGTGAAATCTAATCTGTCAATCGGATCATGGCCAGTGAGACCTTTGTGTGGGCATGAGAATTCTGGGAATTCCTGGATTTCCTCCTCGAAGGTGGGATACAGATTCTCTCTCGCTCTATCTGCTCAATCCCTTGGAGACACTACTGACAAGCCACTTGGCGCTACGCTGAAAGACCCTATGTTCTCAGAACTGGAGGAGTCACATGGAGACCCCTGCCAGCGCTGAGATGCTTACAACGCCACTGGATCCAAAGACTTTCTACCCACTGGTCTGTGATCCTCGTGCATTCAGCAACAT
Organism: Echinops telfairi; assembly: GCF_000313985.2. NCBI lineage: Eukaryota > Metazoa > Chordata > Mammalia > Afrosoricida > Tenrecidae > Echinops > Echinops telfairi. The sequence continues at coordinate 35,217,940 of NW_022111368.1, forward strand.
TGCATGTGTTTCGTGAGTCTGAAAAGGGCTTTATAGATTGCTTTCAGACATATGGGCTAATATCAGACTTATGGCCTTGTACTGGACTGGGTTGGGATGCTTTCTTAAAAGCTATAGCATCTGGGGTCTTAAATGCTTGAAGTAAACAAATGGCCATCTAATGGGGAAGCAACAAAGCCCACATGGAAGAAGGCCACCAGCCTGCATGATCACGAGGTGTCAAAGGGATCAGGTATCAGGCATTAGAAAACCCCAAACAATCATACCAATGCAAATGAGGCAGGGGCAGGAGTGGAGACACAAAGCCTATCTGTAGACAATAGACAGCCCCTCACAGAGGATCACAGGTAAGGGATGAGTCAGCCAGTGTGCAGTATAGCATCAACAAAACACACAACTTTCCTCTAGTTCTTTAATGCTTCCTCTGGCTACTATTATGATCCCAGTTCTACCTTACAAATCTGGCTAGACCGCAGCATCTACGCTGGTACAGATAAAAACTCTCGACACATGGAATCCAGATAACAACATCACCCCACCGCCCGGAACAGTAATGGGAGTAGTGATACCATGAGGGTAGGGGGAAGGTGGGAGAGAAGAGGGAGAAAGGGGAAATGATTCCAAGAATCAATGTATTAACCCACCCACCCCCACCCCGCTCCAGAGAGACAAACAACAGAAACATGGGTGAAAGGATACAGTGAACAGTGTAAGACATGAAAACAATAATAATTTATCATTTATCATGGATTCTCAGGGTGGAGGGAGGGAAAAAAGAGGAATTGATATCAAGGGCTTAAGTAGAAAGAAAATGTTGATGGCAACATATGTACAAATGTGCTTGATACAATTAATGTCTAGATTGCTATAAGAGCTGTAAGAGCCCCTAATAAAACAATTTATTTAAAAAGAAAGAAAACAAGAGAATTTCACAGTAATTAGAAAAGAAACAAGCCACACAAATACAAATTTTGCTTCATTTTTCACACATTTCATGGGGGAGAGTTTTTAATATAGCCCTGAAGTTTCAAAACTAGCTTATCAGCAGCCGCAAGCAGTGACAGCATCCAACCACTCTTGTGTCTTCACAGTGAAAGCTTCCCGCTCTAGCTGTTGCCTTCGTCCGACTCCCCGGAGCGCATGCTCCATGTGGAGCGCAGGAGGCCTTCATTCCTCAGTCTTCATAACATAACACTCAGTGTACCTTATTATAAAACAATCCAGCTTCGCTAAGGACAGGTTCCTCTGTCAAACCCCAAACAAGGATTTGATAGGGCTTTTCGTTCTAAAAATGCCATCAGTGTGAGAAATCAGTGGAAGTTTGTATGAAAACATCAGGCTGCTGCTGAGGAGAGTGAGCTGTGAACTGGAGGGTGGAATCCAGCCATTGGAACACTCTCAGGAACGCTGGCTCCGTTTCCATCACACCACATGCTGGCATCAGCTTCTGTGTAAGCGGCAGCTGAAGCATTTGCTCCAGTTGCTATTTGAAAACAAGCCTGCTGACAAACAGGGACAGTCCAGTTTGCCTTTCTACAACTTTGACATTCAGCCAGTTATGTTTGGCTAGAGGCCCATTTAAATAGTGCTAAAATTTTCAGTTGAAGATTTAAGAGAACCTCTAATAAAAACACTAAAACTGAGCCTCTGCTAACTAGGGAGGTATACATAGATATAGATATTAGAGACTAAAGCTCTGGTGGTCGAATGTTCAAGCTCTAAACAGTTAACTGAAAGGCGAACAGTCCAGAGTGGAGAGACGTTCACACTCACCAGCCACTCTATGAGATTAAAACAATAGAAACATAACAAAATTCTGTGAGTCAGTGACTACTCATAGAGACGCTAGAAGACAGGGTAGTCCTTTCCCTGTGAGTTGCTGAGATCCTACCTCTTTAAGCTAGAAGAAACGCCTGTCTTTCTCCTCTGTGGGATAAAGGTACAGTTATTTGCTTCTGTAAAGACTGACAGACTTAGAAAAACGTTCTACTTTGTCCTATAGGTTTTCTATGATGCCAAATTTACTCAAGGACAACTGGCTTTTGGTTTGGGTTATTGGAGAGCAGAAGTGAGTGAGAAAAGAGCTGGCCCCTGATAAAACCGTGCAGAAGATAAGGTTCTCTTAGATACTTTCCTGGAAATGCCACTTTGAGTGAAATTTTCAAAGAATAACACTAAAAACCAGAAGTAGAATGAAGGAGTAATAATACCAATCTATATTATTCCAACTAACATTGTCCATGGGTCAATATCCAATATGTAGCTAAGCCCAGAGGACTCTAGGCAAATTTTACCTTTGTATCCACTTCTTTTTCTCTATGTAGTTGAAAGTTGAATCATTATGTAGTGAAGGACCACAGATTTTAGAATCAAACTTGGGTTGGATTCCTGGTTCTACCTATTTAAACTTGAAGGTGGCTGTTAATTTTTGTGTGTCACAATGCCTTAAGCTATTAAATGGTCACAATAATGGTATCCGCTCTATTTTCGTTGTAATAAATGACATTCTGGTTTGTACATATTCCATTTGGAATTTCATTCCACAATCACTCATGTTATTCAGCTTTGGAAATTTGGAATCATTATCCCTGAGCAAAACTCAGTCAATGCTAACTATACAGACAATGATATCCGAAGTCGGGGGCTACTACAAACAAAAATGAAAATACTACTGGAGTATTGATTACATATTAATTAAGAGCACTTCCTACCTACAGTTTAGGGGGCCTATCTTCCAAGTGAGGTTTCAAGATTGAAATGGAGCTCCATGACATATACAGAGCAAGTGCTCAGCTGCTAACCAGAGGGTCAACAGTTTGAATCCACCAACTACACTGCAGGAGGAGGTTGTAATCCATGTAAAGACTTACAACCTTGGAAGCTTTCTAGGTGGTTCAACTCTCAACTACAGGGTCACTATGAGTTGACGTAACCTTGGTAGCAATGTGTTTGGGTTTTGGATTTTATTCACCTTATATTTTCTACCTTTTTGATAACCATATTGTATTTGTTCTCTTTTTTATACCATTGCATGCTTTGCATGTTGGGTATATGAATAATTAAATCCTCATAATTTTGTCTGTTTAGGGGTAGCATACAGGTTTACAGTGCAAAAAATTGCCTCATTTTGACATCCTGATGTGTAGAAAGAGATTGAATGGGCTTTGGGCTGTCTGCCTTAGATGGTGGCATGGGGTACTTGGGGACAGAGAACTATTTTGTGAATTGTAGATTAAATTGCCTTTCACTGCTTTTCTCTGCAGGAGGATTGTACAACATACAGTACTTAGGGTGAATGTGTGCATGACATCTGAGCGTAGTAATGTATGTTCTGCCTGAACAAAACCAACTGATCACTTTCTATATCACTGTTCCCTCTACAATGTTCCAGTTAGAAGGTTCCCTTTAAATAAAAATTCTGGAATGGCAATACGCAGAAGAGCCATAGATAACCTGCACACTATCTATAACATAAGCCAAAAATGTTTGTACCTAAGAAAGTGTTGTTTATTTTCCTACCTCAGTACTGCCTAGATTGTAATAATATAGCCGTTGAGGTAATTATGAACATTAAATACAATATTTAGCATTGTGGGTTCAATGCATTTTATTAGGATCAAATGGTTGGTGTTAGGTGCCTTTGAGTCTGTTCTCATTCATAGTGACCCCATGCATGACAGGAGAAAACCCTGCCTGGTTCTGCCTCACCTCCACAATCGTTCTTATGTTGGAGCTCATTGTAGTCACAACCATGTGTCAATCCATCTTGTCAAAGGTCTTTCTCTTTTTTTGCTCACCCCTTACTTTACCAAGTATGATGTCTTCTGCAGGGACTAGTCTTTCCTGATAGCATTCCCAAAGTACATGAGGCACAATCTCACCATCGTTGCCTTAAGGAGCATTCTGGTGGTACGTCCTCCAAGACAGATGTGTTGGTTCTTCTGGCAGTCCACGGTACTTCCACTAGTCTTCCCCAGCGCCATAGTTCAAGTGCACCAGGTCTTCTTCAGTCTTCATGATCCAGTGTCCATTTTCAGATGCATATGAGATGATTGAAAATACTATGGCTTAGATAAGACACATCTTAGTCCTCAAAATATCATCCTTGCATTTTGTGTTAGTCTGGGTAGACAAGAGAAACAAATTCATAAACACACAAATGTGTATAAGAGAGAGTTTTATATAAAGGGTAATTTTACATTAAGAAAGCATCACAGCCAAGTCCAGTACAAGGCCATAAATATGATATTAGCCCATATGTCTGATATCAATCTATAAAGCCCTTTTCAGACTCACGAAACCAGGCACCATCAGCTTTCTTCACCACCTTAGTTTATGCACCCATTTTGTGTTCAGCGATTCTGTCAGGAAAGTGAGCATCACAGAATGCCAGGTGATTAGAGCAATGCGTTCTTGCATGGAGGTTGTACTTGAGTTGTTCTTGCATGTATGTTCTGCCTTAAGGCTTAAACATATGCCTGTATTCCTATGTTTATATATTAATACAATTACATATGTGCATGCCTATATTTATACCTCTATGAATGTCTTTTGCCTCCTAGTTCTTTACTTTCCTCCTGTCCCACTATCATGTTCGACCATTCAGCTCTCAGTAATTCCTCACGGCTACATTGCCCTTGATTGAACCCCACCAGGCATTTTATACCCTCCTCACCATTTGATTTGAGATCCTTTCTTCTTCCCTTGTCCCTGGGTTTGTTAGCTCCCACCTCCCTTTCCACCACCTCCCCCTCTCCTCTGTTCCCTGGAACCATCAGTCCCATTGTTTTCTCCTCAGGATTGTTCATCCTGCCAATCTTGCATAGGTAGACATGAAAAAAGAAGAAGAAGAAGACGAAAAAGGGCCTATAAATAGGTCCAGGTCTGTCTGCTGACCCTTATGTATGTTTTCCGATTGAGTCTGATGAGGTGCGAAGCCCTGCCCTCTGAGTCTGAAGTCCATTTTCAGTATTCTTTGCAGACTTTGTCGCTTTGCTCCCCTTGCTGCTCTGTTGCACTTTCTTTGTGTTTC
>NW_022111368.1:35223072-35249143 GCF_000313985.2 Echinops telfairi
AGATTGGGCACAATTCCTGCACTATTTCTCCAATGCTACCCCCTGTAGCGCTGTGGGTCAGTAAAGGTGGGAAATTGTCTTTCAAAAACAGGGCTAGTTCTCTCTCTCTCTCTCTCTCTTTTTTTTTTTTTTTTTTGGTCTAAGAAGAAAAGTCCTCGGCTCAAGAATGTACACAAATTGCAAAAGATAGAGCTCTCTAAGGTTCTCCCCGCCTTATGAAACAAAAGATAAATAACCCCGCCTGTTTCCTCAGGAACTTAACTGCAGAGATGGCAAGAAGCCCAGGTCTGAACAACTCCAAACCCAGGGCCACTGAGTTGATTCCAATTCATGGTGACCCTAGCAGCTGTTCTCAACCTGTAGGTCATGACCCCTTTGGGGGTTGAATGACCCTTTGACAGGGGTCGCCAGATTCATAACAGTGCAAAATTACAGTTCTGCAGTAGCAATGAAAATAACTTTATGGTTGGGGGTCACCACCACATGAGGAACTGCATGAAAGGGTCGCAGCATGAGGAAGGCTGAAAACCACTGCAGGTTTCCCAGGCTGAAATTCAGTATAAGATCAAGATACTCTCTCTCCTGGAGAATGACTGGCAGGTTTGAACAGCTGAATGGCTGATCTTCCAGTTAGCAGTCCAGTGCCTAGGAGCCTGGGAAAGCAGGCAATTAATCCCTTGGAGAGACTGAGCAGCTATGAGGCCTGAGCTATGTCCTTGTATTGACATGGGGCTTGATTTGGGCCTGGATTTCATCCTCCTGCGTGAGCTGACTGCTCACTTATTAAAGTGTTGTAATTCATTTTGGGACTTAAGTGACAGTTCTTATATATTAGGTTTAATAGGAATTCAACTGAGGTGGTGAGGGGGATGTAATAGCATTTCTAAGTCAGAAGTTCCCTGACTCTATTATGCATCAAAATTGTCTAGATTATTTGTTAAACAATGCAGGCCATGGACATAACCAAAAAGGTTCTGATTTAGTAAGTCTGAATTATCTTGAGGAATCCACAATTTTAAAAAGATCCACAAGTGATTCTGATACAGGTTGTATACCCTCAAGATTGATTAATCCTGATAATAAATATTTTTATTGCTGGTGTTACGTGCCATCAAGGCAATTCCAACCAATAGCAACCCTATGCACAACCGAAGGAAACACTGCCTGGTCCTGCACCATCTTCACAAATATTCTTATGCTTGAGCCCAGGGTTGCAGCCGCTGTGTCAAGCCATCTCTGTGAGGGCCTTGCTCTTTCTTGCTGCCCGTCTACTTTTCCAAACATGATGTTCCTCTCTAGGGACTGGTATCTTCTGAGAGTATCTCCAAAGTATGGAAGACAAAGTCTTGGCATCCTTGCCTCCAAATAGCATTCTGGTTTTACTTCTTGCAAGACAGATTGCTTTGTCCTTTTACCTGTCAATGGTACTTCCAATATTCATCTTCAGCACCATAATTCAAATGCATTCCTCCTTTTCCTTCATCTATTTCCAACTTTCATTTATGAGTACTTGTAAAGCAATTGAAAATCCCATGGCTTGTGTCAGGCATACCTTAGCTCTCAAAGTAACACATCTTTTGAAATCATAACTGCTGATACCAGAAGCATTGATTGTGGATCCATCAAGAAAGAGATCCTTGACAACTTCAACTTTTTCGCCTTTGATCTTGATGTTACTTATTGGTTCAGTTGTGAGGATTTGAGTAACTGAGCTACAACCACATTAAAGGCTGTAATTCTCGGCTTTCATGAACAAGTGCTTCAAGTAGTCCTCCTTACTTGCAGCAAGCAAGGCGTATCATCTGCATATAGAAAATTGTGAATAAGTCTTCCTCCAAATCTGATGTCATATTCTTCTTTGTATAACCCAACTTTTCTGATTATTTTCTCAGCATACACATTGAACATGACACCCTGATACACACCCTTCCTGTTCCTAAACCGTGTGGCATTCCCTTTTTCTGTTTACACAACTGCCTCCTAACCAATGCACAAGATCTGAATAACTACAATGAAGTGTTCTGGAATTCCCATTCCTCTCAAGGTTATCTATACTTTGTTATGATCCACAGAGTTGAATGCCTTTGTTTAGTCAACGAAACACAAATATACACCTTTTGTGTATTCTCTGCTTACAGCCAAGATCTATGACATCAACAATGAATCCCTTGTTCCATGTCCTCTTCTGAACCTGGCCTTGAATCTTTGGTAGCTCCCCTCAGTGTATGGCTGCAATCTTTTTGGAGACAATCTTCAGTAAAATGTCACTTGCATGTGATATCAATGATATTGTTCTATAATTGTGTGTTCTGTTGAGTCACCTCTCTTTGGAGTGTTACAAATATGGATCTCTTCCAGGCAGTGGGTCAAGTAGTACTTATCTTCCAAATTTCCTGACCCAGAGTAGTGAGTGCTTTCAGGGCTTCGCTTTCTTGTGGCAACACTTCAATTGCTATTCCATCAATTCCTGGAGCCTTGTTTTCAGTGCAGTTTGAACTTCTTCTTTCAGTACAATTGGTCTTTGTTCATGTGCTATCTCCTGAAATGAAGGACCGTGTACTCATTCTTTTTGGTAAAGTGACTCTGTGTGTTCTTTTCAACTACTTTTGGTGCTTCCTGCATCATTCAATATTTTGTCCATAGGACCTTTCGGTATTGCAACTTTAGGCATTAATTTGTTCTTAAGTTCTTTCAGTTTAAGATATGCTCAGCATGTTTTTCTTTTTGGTTTTTATGAATCCTTTTGGTTTTATTCATGAATATGAGAAATAATAAAATGCCTCCATGCATTTAAAGCAAGATTACAAGCCGAGGAGTCATAAGCCTCAGAACAGACCATTAACAAGAGAAAGGCAAATGGCTGTAGTGAAAATTGAAAGAAAATCTTTGGAAATTTGGAAATATTCTTATACTACTCAAGTGGAGCAATACAAGATAATTCAAAGTTTCAATCTCACAATATAATAAGTGGAACAGGTAAAGAGACTTTTCTTTTTTCTTTTTCTTTCTTTCTTTCTTTTTGTACAGCACCTAAAGCCTGGGATGCTCTTTCCATCAGGTTGCTTTGATTCATTTTGCTGGGCTAACAACAACATGAAAACTTGCTGTGTTTAAAGCAGAGATTCTCATATAAAATTCATTTGGGAAATTTCAAAGCATTGAGAACTACTCCCCAAAGTTTCTGAATTTAATTGGCTTTGGGTAGGTTCTAGGCAGGAGATTTCTCAATTTCTTCAAAAGATTCTAATGTGCAGTCAAGGTTGATAAATTCTGATTTCAAAGATCAGCAACAGCATAAGCACCCTGATTAAATAATTTTGACCAAGGCTTCCAAACTTCAATTCCACAGTGAAGAATCTTGCCAGACCACAAATTCTGATCTGGTCAGTTGGGGTCAGCCTGAGAGTCCGCATTTCTCAAGAGTTCCCAGGAGTTCCTAGTGCCTCTGTTCCTTTCACCACACTGAATAGCTAGGATCTTGAAATGCAAATTCTCAGGTTCTGTGCTAGAACTATCAAACCAAAGAGCTTAGGGAGAGGTTCTGTGTTGAACAAAATCTGTAGGTGCTTCTGACACATGCTCCAATTTGAAAATTTCTGGTATGCTCCACAAAATAACCATCTATTACTATTTACTGGGCCTGAGCTGGGTCATGAGCACTTTGTTCTCTGAATGGGGCTGAGGCTTTCTCTATCGGGCTTCTAGGATTTAAAAAAGGAAAGTTTGGTTCTCTTTTTCTATCTTGACATTTAAATGGCCATTTTCCCCACATGGTTCCCAAATGGTAATGAATCGAGCTCGCTGCATTCTATCCAAGCACGAAACCACAAAGCCTCCATAAAAGGAAAAGGTTGTATGCATTCCCTGATTATGCTGTCCTTCTTACAATCTGTGAAGTCCCCTCTCACCAACTAGAAAGGTTTTGTGTCCCTGTCCCTAGACTCTACTTAACACACTCTGTTGCTATTGTTATACTCTACAAAGAGAAAAAAACAAGTGTGCAGTGACATCAATACATCTCAGATTCTGGGCAGCAGTCATTCAGTTCTTGTAAGGTCAATAACCACCCTTTGTTGGGCTCTCTCAAATGCACAAAAATGTAGGGGCAGAAGCCAGCAGGAAAATGGATTCCATGGGGGCCTTCGTGGGTGAGAGGTACTCTGAAGGTCACAGAGAGAAAGGCGAGGGAGTCTCTCGGAAAATGCCTTTTCATTTCCTCGGTCTTTGTTTCACACTGTCCACTCTCATCCATGAGTTTTCAAATCTGAGAGTCTAGGGTAGGTGCACAGCTCTGAAAAGTAGGTGTACCAGCTTTACCCATTTCCTCTGAAGATCCAAGTACCAGTTCTGAAGGCCTTAAATTCTGGGACAGCCCTGGCAAAGGAGATGGTCAGTCATGCAACATCGGGGCTTCTTAAGGTAAACATTTGATGCTTTATTCTGGATGCTGTTTTGTTATGGAAGAATGTCAAATGCGTCATAACAGATTGAGTTGCACTGTTGGCCTACACAACAAAAATGCTGCTAAAATGAACTCTACGTTTTTAAAAAAGGTATTGAAATCTTGACCCTTATAATATATTTGGAAATAGATTTTGTTGTTGTTATACTGAAGAAGTCATACCTATATGTTCTAAAGCGAATGGCTTCTGGGTTATAAGGAGCAATGTAGTCACAGAGACAAGCAAACTTAAATGGGAAAGATGTGTACACAAAAGCATGTGTGTTCACACATCTGTTCAAAGCAGTATCATTCATAATAGTTACAAAGTTTTTAAAAAATGCATGTCTTGTCAACTGAAGAAATGGATAAATAAATGCACTATATTCATGCAATGGAATATAACTGAACACTAAAAAGAATAAAGTACTGACATACTACAAAGTAGATGAACCTTGAAAGTTCATGCTAAGTAAAAGAAGTCAGAGAGAAAACACCACACATATATGAGTCTACAAACATATGAGTCCATGAGTCATAGTGAAAGAAGTGAGACAGAAGTATATGAGTCCAATTGAAAACAGACAAACCTGTCAAAACAGAAAAGAGATTATTGTCTTCATGGAAAGATGAAGAGTAATTGCTGAAAAAAATTGGGAGTCTAGGAGATGAAAATGTTCCGAGATTATGTAGTGGTAACGGCTTCAGACCTCTGCAATTTTATACTAAAAAATAACAAATTTTACACTGTAACTGGGTGAATTTTATAATGCGAGTTATATCCAAAATTCTTTTTTTTAATTATTATTTATTTTTTATTTAATTATTATTTATCTTGTTGAAAACAAAATAAAGATTTCTTAAATTTGAGGTGAAGTCTGTGTTTCTGATGATCACACTTTTTAAAAATGTTTTTATTGTGAATCGGGTCCATGTTTACAGAGAAATCGGGTCCATTTCCCACTCAACTATCCATGCACATTTTGTTTCATGTCATTGACTGCAATATCCACTCACCAGGTAACATCATTTAACCCACTTCCTCTGTTTCTTATTTGTTTCTGCCTTCTTTCTTAACCTTTCTAAAGTTTATCCTTAGGTAAATGCTGCCTTTCGATCTCATCATCTAAGATGTGCATACCACATTACTGCCATTGTTTCCTTTATAGACCTGTTCACTGCTTGGCTGAAAATTGAGCCATGGGCATGAGTTCATTTTCAGACTTGAATGGAAATGAAAGGCCATAGTCTTTTGGTTTCAGTAGTCTCTACCTAATCAGTAGTGCTTAGTTTGGGTTTTAGTTTTGTTTTAATTTTCAGTTTTATTCCACATGTTTCTCCCTCTCTGTACCAGACCTCTTAATGTTATTCTTTTTGGAGCAGTTGGTAGTGGTAACTGGACACTAACCAGTTATTCTGGTTTCAGGGGTGGAGACTGGTATTTGTGTGGTCCTTTAATCTATGATATTAACTGTTTCCAAATATCTTTTGATTTCTATCACACTTCTTTTCTCGGGATAAAGACCAGTAATGACACTGTGATAGGTAGGTATATTGTGCCAACTTGGCCAATAGAAACATGTGGGATTAACAAGGTCACAGTTTGATTGGAGGGCAAAAAGATAAATGACTCGGCTAGGCCCACCTCTCTCTCTTGCTCTCTGGTGATCAGAGTTAGTTCTCTGCCTCAACTTGTGAGCTACACTACCTGTGGGACAGCCAACCCATGGATCACGTTGCTAGAGCTTGAGGTTCTTTTGAGACCTGCTTCACCACAGTGCTGGTGTATACATCGCTTGAGCTTGATGCTGGCGGGTCCTGTCGTCTTGTATTGCTTTAGTTCTATATCCCATCCAAGCCTGCTTTGCTAAACTCCTGAGCTGCTGATTGTTGGTGATCTACCCTGCTATTTGCTGCCTGCATTGCCTAAGGGAAGACAGTTGTCTGTTCCTTGACCTTAGACCCAGCATCCCTCATGAGTTGAAGGACTTCCAATATATTAACTGCTCCACGGAAATGAGTTGAACTGAACCCTCTGTAGTGTTGTGTGTAGTGTAGTGGTTGTAGTGTAGTTCTAATTAGCTGTTATATCCCTTTGTGCTGTATAAATCTATCTATCTGTCCATATAGCTATCTATATAGTCATAAGTGTCCTGGTTTCGTTTCTCTAGAGAACTCTGCCTAACACAAACACCATAATCACTGCTTATGAGTTTTCAAGATCCCAACTTTCACTCATAAAAGTTGGATGTGGAACGTTGCCTTTGTGGGTCATATTATGCCAATTGACTTTGATGTTTTTCAAAACTCTGTTCACATAGCAGATCATCACTTTTACACTGAACTACTCATATATATTTTGTTTTATTCCATTGATTGCAATCACCATAATGTAGCATCACTTATCCCACTTCCTTCATGTGTTACCCCCTTTTCCATTTCTCCTTCTTGAACTCTTCTGAACTGTGTCCTGGGGTAAATGCTATTCTTCTGATTTCAAGTGGTGGATGAGGTAGTTATATAATCTGTTGCCAATTTGAGAGGATTACTAGTGAAGGGGTGGGGTTTACCTGTCAATCAGGTCATGGCCAATGAGACCTCTGTGTAGGCATAGCTTTCTCCTGAGGATTTTGAGAACTCTGCTATTTCCTCCATGGAGGCTGGAGACAATCTCTCTCTCTGCTCACTCCTTGAGAGACATCCCTATGGAAAAAACATGTGGAGAAAGGCTGATGAAGCCAGACCTCTGGATCTGGAGAAGCCATGTGGAGACCCCAGGCAGCGCTGAGATGCTCATGACGCCACTGCATCCACAGACTTGGCACCCACTGGCTGCAATCTTCCTGAAATTATAGTGATTGCATGTGTGTCGTGAGTCTGAAGTGGACTTTACAGATTGGTATTGGACATATGAGCTAATATCAGACTTATATCTGGACTGGGCTGGGATATTTTCTCTATATTCAACCTCTCTTGTATATAAAGCTCTTTCTTATACACATATGTCTCTATGAATGTTTTTCTCTAATCCACTCAGACTAGCACAGTGGGTCATTCAAAAGTGTACATACTTCGTTAATGTTATTGTTTCTCTTATACAACTGTCTATTACTTGGCTGAAAATTGGCAATGGAGGTGAGTTCCTTTCTAGACCTGAGTGATAACTAAGTGCTTTTCACGTCAGTCTTATAATTCTGAATTATGTTCCACATTTGCGGATTTGAAGGAATGAAAAGAGAGAGAGAGAGAGGGAGAAAGATAAAGTGATACTGGACTGTGGAGAAAGGAAAATGAGGAGGGACTAGAACTGGTTGGATACATTACGAGCTCTGGAACAAGTCACTTGGATAATCGTATCTCCTGGCTTTTTTGTCGTGACTCCATATTTGGTATCCCTTTTGTGGGCGTAAAAGATAATGCCTGTGTTTGATGCTAGGTACACTGTTGTTTTAATTGTGAAAAGAGAGAGGGAAAGGGTTTTGATAGTTTGTTTTTCTGTTTTTCTGGAGAAGATTAAGTCTGAAATACAAAGCACTAGTCCTTGGGGAGTCATTCCTCCCGATATTAACACACCTGGAGCTCAGTAACAGCCATCCATACCCCGAGCACCCTCCCCGTCCAAATGAAACACTTCGTTTCGCCAGCCTAGGTCCTTTATTCACTGAGGAGGCTTCTCCTGGTCTGCAGAGGGGATGTGCTCCCCTGCATCCCCAATTGACCATCAGAAAGGGCTTGGAGAAGGCTCTGGGAACCCCAAGGATTTGATTGTCTTAATTATCTTGTGCTGCTGTAGCAAAAACGCCACATGTAGGAGGCTTTAACAAACAGAAATTTACTTTGTCGTTTTTAGAATACAGAAGTCTGGAGTCAGGGACCCAGCCCTAGGAGAAGATTTCCTCTCTATGTTGGCATTGGAGCTAGTTCCTTATTACATCTGAGCCTTTTCCCCTGAGCAATCTCAGTGCGACTTGACATCTATTTTCCCTTATATCTACTCCTATTGTTTAACATAACAAGAAAACCTATTGCTAAATAGGGTTAGAACCACAGGCAGAGAGGTTGGTGTTTAAACATCTAACACTGATAGAACTCCCAATTCCCTTCCTCCTATCCTCATGACATTTGAAATACCCCTTAGGTTTTCATAATTTTTTCTATTACCAAGTAGAAGCTGTATAATTTCAATCATTCTGCTAATTCATATGTACAGGTTTGGGCAAGATTAATTTTAGACAATGTTCTCCTTCCCAGACCATCTCCGCGGGAGAAGATTCTATCCAGGAATTGGCCATAGGAAAAGTCTTGACAAACCCAAGAATGCACTGGTTCACTCTCTGAGCAAAGCTTCCTAGTTCCAGGAGCTGGCTGATTTTGACTAGAAAGATTTTTAATATTAACATTTGGATATAAACACTCACATGAGAAAGGCTGTTTCTCTTGCTCTCTGTGAGATATCCCCCTCCTCCACCAGAGTATTACCTTAAGCCTATCTCCGTCAGAAATATTATTGTTAAAAACTACCTACTCATTCAGCACATCAATTCTTTTTTTCTAATCATTTTATTAGGGGCTCATACAACTCTTATCACAATGCATACATACATCAATTGTATAAAGCACATTTGTACATTCATTGCCCTCATCATTCTCAAAACATTTGTATCAGCTCATTTTTCCCCTCCCTCCTTGCTCCCCTCTCCCTCAAGAGCCCTAGATAATTTATAAATTATTATTTTGTCATATCTTGCACTATCCAACATCTCCCTTCACCCATTTTTCTGTTGTCCATCCCCCAAGGAGGAGGTTATATGTAGATCATTTTAAATGGTTCCCCCTTTCCACCCCACCCTCCCAGTATCACCACTCTCAGCACTGGTCCTGAAGGGATCATCCGCCCTGGATTCCCTGTGTTTCCAGCTTCTATCTGTACCAGTGTACATCCTCTGGTCTAGCCAGATTTATAAGGCAGAATTGGGATCCTGATAATGGGGGGGGGGTAAGCATTTAGGAACCAGAGGAAAGTTGTATGTTTCATCGTTGTTATACTGCACCCTGACTGGCTTGGCTCGGCTCCTCCCCGCGACCCTTCTGTAAGGGGATGTCCAATTGCCTACAGATGGGCTTTGGGTGTCCACTCTGCACTCCCCCTCATTCAGAATGATATGATTTTTTGTTCTGATAATGCCTGATCCCTGATCCCTTCCATACCTTGTGATCACACAGGCTGGTGTGCTTCTTCCATGTGGGCTTTGTTGCTTCTCAGCTAGATGGCTGCTTGCTTACCTTCAAGCCTTTAAGACCCTAGATGCTATATCTTTTGATATCTGGGCACCATCAGCTTTCTTCACCACATTTGCTTATTGTCATGAGTGGCGCAATCAATAATTACTTAACGCTCTTAGACATATTCGAATGCTCAGTCTATTCACTGCAAACACACATCAAACAATCTAAAAATAACTCAGACTACTAAGTATAAAAGTATTGGAGCAAGTATGAGCATAAGGGCATAATAACAGCACTCTTCACACATGTCATTCTAGCATCGCAGTCCCAACAAGCACTGCCTTCATTGGTGTGCTCACCCGGGTAGAGTTGGAGAGAGCAGGAGCTGATGTCCTAGTTCTCTGAAAAGTCAGTGTCTCTACCCAGGTAGAGTATGGACAGTTTGACTGGCTCTTTGACGTCGGTCAGGTTCAGCCAGTCAAGTCTTAGCGGGTTTCTCCACATTTTAGGTTGATTGGCTGGCTTTTGGGCATCGGTCAGGTTCAGCCAAGTCTTATCGGGGTTCCCGACACTTTTGCGGTGGCTTCTTGGACCATCTGTTGTTTCTTGGCGATGGTTCAACTTCTTGGCTGGGCCCTAATGTGACACTTTATTTCTTCTCTAAAGTGGAGTTTCTTGTGTTGATTTCTTTTGAGGTGACTCAACGTCTTGCAAGGTAGTTCAATGTCTTGCAAGGAAGTTCTAAGGTGCTCTCATCACTTATGCACCCACTTTGTCTTCAGTGATTGTGCCGGGAAGGTGAGCATCATGGAATGCCTGTTTAATAGAACAAGGTATTCTTGCATTGAGGGAGTACTTGAGTGAAGGCCCAATGTCCATCTGCTACATTAATACTAAATTGATACATACATGCACATAGATCTATTTCCACATCTTCATATATAAATATTTTCACATATGTATATGCCTTTATTTAGACCTCTATAAATGCCCTTTACCTCCTAGCTCTTTCCTCTATTTCATTTTACTTTCCTCTTGTCCCACTATCATGTTCAGCCTTCATTAGGGTTTCAGTAATTCCTCTCGGTTACGTTACCCTTCGTCATGCCCTATTAGGCCTCCTACACCCTCCTCACCACTGATTTGGATCACTTGTTGTTCCCTTGTCCCTGGGTTTCTTAACATCACTACCTTTCTCCCCCCAATCTCCCCCTCTCCCATGTCCTCCTGAAGCCGTCGGTCCCATTGTTTTCTCCGCCAGATTGTTTATCCAGCCTATCTTATTTAGACAGACCTGTGGAGATAATAATATGCACAAAAACAAAAACAAAAACAAACAACAAAATAAAAACAACAGCAACAACAAGCCAATGACAAACAAACAAAAAACAACTACAAGAAAGAAAAGCTTCTAGTTAGTTCAAGGACTGTTTGTTGGCTTTTAGGAGTGTTTTCTAGTCCAGTCTGATGGGGTGCCAAGACCTAGCCCCAAAGTCTACTTTTGGTATTCCCTGGGGACTTCGTTGCTCTGCTCCCCTTGCTGTGCTGTTCCACACCCTTCGTGTTTTGCCTCGGTGTGGTGGGATCAGACCAGGTGCAATTCCCACACTGTCTCCATGTCAATTCTATAGTTAAAACTTCACTGTCAGGAAAGAAAGAAAAATCCAACATGGATGTTAGAAAAGACTCTGAAACTTGCTCTTAAATGTAGAACAGTTAAAGTGAATGGAAAATGAGGAAGTAAAAGAGTTGAACAGAACATTTGAAGGGAAAGCTTGAAAAGACAAAGCATTAAAAGGAAATATTGAAAACCACATAGAAAAACTGCACTTAATATTCACAACCGGAACGTACTGAAAAATAATTCAAGCCTTCAATTTCAATATTCTTGGAACATTTTATGGGCAAAATATTGGACGATATAGAAAGCATCAAAAGTGGAAAGAATACACAATCCCTGTACTGCAAAGAATCTAACAACCTTTAGTCATTTCAGGAACTGATGGCATTGAAGGAAGAAATCCAAGTTGTACTGATGGTATCAGTGGAAACCAAGACTTTATTAATTCTTGGAATTCCAGTGGCAATAGGAGAGGAAAGGGATGCAGGACCGAGACACTCACGCATTTATACGGAGACATTTATAAGACACAAGCGTGGACACCAGACTGATAAAAATAATCTGTATTTTTTTCAAATTCCAAGGAATGGTAACTCTCCAGATTTTAGGAATTGTCAAACAGCATTATTAACATTGCACACAAGTAAAATTTTTCTGAAGATAATTCAAAAGCTGTTGCAGCAAAACATCAACAGGGAACTACAATTAGTTCACCTTGGATGTCAAAGAGAAGGTAAAACAAGCTATGCCATTTTGACCTCAGATGGATCTGAGCAGAGCGGACCAGAAAGATGTTTTCTTGTGCTTTATTTAGTACATAAAAGCATTCAACTGGGTGAATCATAACAAATTGTGGATAAGATTTTGATGAATGGGAATTCTGGAACAATAATTGTGTTCAAGCTGTACTTGTACAGAGACTAACAAGCAGTCATTCAAACAGAACAAGGAGGTACCACCTTGGGTTAAATTTTTTTAAAAAGTGGTATCTTTCATGGCCAGCTTTATGCATCATGATAGCAAATTCCTTTGGACCCTATTTGATTGATATGTTTAGATTCGTGGAGCAAATTGTGAGAGGTAGAGTTAGATCTCAGAGCAGTGTAGTCCTGTCTACTGAGAGGCTTGCTCTTACTGTGATACTTTCCTATCATCCTCCTGAGGAAGTTCAACTTTACCCTTCACATACTCACTGACCATCATGAGCAAACGCATGGTTCTTCCCTGGTCCTTTCGCATCCTATTACTATATCCGAAGTGAGACCTTACCCTATTTTCACTTTATTTCACCAGAAGTCCCTCTAATAGGATTGGGAGGGGGGGTTGCATTTACTAGACACCAGCCATGCTTCATTTTGTTGTACCCTCATGGACTGTGTAGTACTCTGAGTTGGATGCTATGTCATCGGTGGCAAAATGTGGTGACGAAATTAGATGGTGCACGACTATCCAATAAAACAGCGTCTGGGGTCTTAAATGCTTGTCTCTAAACAAGAAGCCATCTAAGTGAGATGTCAGCTAAGTCCACAGGAAAGAATCACACCATCATCAGTCACGTAAGGATTGTAAATCATATCATCGAAGTCGAATTAGGGATTCGTATCAGAGCCTAAATTGTGAGACTTCAGTTGGCAGAAACCTATGGACGAGAGTGGGAGCCCAAGATACATTTGTGGGAACTCCCTCGGAAATAAGCCTCCAGTGATCTCTCTCTGTCCATAATTGAGGGATAAGAGGGAAGTGGTTACTAAACAGAGTGCACTGGAGAGATGAGGATAGAAGACCAAAAGGATAAATCTCACTTAAACACTTAAAACTTTGTCAGTTGCTCCCCCCTCTGATGCATGCTGAAACTGATCTAGTTTTCAACATTTTCTGTATTCTTTTTTGCTCTGTTTTGGTTTTCTTTGTTCATAGTAAGATGTATCTCAGAGGTGTTATGTCACTGGGGTTACCCTCTTGAAGTTGGGTTATATATTTTTCTGTTTGTCAGGGGTTTTGGAGGGTGGGGCTGCAGTGATGATGGTTGGCTAGGGAGGGGAAAAAGAGATGATGTCAAGGAGTCCAGGATGGAAAATAATGTATGGAAACTGATTGAGGTAGCAATTGTACAATACTGCTTGATATGATGAACTATGGAATGATATATGTATTATTAACTCCCAATTAATAATATATTTGAAAAAAACAAAAATACCCAGAGTGGATAGGTTTCAGCAGAGCTTCCAGACTAACACAAACTAGAAAGAAAAGCCTGGCAAAGTATTTCTAAAGATTAGCCATCAAAAACCTTATGAATTGCAACAGAATATTGTCTGACTTACTTTCATTAGACAGCTCATCACGAGGGATCAATCACTGGAGGGAGGCATCATGTTTGGTGACGTGTAAAACCAGTGAGGCTGTGAGAGGCTTCTGTTGAGAAAAATTGGTAAAGATTCTGCAACTGTGGACTTGAAAGTGTTGACAATTGAGTGTCACAAAGGAGCAGACAACATTCCTTTGTGTTGTGCACTGAGTCACCATGAGCTAAAGTTCCCTCTATAGCAGGTAACAGCAACAAAGACATGTGTGCTATTAGTTCAGGTTTAATTTACTTAGCAAATGATACTTTGAGACTTTCTGAGGAAGCAGGGATGATTGGAGCCATATTCAACATTGCCTAACCCCAAACTTATTTAGGTTTCATGTAACAAGTTTTTTTGTTTTTGGTTTGTTTAGTTTGCATAACTTTTTTTTTTAAGCAATCCTACTCTTGAGTGTGGACTGGAACTGGGCGTTTGCCTGTAGTGGATAGAAACATTTACGGCAATGCTTTTGAGACCAGGCAGAGGAGCAAAGGGGGAGACCTCGATCAGAGACTAAGGCAAGAGCTGTTTCCTCGTATGTGCCTTCTTTCTGACCCAAATCCTGAAGCTAGCCTAAATAAAACTGGTACTCCACTGTGGACGGCGCCTCACCCTGGGCACTCCATATCCCCTTACACCTGATTTCATCCAGGGGGAACAGAACATGCCTGGACTGCAGTGCCAGGAATCTTGCCCATGGGAATCCTTAAAAAGGCCATGATCTGCCTGCCTGGGCCAGAAATATAATTTGTTGTTTGGACTGGATGTGGCTCTCTTCCTTCCAGCAGCCTCTAATAAAATTCTCCAGTGTTGCCTCTATATCTAGTCAGAGTAAATATTTATCTTTGTTTAAAGCAAGAACCTAATTTGAGTAACAATATATTACTTACATAACTGGATATAAAAAGTACCGTGACCTTCTACTTGTTTGCTGTCTCCCCTCCCTTCTTCTTTCTCTGGCTCTTCTCTTGTGCTGGCTTAGATGAAGCAAGGGGGAGTGGCTCCGACGACAAGGGTATTAACTTAGCAATGAATATTGAAGTACAACACTCATTCCACCAGCTCTGAGGAAACTTAGTATGGCTGTAAGTTGATACTTTCTCTAGAAGAGGCTATAGTTCCACCTAATATTATCTTGACTCTAAAAAAATTCAAACTCACTGCTATTCAGTGCTGACTCATGGTGACCCTGAAGGACAGGGTAGAACCTCCCCCTGTGAGTTTCCAAAACTGTGACTCTTTACAGGAGTAGACAACGCCTCTTAATAAAAGACTCAATAAGTTAGTCTGAGTCCTGACCCAGAAATAAAAGTGTGAGATAATAAGTTGGTGCTATCTAAAGCTGCTGAATCTGAGAGTATCGGGTTCTACAACAAATGATACTTACCCACGGCCATTGCATCCATCCCAACCACGTTGATTCCAACAGAGCTGCTCTGCAGTGTTTGCCAAACTGTCCATCTTGGGGTAGACGGCCTCATCTTCCTCCCGCGGAGCGGTTGACAACTGCTATCAGAGGGCCTCAAAACATCCTGACAAATACTATTATCTTTGAAAGTCCATGGTTTTTGAACTCCTCTTTTTGAAATGCCTGCATGTGTATATAAATAGTAGTGTTTGGATTTTTTTATAAAGGAAATAAAATCCTATCAACATGCTTTAGGAAAATTTCAAACATGTACATTGACTCGATTTTTTTAGTATTCCATTTCCATATCAACATATGCAGTTCAGTGAAGTAGCTAGAACTGGTGTGAAAAGATAAAATGGGACATAAAGCGTGGTAGACATAGGGAGAGACAGAGTCGTGCTAAAGAGGATTCTTCCCTCAGGTGTTCATTAAGTGCCAAGTGATCCTCTCTACAAGTCCCTTTTTCTATCTTCTTCTGCCTACTTTGCCTATCCTGTCTCTCCATGCCATCTCCTCTCTTACGAACAACCTGGTGATTTCCAAGCAGCATTTTCTGCTCTAATTAGCCTTAGTACCCTTTTGTTTCCCAGTCACTCTAACCGTGAACATGGTCCAAACGATGAGGTTTTGTCCACATGGTCTGCAATTTGGTTCAAATGTGACAGAGAGGAGCATGTATGCCTCTATGAGGAAGATACGGGGAATCAGGTCCCTCCTTCGATGACCAGACTTAAATGTGTCTTTGTTCCATGAGTCACTGATGCTCACTTACCCTTGCCTCAGAGTGGCTATGTTAGCAAAAAGGTACGAAATTACTTTCTCTGAAAGGATCTAGTTTGCTGAATTCTGAAAGTATCCTAGTACACAATTTGAATACTTTACCAAATATAAGAGTAAATTGGTTTTGAAAATACTAGCGAGGCATGTTTAGTAAAGGAAAATAATGCATGGGGATTTGTATCCCTTTAATCTCCACAATGAGCCTTTTGGGTTTTTGTTTTTGTTTTTGTTTGGGGGGGGGCATTGTTTGTTTGTTTGTTAAGGTCTTTTGGAGAGGTGAGAGCTTCCAAAGAGCCTGAAATAAATGTCAAAAGATGTTTGACTTGCAAAGGACACAGGGACTGTACTAAGAAGTCTGGGTTTTCAGAGATGCTCAATTCCCAAGATGCTTTGTCCTCAAAGCAGAAATGTCAAAGGGACCCAAGGTCTGATCTCCACTCTGATATTGATCTGTCACATGGTCCAGGCCAGATGAACCTCCCATGGTTTCTTCTCTTTCTTATCTGTGAAATGGAGATGAAAATTTCAGCCTCAAAGTGACTTGCAGGGAATTAAATAATAGTTTAAAGCCCTTTGAAGAGGTAAAGTGATGAGTGTTTCCTATCAGCTTCTATCAAATGTTATGCAATTTTTCATTTAAGTGAAAATTTGAATCTATCACACTTCAGTTTTGATCTTGTCACTTGTTAGTTAATGACTCTAAAAAATCACTTGTGGGATATAGGAAACTGCAAATATAAATGACCAAAATGAAAATTCAGATAGGAGGGTAGCTTAAGAGGAAATCTTGCTTTTGATGAAACCTCCTCCATGGTGTCTTTCCTGTTTTCCAAGAAGATGGGAGTCCAGGTAGGAAGTTCAATGGCAATTTAATGTATTCTTCCCTTTGTGATGTCATTGCTTCAAGACAATTACGGAGTATTTTTTTTGGAATTTCCATGAACAACATAAAATAAGACAAGAGCAGTAATGTTTCCATTAGCAATTTCTCTACAAATAATTGTTTTATTTATAGTGTTAAGTAATTATTTACTGGTAGTTCAAGTAATTTTTTTGAATGCCAGAAAGCAACCCACAGAGAAATCCACAAAGGTGCTAGAAAGGATTTAGAGAGCAACCCACAGTTCGGCCATGTCTCACTTCAGAGCATTATAGCACGGTAGTTAAGCTGTAGAGTTAGACTCAGCTTGAGTTCAAATATCAGGTGAGTCAGTTACTGGCAGTGTGTTATGGGACAAAAAGAACTCTTACAGTCCCCTGTTTTCTTCTATATAGAGTTTCCTGAGGCCAGAGACCACAACTTCTTTGCTGTTAGAGCTGAAGCACTTGATAGCTGCATGCTTGGACTTGACAAAGATTGGTGGGATAAACTAAGCTGACAGACTAAGGATTGTGCTGCATCAAAATACTTTTTGAAAAAAAAGGGGACACTTTTTACCCCCAAAAGTGAACCATGAGGGAAAGTTGAAAGATGGAAAAGATGTCTTTCCTACAGATTTTTTGTATTGTTTCCAAAATTCACAACACATTTTTCTAAGGATTTTTATTCAACTAGAATCAGAAGGCATCTCTACTCTGAAAACAAAGAAATAGATGCAGAATTGGTGGTAAAGAAGCCATGTGCTCTCTTAGAGGACATCACAGTGGGTCCTTTCAAGTTAGTTTGTTTAGAGAAGTACACATCAGCTTGTGCAGAGGAAGCAAATGAACCATTGTTCTCAATGTCACAAGAAGCTAAGCATTTGGAGACTTACGGTGGTCTATTCCTTGGATGGAGGGGAAAAAAATGTGTCAATAATTCTGATGTAGTAAATGTACACTGGTTGGCTTTCAGTTTTCAAAAAGATTCCAACTCTGAGTAGAAGACCAGAGAATAAGCTTCATGGAAACAGAGAGTGCCACATAGACAATAAATCTGAAAAAAGTATATTATGATTAAAGTATATTATGATTAAAAGTATATTATGATTAGAAAGACGTTGTCCAAAAAGGATTGAGGCATATGCCAAGAACTCTAATCCCCAATTAGTCCTGTATTAGTCTGGGTACTTTAGAGAAACAAATCCATAGAAACTCATGTATAAGAGATAGCTTTATATAAAGGTAAAGTGCACATCAAGAAAACATCCCAACCCACTGCTGCCCAAACCCACAAGTCCAACATTAGCCTATATGTCCTACACCAATCCACGAAGGCCTCCTTCATCTCACAGAACAGACACTATGACGCTGACTGCAGGAGGAAAGCCAAGTCAATGAATGTGTAAGCTTCTCGGTGCTGGCAGAGGTGTCCACATGGCTGCTCCAGCACACAGGGCTGCTTCGGTGTAAGTCCATGTGGTTTCTCCTTGGGGATGTCTTGCTGGAAGTGAGACTTGCCAGCTGAAGCAGGGAACTGGCTAAGGCAGCTGCACCCTGGTCTGACCATCAGAAAACAAGAAACCCAAGAACTAGAAAGGCGAGGCTCACTGAGCCATTTATCTCTCTGCCCTTTAATTAACCCCACATGTGTTTATCAGCCAGGTTGGCACAATAAACTTTAACTATATCAGTCCTATACCAAGAATTAGACAATTATGTTAAATTTCCTTCCTCCACCTTTTAAGCTATTGTTTCAATTTTTACAATCCCATTTACTTATCAATATAAACAATAACCTGTCTGAAAAATTGTTTTATGCCATTTTTACTTTGTCTCAGAAATCACTTTAAGAAATAATGTCTAATCTCAAGATGGCATCCAGGAATAATCACCCATCAGGTGCTCCCATTGTTAGATAAAAAAATAAGAGGTAAGGAGGCCAATATTGTGGGACCAGGTGCTAGAAATAGAATCCCAGCATACTAAGGTTTGATTTTCAGAACTCTCCTTACAATTTTCACCCACAGAGAATTCGAGGGCTTGCTGTGATCCTCTGAACTTACCACAGAGAGCAGGTGGGTGTGCTCACTTTGCTGTAGAGCATGGCAGATGGTGGGTGGAATTGCCTCAGGCACATGGGGCTCTGAAGGATGGGCAGAGGCTTCCCCCAGCCACATGGGACAACAAAGGTGAGCAGAGGTTCCCCCAGTCAAGTTAAGCACCACACTAAAGGGCAGAAGGAGTTCCCCCAGCTATTTAAAAAGCCTTGGAGGGTAGGTGGTAGTCCCCCTGCAGCTGAAGGGGGGCTGGATTTCCCCAACCCAGTGGTATACCACCGAGAGCAGGCAGGTGAGGGTGGAGAGCAGGTGTAGTTGCCCTAGGTGAAGGAGAGTGGCCTGGAGGCTGGTAGTGGCTTGTGAGAGGAAAGAGAAGAGGGGAAAAAAAGGGAAGAACTGGGTCTGCTGAGACTATGGGGGGAAAGAGAGAAGAGAGAGAAACAAAAGTAAAGAAATAGTTGAGCCCCATGAGCCCTATCACCTGACCATGGGGCTGGAGGGGTTTAAACCCTGCCCAGGGGTGGTGGTAAGCTGTGGCTGTGTTGAAGGAGGAGGCCAAAGGGGCCTGGCTCTGGCCAAGACTGTGGAGGGCTAAAGTTAAGTAAGCCTTAGCTGGCCTCCACAGTGGTAAGCCAGAAGTCCACAGCCTTCAAAACCAAATGGGTCTGTGTCTATTTATCTTTATGATGCTCCTCCTGTGACCCAGCAGAGTGGAATTTTCCTCTCAGTGGCTCTCCTGTGCTGATTTTTCGTAGTCCCTCTTGTATGTGTTACTTGGTTGCCATCTTGCTGAAAGTCCTAAGGCATGCTTTTATTTTTGCAAAAAACTAGTGCACTGAGATGGCTGCATGAGCAGGTGCATTGTCGTGTGGCAAAATCAGTCCCCCTTCTGCCACAAATCAGGCCTTTTTTGTCCCACACTCTTATGCAATTTTTTCAGAACCTCTAAATAGAATTCTTGATTAACAGTCTGACCTGGTGGAACCAACTCCAAATGCACTAGGAGTAGACATTTTTGTCTATTCAGGAAGTTGACTGACCTCCAGATGAGGTTTCTCATTAATCAACATTTCACCTTTTTTGAAATGAGAAAACCACCTGAACACTTGAGGTTTTTCCTATAGTACTGTCCTTGTAAGCTTTGTTCAACATCACAACAGATTCTGTGGCAGTTTTTGGAAGCAGGAAACAAAAGTTCATAGCTGCATGCTGTTCTCTTAAATTGACCATAAAAACTTTTTTAAAAAACCAAGGTCTATGTGAAACTGCTTTTATAAAATATTTCACTGCAACCAGAGAGAACCTTCTCAGGAGATGCCATTGTGTGCACTAACACAGAGCAAGTTGCTGGATGCTTGCCTAGCAGGAAAAAAAATGTATACATGAAATTTCCACTCTGCAAAGTGCAATTCTGGTTTTTTGAGGGTACTCCCTCATAAATGAATGAGTGCTTGAAGTGCTTCTTCAGCTTGGTGAAACATTTAAATTGGCATTTATCAATTTCTAGAGCATTGTTTTGTCTAATTCATTCAGTACATTAGCCTCGAACACATAAAATAGCAAAGGAAAATAAAGATAGGAAGTCTGGAAGGACAGTTAGGAGACTAGGGGTTCAGTCATGGCATTTTCATTTCTTAGGCAGGTGCCTTTGGGAAGTACATTCCTATTCTTTGGGTCTGTGTTTTTCCCTAGGAAAAATAAAAAGGCTGCACTACCTGATCTTTGTATTAACCAGATTATCACAATTGTTCTCCCCATGTCCTTCCTACAAACCTTCACACACTCAGGGAATATTTGCTTTAACCTCTGTCTTAGGCTGGTCTTCTAAAGAAACAAAAACAATAAAACCCGTATGTAGATATAGATGTAGATGATATAAATATAGAGAGATGTCTGTGTGTATCTATAGATAGATATAGATGACAGATAGATAGAGGTAGATCAAGGAAATGGCTCATAGAGTTATAGAAGCTAACAAGTTCTAAATCTGTGGTCAGATGTCAGGCTGGAGGCTTCTACTGACTCAGATAACTGCAGGGTCTAACAAACCCAATATCAGTAGGTCAGATACCTGGCTGCAGAGGGAAAATGAATTTAAGGCCTGTAAGATGGCAGTCTGCCAATGATTTCCAGGATCAGCAGGTTATATGGCAGGTTACTGACTCAAGTTAAAAAAACTAGAGGTCAGATGATGGCACAGGTGAAGGATCCAGATACACTGCAAAGCATGTCTGTACAAGGCCTCACATATATTGGATTAAACTCCCTTTTAATCAATGGCCTGCTTGAATCGGATATCATGGAGGTAATGGCATTATATCAAATCTAAACATGGGGGATGATTACATCATCACTGTCATACTTCCAAGAATTGTAGTTCAGCCACATTCACACACAAACTGAACCATCACAGCCTAAAAAAAATTATTTTTCACAGAAGTTCACATTACATCTTGTTTCTTCAACTTTAAGAATGTTATCCTGATGCCTTCCAGAATATGAAGAAGAAAGGAAGGATGGGGAAACCTAATGAAAAAACCCTAAATCATGTGTGAAGGGTCTAGCCAGGAAAGAAATTGTGTGATGCTCTCAGTCTATTGGTTCATCTTTTAAGAATGAACTCTTGTCATTGAGTCAACTCCAATTCATGGTGACCTAATATGTATAAACTTGAACTGTGCTGGGAAGAACCAAAGTGCCAATATTTCAGTTATCAGCAGACGCCAAACAAGGACCACAGGTTAAGTACCAAATGCAATAGCAACAAATTGCCAGCAAATGATTTCAATTTACAGCCATTCCGTGTGCTGCAGAATGGAATTATGTGCCATAAAATTTTCAATGCTGTGACCTTAATAAGCACAAAACAGGCCTTTCTTCTGAGTTATCTCTGAATAGGTTCCAACTCTTAAATTTTTAATGAATTAATTAATCTAGTTACTTGATCTTATTAGTTAATTAATCTAGTTAGTATTTGGGTACTTAATACTTTGCACCACCCACAGGTTTCAAAGCTTAAGTAACCCCTAAAAATACATTGTTGTCCAGTGGTTATAACTCATAGTTGTACGAAAGGCAAGATCAGAACTGCCTTACAATATTTCCAAAGCTGTAAAAGTCTATGGCAGCAGCCTGCCTCAGCTTGCTCCCCTGGAGTAACTGGTAGGTTCAAACCACTGAACTTTCTGTTAGTAACCCAACAGTTAACTCACTGGACGTAACATGGACTCCTGAAGATTTAGTGGCTCCTAAAGAGTTTCTACAGCAGCTTACCACCAACTGTGCATTATATTCCTTCTGCATAGTAGCTGAATAGACCAGCAAGAAGCTGGATTTCAATAACTAGATTGGCACTGTCCAGCTGTATGGCTTCACTTCAAAAGAGAGCAAGAAATCTACTCCACAGGGTTCCATGAGGGCTGAGTATCACATGTCATCTACGTACTTACACAGTGTACACAGGAGCACTCAGGTCACTGGAGACCCGTGCCTTTTAATGTAAATTAAAGCAACCCTATTTCTATTACCATATGTAAATCCAATTTGTATGCTAAGACTTTCTGGCAGCATTGATCTATTCTGAGAAGGCCTAAGAAGCTAAATCTTTGTGTAAATCCTTCTAAATTATCTTCCAGCCCATCAAGTTTAGGGTAAATTTGTGCTAAGTGGGTAGGGTAAGAAGGGAAAAGTAGTTCTGAAATTTCAATTTGCTGATGTCAAATTTCAAAAAATTTGGGCCAGGAGTATCCCACTGTATTTTCTTATGGATAATATGTTATAATCCTAATGTATGGCTTATTCATTAAAAAAACCTAATTTTTTTCCAACAACATAAATGGTGACTATGCATGTGAATCTCATCAGGGGAAATAACCTAGTTTCAAATCCACTATGTCTGTAGGGAGATAATCAATACCATCGGTCAAAAAATTCCAGGGGCTACTGCACAACAGGTTATTGATTGCTAGTATGAAAGACCCCAAACTGAGCATGCTCATACCCAAGCCCATGAGCCAGGTGGGAAGTACACCTGGGCATTCCAAATTAAGCCCAGACTCATGACATCACCCAAGTGGGCTCAACCCAGCCAATGGGTTGAGCCAATGGGTTCAATCAATATCATCAACCATGCCTCCCCTGGCAGAAGCTTGAAATATCCCAGTTGTGGGAAGTCCACTCTCTTTTTACTCTGCTCCTGGTCAGTGGCAGGTCAGAGGGTGAGGGAACACACATGCTGCCTGAGTGAGCCCCCTTCAGGGTCTGCTCCGGGCCTACTTGGGGCCCACTGCCTCTCTTGCCCCAGTGCTCTTGCCATACGTTCTAGCCCCCCCACTCAGTAGCCCCAGCACCCTCGTACCCTTTGTTACCTCAACCCCTCAGTGTCCAGGACTCCCCGCAGATCCCCAGCCCCCCACCATTTCTCATGTGTGGGTGCTCTTTTCCATGAGGTTTCTCGTGCCCAGTAGTGAACCCCTTGAGATTGTAAAACCTGCGACTTGTCCTGTCCTTCATAAAAACCCAATACTTAGGTTACAAAACGGGCTTCAGGGTGAATTATTTTATCATGCAAAGCCTTAAAGTTCAAGCAAAAGCTGAAGGAAAAAAACTAGTCCACTAGAGCCAAAATACACATTTGAGCATATCCACTTATATGTATAAACCATCTTGGAGCAATTTTGACATGCTAAACACTGATGACCAAACACCAGATAAGTTGTGGGATTCTATCGAGGCTGTCAGAAAGGGAGCAGGAAAAAAGCATAAAGCAAGCAAATGGTCATTGAAAAGACAGAACAGAAAGAAAAGATCAAAGGAAAATCCAAAGAGGCTCAGAAACTTGTTCTTGAAGACTGGGTGGCCAAAGCAAATGAAGAAATTTGAAAGAGCTGAACAGAAGATCTCAAAGGGTGGCTTGAAAAGACAAAGCAGTATGATGAAATTTGCAAAGACCTGGAGTTGGAAAGGGAAAGCCACATTCCCCATTTTCCAAACTAAAGAACTGGTTAAAAATAATCCATACCAGAAGTTTCTCAAGCGGTTCTCAACCTTGGGTTGCGACCCCCTTGGTGGTCGAACAACCCTTTCACTGGGGTTTGCCCAATTCATAACAGTAGTAAAATTACAGTTATGAAGTAGCAAGGAAAATAATTTTATGGTTGGGGTCTCCACAACATGAGGAACCGTATTAAAGGGTCGCGGTATGAGGAAGGTTGAGGAACACTGTTCTATGGTGATATGGGCAAAATATTGTTAACATGAGAAGAATCATCTAGGTAAGAGTGAAGAAATATACTATTATGGACACAAAAATATCAGTCAACTTTGATGAAGTAGTATATGATCAAGAACTGAAGCTATTGAAGAAGTCTAAGCTGCATTGAAAGAATTGATTAAAAACAAATCTCTAGCAATTAGCAGAATGGCAAGTGAGGTATTTCAATAGTTTGATGTAATGCTGGAAGTGCTCATTTGTTATGCTAAGAAATTTTGAAATTAGTTCTCTGGCTAATTGATTAGCAGAGATCCAAATTAGTGCATATTACCATGAGAGATGCCCAATAGAATGCAAAAATTATTAAACAATATCATTAATATCAAACAAAATCATTAATATCAAACAATATCATTAATATAACAAGTCAAATTTTGCTGAAGATGTTTCAAAAATGATTGCAGCACAGGACACAGCCAGAATTGCAAGCCAGGTTCAGAGAGAGTATTTCAAATAGAACAAGGGATTCCTGCATGGCTTGAAATCAGGAAAGGGGTGTGTGAAGGTTGTACCCTTTCACCATACTTATTCAATCTTATAGCTGCACAAATAATATGAGAAGCTGGGCTATATGAAGAATATCTAGATTGGAGGAAGACTAATGGCCTGCCATATACTGATGGCGCAACGTTGCTGCTGAAAGTGAAGAGAATTGACTGACTAAGATCAAATACTACAAACTATACCTCAACATAAAGAAAATCCAGATCCTCGCCACTGAACTGTAAACCACATTATGATTTATGGCAGAAAACATTGATATGGAAAACAATCTTATTTTACTTGAATCCACAATCATTGCTCATGGAAGCAGCAGTCAAGAAAGCACACAACTTATTATATTTAGAAAATCTTCCTCGAAAGACTTTTTTAAAGTTATCAAAAGTGAAAATATACTTTGAGGACTAAGGTACTTTTCACCCCACCCATAGTATTTTCAAGCGCCTCATATGTACATGAAAACTGGACAATCTCCATAAGTGGAAGTGGACAGTGGCAGCTTTAGTTCACATAACCATTAGTCTAGCTTCTTAAAGACATATATGACTAACTTATCTCATGAAGTGTTTATATACATATGACTTAGTGGAAAGCAAAGCTTGTGTGCTGACTATAGACTTTGTGAATCCACGTTTGTCTGAGTATGTTTTGAAAATCTGTTTCAGGAAGCCCACAAGAAATCTACATATGTACATGGAAAATAGAAGTAACTTTTGGAAAATAAGTTTTCTTGGGAGAAAATAGTAAAAAAAAAAAAACCCACATTTAATTCTCCGTCAATGGATTCTGTTTGATGCCAAAACCTTATATTTAGAATGCATGATACATATTCCTTACTTTGGCTTGCTATATTTACTGTGACTCATTCATCAGAGTTTTAAGAATCGTCTGCTGTCCGAATAAGACAGCAAGAAAATATCATTTCAAATGGAAAGATCCAGTACATAAAATTCTCAAAAAGAAATTGGTAGTATCAGACAGCAGGATTCTGTAAATGTATTACTCGAGGGAAAAGGGAAATAGCTTTTCTTACTTCAATATGAGCAGAAGGAAAAGAACTTTGAACGTGCATCTCCCTTAGGGATTGAAGAAAGAAAGAAAAGAGGCAGAGACCTTGTACATGAATATGGAAGTCTTTCCCCAGGCAGATTGAAGACCATGAGAGACCTCTGTATCCAGGGGAAAGTTTTCCCTAAGCAAATTGGAGATAATGAACCACAAAGCGACATTAAAAGCAAGTAACAACACGGGGGCAGCACTAGAGGCCCGAGACTTGCTTATCCTGTGGCACATGGGCGTCTGTGTTGGTTAATCTTTTTGTAACTTTTTTCATTGCAAGCAACACAGACTTTTATTGACCGATATGAAAATAACTTGTGAAACTCAAACAAAGCATGACCACAACCATTAGAAGCGCTGAATCAGGGAAAGAAAATAATTTAGAAAGTGGCTTTCCTCGTTATTGTTTTGTTTTGTTTCTCACACTACACTTGGAAGTCATTCTCACTTCAGAGTCTTCATGTTTTATGGAGCATTATGGGAAAGGAAGGAAG
>NW_022111368.1:35249249-35277491 GCF_000313985.2 Echinops telfairi
GAGAGAGGGAGGAAGGAAGGAAGGAAGGAAGGAAAGAGAAAGAAAGAAAGAAAGAAAGAAAGAAAGAAAGAAAGAAAGAAAGAAAGAAAGAGCACAATCTTGCTTCACATGAACGTCCAGCTCCAGAGCAACCAACCCACCAGTATCTCAGTGCTCCAAGTGAAATCCTAGAAGGGACGAGCCAATTTGTCTACATCAGGTACTCTAGTCTTCCATGGTCAAATGTACTGTATGGATGCATTTGGGGCCATCCATCGCACGTACAAATACAAGGATGCAGGTACAGAGCAAGGATAGTTCTTAGAAATACGGACATTGTGAGTACAGATAGTGCAAAAGGGATTCATCACACAGATATTCCCTGTATCAAGTTTCTTCAGGAATTGGTTGAGAAAAAAAAATGTGAGTAGGAAGAATGACTGTGCATTTCAATTTTGTGGGAGATATTATGTGGCTGAGCACTTACTGTGATGTATTAATGCATTTTAGAACCACGACACCTGACAAGCCACAAAGGTAGAGCAGGAGCATAGAGAAAGGCCATGACAACATTTTCCTGAGTCATGGAAGAGAATTTTTATACCGGTCTTGGAAAAATCAGATTACTATTTGGATACTAAAGGTTCAAATAGGGGATAAGTATCAGATTCACCATTAAAGAATTATGACAGGAAATACTCCTGTGTGTGTGCATATCCAAAGGGATGCTCTATATTTAGTAGGGCCAGTGTTCTCAGGCTTCAGATACAAGCATCATTGAACTTCATGTCCAGCATTATAAATAGAACATTTCAGGGCACTGTCTAACATGGTCATTCATAAGGAGTAAGAACTGGGTCACATTTTAAATTTCAGAGGATATGTTTTAGAGAGAGGGATAAAAGAGGGAAAAAACATATCAGAGGATATGTTTAGAGAGAGAGATAAAAAAGATACACTTCAATTTTCCAGCCTTATTTACTTAAATCAAATCATGTCCAGGCTTATTTAAAGAAAGATATGATATACATGATGAAATTATTTCAAAATCATAGAATAACAAGGAAGTTCATTGAAAGCTAATCCCTTCAAGGGATTGTCAAATGTGTCCATGTCTGAGGACTCTTTCCCAAGGTCAACATAAAAACCTCCTGGACCTGCAGTGGTTTCTTTTGGTTAAGAAATTACAGTATGGCAAATGGCTCCTGTGGCTCTGGGAATGGTTATTAGGTGTTTCATCATAAGAAACAGTGTTGTGCTTAAGTATGTGAATCATTGTCCCACTGACAGATGAGAGCATGTGTTTCTGTGAATTGAGAATTTCTGACAATAACTGCGACCTCCAGGAGTCAGTAGCTCACAAGGTCGTAATATCATCCTGTTTTAACACCTCGTTGTTGCACAGATAAAGGAAGTGGAGTCAAAAGAACTGAGTGATTATTTTAACAACCAGAATCTTAATTGCCCATGGAAGAACCAGACTAGAATTCAATTTGTTGGGCAACAGTATCAGTTGGTGCCTTTTCTATCTGAATCAAATTATATATTGCAAACCACTTCATTCTTGTTATCTTTAACTATCACATTTTGGGTATATCTATATATCAAAATATCACAATCATTGTCCACTAGGTAATGTCTTAGTACTATGATAGAAAAAACATTTCATGAATAAAACTCCAGCCTTTAGAAATGTTCTTTTATCTACCCAGTATGGAAGCATTTTGAACGTTTTCTGTGCTTATTCCAAAGAGGCAGCCTAGCACTCGGGGAGTGCTTCAACTTGATTCACCTTCCCTTCTTTTCCGGCCGAGTTCATAACACAGAGTTTTAAAATGTTCAAGTTTGATATATGAAAGCATCACTTCTCTGAAGAGGTGAATAGATAGCAGAAAGGGCAACAGCTCCCCACTCCCTCCCCCAGCTCCTGTCACTTTCTAAAACCAACAACCACCCTTTGAAAACATGTACGCGGGATTTCTCCATATAGCTCATCCATGAAACGTATTCTCAAATAAAACATCACTATTATAACTGTTCCAGGATCCAGAATATCTGAATGAAGAAAATAAATGTATCTGCCAAAATAACATTGATTTTTTTAAAAAATTAGGGTTAACTGCCAAAGTACTTGTATGTTCGTAAAATGTAACTATAGTACAAAATTTATTTCTATCATAAAGATCATTACCCAAATGTGGCGGTTAGGAGGGAATTTTTTTCTTTCAAAATGAAAATCACCATCTTTTCCCAATGTATTTAGCTCCATGAAACAATTTGGAACCAATTTTATAAAAGTGCACATCATCATTTACGTCAGCCATTTGGTGTATTGTATTCATCTCTGCAGCTTCTTTGAAAAGATAAGCCATATTTAATGGTCCTGCTAAATAATACAGAGCCTTCAAACATCTGAAGGGCAGTACCATGAGTCTTCACTAGATTGAACTGGGCATTCGTGTACCGTTTATAAAGATTCCTAATGCGTTCTTCATTATCATGCTAGTCACTCATCAAGTTCCATTATAACTTAGATTGATTCTATTTTCAGAAGGAGTCGAGGAATGAGACAAAGAAGTAATTGAGTAGTTTTTTAAAGGATAACCACTGCCACTTGAAATCGTTAAAATAGGAATAAAATGGCCAACATCCCCTACCACATAAAAATACATTTGTAATTGATTAAGGAGTGAACTTCCTGAAACATCACAATTTGGAAATTGGAGGGAATTTAGAAATTTATAACTAACACAATGATTGTTTTTAGGGATATTGCATTGTCATTATTTGAGGTTAATTCTCATCTTTCTTGTACATCAGCTAAGTTTTGGGAGTAGTTGCTGCTTTATGTTACATCCGTGAGAATGCTTGCTTTAAAAATTAATGCCCTATATAAAAACTATTTGCAGCTTATTATATAGGCATCTTCCTAGGATCATTTTGCTTTTTAAGAAACTGATTAATCCTAAAGGAGTCAGGGCACAAAAATAAATAATGCTATTCTTAAAAGATATGAGTAGGTGGGTTGTAGTACCTTTATGAACAGAAAATTCAAATATGGCTTTTGCTCCTGGTAATTTAATTCAAGTAATTGACATGCTATGAATGTGGTACTTAAATGGGTAAATGAGAGCAATAAAAATTTACAAGCTCCTAAAAAATAATGTACAGACAGATAAGTTAAAAATGATCTATCCTGTGTAATACTGCAAAAGAGTATTTACTTAACCAGGTAGCATGTCTGCCCAACCTGAGTCACCTGAGACTCTTTAGCACATTAAATATCGCTGGCTCCCTATGAGTAGTAGTTGTGACTATTTCCTTTTCCCGTCTGTGACTAGCTATAAGCTACTGTTTTTCAAATGAGTGGGGGAGCTCATATTATGTGAGAATGAGTAGAGACAAGCTTACCATACATTCTAGTGACTCCTGTTTTCCTCCTGAAATTTTTTAAACTAAAATATACAGATCTTTTTTTCACTCATATATAAAACCTTTCATATCTAGAGAAACAACGTTGCACAAAACCTATTAAGCTATCATGGGCAGAATTGGAAACGGAACTAGGCTGGGAAACATCGGAGACCAGGATGGCCAAGAAAGGGAAGGGTCCTGTGCTGCTCTCCATGTACCTGTCTTCACTTGCTAGATTGTTCCTTCAGCTCCTACCAAAACCGAACCCAACCAACCAAGCAAACACACAAGCCCACTGCCATTGATTCCAGTCCGACTCATAAAGGCCCTATAGGACAGAGTAAAACTGCCCTTTGGGTCTCCAAGATTTCTAAAAGCTTTATCAGAGCAAACATCCTCATTTTTCTCAGTGGACCAACTGATGGTATCAAAGCCCTGACTTTGAGTTAGGAGTTCAGTGTGTAAACCACTAAAACACCAGAGGTCCTAGGCTATAGTCTTTTATGGGCAAAATCTCACACTGTCTACAGCATGCTCTTCCTATTTTATCCTATAATTGATTTTGAATGTTATAATGAAAAAATATTGAACTCTGGATTATAACTCATAATTAATGTAATTGATTTTGTAATATTTGACTAATTCATCACATTTTTCTCTCTGTCATAATTTACACAAACACAAAATTTTGCAAACGCTCATCTTTCGGTTCTATAACCCTTCCTCCATGTGTATTTCCTGTTTTTGTTGTTGTGTGCTTTCAAGTTGGCTCCAATGTACAGGGACTCTATGCAGTGGTATCGAACTGCTCCCTCCATAGGGCTTCTTGGGTTGTGATACTATGAGGTCCTTCCTGCTGTGGAATTGTCTGGTGAATTCAAACCTCTCTGCAGCCAAGAGCTTAACCACTGCGCCACCAAGGCTACTTTATCATGTGCTGCTGACAGCATAATAATTTTAGGAAGATATAAATGTGCTACAACATGGGAGTAGATAAGCTCTTATTTGGAAAGTACACCTTTTTTTGTTAAACTAAACTGTCTCTGGAAATAGCTACATTATCTTATTGAAATTTCCCCACTCCAGAATCCTGACTCAGTTTTAAAGTTTCAAAATATTAGCATATTACCTTTGGATCTATCTTTACAGTATAAATTCAAATTAACCAAACTAAAATTTAATTTAATTTAATTTTTAAAAATTTAAAACATACTGTTTTAATAATTGAATCCTATGGCTACTCGTATCCATATTTCAGACTCATAGGAAGGATCTAATTATGATCAGGTTGCCATTAAATTCACTTACATAAGGATAAACAAAATTGTCTGAAAGGAGACTCATTCCTATTTCCTATGTAAAATCAGACCACCATAGATCCAGACATGTGAATATTTGTTCAGAACTATGTTATTGCACCACAGTATTGGAAGATTCAATCCACATATTTGTCTAATCTGTTCTACGGGCTGATTTCCAGTGATAGAGAATGTCGTGTCCATTTCTGGAGCTACAGTACCTATTAGAATGCCTCAGTTCGACTGTGTTCAGTACATGCTCTTGGATGAGTTTATTGTAGAAGAGTACATTTGAAAGGTAAAACACTTAGGAATAAAAGCACTGTTAGAATAAGTGGAAGAGTAAACATAATAATTGTGCTAATTATGCATTTAAGAAATTAAGAATCCCTCAATCTAAAGAAGATATTCTTCAAACATATTGACTCCATATTTATAGTCAAAATCTTGTCCACCATGGCATGTTTAGATTTGGATGTGCTGCATAGCTTCTCTATGCTCCCACACATCTGTTCTCTACTGCACTGCACCAGTTTCAAGTAGGAGTCTAGAGAACTAGAATGCAGTGAGAGGGAGAGAGAAGAGTGAGGTCCTTGTATTTATTCTTCAGCTCCCTCTCTGCAGGGTGCTAGGAGGGGACTGTCTTACAGACCGTGATCTCAGTTCCTGTCTCATCACTTTTATTCTCTTCCTCCTTTCTGGGTTTGAGAAAATATGTTCTCCATTCCTATGTAGACGCCACATCAAGCCTTCCTGACCATTTCCATGGGACGTTAGTCTTCTTTGTTTTCTGCTATAACCTGTACACATACTTTCAAATGGACTGTTTTAATAAACCCTTTTCAAGGAATCATGACTTTGTGTGCTATTTTCCTGCTGGTATCCTGTCCCATTGAAGGTCAAAGAAATAATCCACATAATAAGGTTTACACGTAGATAATGATCATTTTCACTCTGCCTATATGCTTAGTTTGGACATAATTTCAGGGATAGCTTTACTATATACAATATTTTTTACTCTGAAGTTTTGTGGCCAATCATCTCACTATTAAACTTTGAAATTTAAAACAAAGTTAAAAATGGATTTGAATCAAACATTTGTTAGAGATAAGACCCAGGAAATTGCTTTAAAATATAAAAAATCAGGCTCAGAAATGCCTGAACAAGGAAAAAATATCTGGATAAAATATCTTCATAAGAAAAAAAATTTTCATAAGATATTTCAACAAAAATGGTGTTCGTTTTTCCTTTCAAGGTGAATGATTCAAATCTGTCAGATTATATAATCATCTCAAATGTAATCTTATTAAAATTCTATGTCCCTCAATGACTAAGGAAAAGCTGGCATCCAATATCTAGCATAAAACTAGTCCTCTAATTTATTTTTTTACTACTGGTGATAGTTCAATTTTACTCTTTAACAACAGATTCCTT
Organism: Echinops telfairi; assembly: GCF_000313985.2. Taxonomy (NCBI): domain Eukaryota; kingdom Metazoa; phylum Chordata; class Mammalia; order Afrosoricida; family Tenrecidae; genus Echinops; species Echinops telfairi. The sequence continues at coordinate 35,255,375 of NW_022111368.1, forward strand.
AAAACAAAGCAAAAATATTTTTATAGCAAACAAGCACATAAACATTTAAAAGAATCTATGTAAAATCATTGTGTTAGTTCATGTGGTTATCTTTGTTAGACTCTTTAAAAATTATATCTTAAAATATAAATAAATAAGTTGCCTACGGGGTTGCGGGGAAGAGACGAGCCAGTCAGGTTGTAGTGTAGCAAAGATGAAACACACAACTTTCCTCTAGTTCTTAAATGCTTCCTCTCCCCACTATCATGATCCGAATTCTACCTTACAAATCTCGCTAGACCAGAGGATGTACACTGGTACGGATAGGAACGGGAAACACAGGGAATCCAGGACAGATGATCCCTTCAGGACCAGTGGTGAGAGTGGCGATACCTGGAGGGTGGAGGGAAGCTGGGGTAGAAAGGGGGAACCGATTACAAGGCTCTACATATAACCTCCTCCCTGGGGGATGGACAACAGAAAAGTGTGTGAAGGGAGACGTCAGACAGTGTAAGATATGACAAAATAATAATAATTTATGAATTATGAAGGGTAGGAGGAGTGGGGAGGGAGGGGGGAAAATGAGGAGTTGATATTAAGGGCTCAAGTAGAGAGCAAATGTTTTGAGAATAATGATGGCAACAAATGTACAAATGTGCTTGACACAATAGATGTATGTATGGATTGTGATAAGAATTGTACGAGCCCCCAATAAAATGATAAAATAAAATAAAATAGATATATATAAATAAATAAGTAATTAAAATTACATCTTTCTTATGCTTTATAAAATGTCAAACTGTGTATTGGTTCTATTTGGGGAAGCATTGACTTTCCCAAGTATCTACAAGGCAAATTAATATCAAGTTATAAATGTTGTGTATTTTATGCAAATTTTAAACATGAGACTGCAATTTTCTTGAATTTCACCAAAGTTTCTGAAAAAAAATTATTTTGCTACTCTTGAACAATTGCAATCTGAGAAGCAAAAGAGCATACTTAGAATACTGTTATTGCTAATCCTATAATGTCAGCACCAGAGTTCTGTCTATGAAAAAAAACATTTTTTTGTGTGTTGTTTTGTTTGCTGGTTAATTGATTTATTTATGTTTCTCAGTACAAGGAAGGGAAGGAAAACAAGTGTAAATATATGAGTCTGTAGCAGAGCCCGCTGTGAGCAGATGGAAAGCTCCAGAAGTTTAAATAGTTTTAATCCAAAGTATGTAGTGAAATGTCTCTTCAAAGAACAAATCTATTTTGCTTGAGTGAGGGGAAAAAATAGATATACCATTAATGTTGTCCTTCTTGGAGACATCAACAAATACCAAGCGAGGTACAGGTATCTCAATTCTTAAACGTTTGAAACTACTATTTCACTGTGAAGAATAATCCGAGATAATTTTTTCTAATATAAAATAAGTACATTCTTGCTTTTCAAGTCAGACATTAAACTGACTATAAAAAAAGAACTGAAGTCACAGAAAATTTTTTTTAAAAAAAATCATTTTATTAGGGGTTCATACAACTCTTATCACAATCCATACATGCATCAATTGTGTAAAGCACATTTGTACGTTCATTGCCCTCATCATTCTCAAAACATTTGCTCTCCACTTAAGTTCCTGGCATCAGGTCCTCATTTTTCCCCTCCCTCTCCCCTCCCTCATGAACCCTTGATAATTTATAAATTATTATTTTGTCATATCGTGCCTTGTCCGACGCCTTCCTTCACCCACTAGAAAAATATTTTTATATATTTCATCAGCATATAGAATGCTATCAAATCTTGAGGCATCTGTCCAGTAAGACTAACTCACAACCAAATATCCGTGCCATAGAGTTGACGCTAACTCACACTGAATCCATACATGAGAGTGGAACTGGGCGCCACAGCATGTTCAATGGCTGCTTTTCCGCAAGTAGACAGCCAGGCCTGTTTTACCTTAGACCCTTCTGGGTCTACATGAATCACTAATATTTCAATTAAGAACTTGTATATTACTTTTTTGTACCACTAAATTAAAGTTCAATTCGAAGATAATTATGAACACACACATGTTGAAACTTAGCCTCTCAAGAAATAAAAGGAGAAAAAAAAGAAAAAGAAAGAAAGAAAGTAAAGGGGGGGGGCAGTTTCTAACTATCCCTTTAAGGCACCTTGATGTTTCTCTTCAAAAAATAAATAGTGCAATAGATTGAGTTAGAGAAGGAATTCGCAATGCAGAACTTAAAGATCGTAAATTCAATGACATGCTCTTCCCTCTTTCTTTCATTGCCTCCCTTTCCATTTTTCCCTCTCGTTTTCACTTTTTTTCTTTCTTATTTTTTTACTCTGAGCCCAGAGCTATTCCCCTTGGTTAAGAGGTCTGGCCCCTTGGAAGCAGGTTACCCCCTCTGGATAATGCAGGCAAATGGGCTTTTTCTGGCAGGCTTCCTTCGCTTTGGAAAGCGGCAGAGATTCTGTTTTAGCATGGTCACCACGGTAACCCGGGTTTACCCCAAGTCCTTAAAGAACCTCCTCTTAGAGCTCAACCATCACAGTAGGGATTCATTTTGAAGTTGGGAGTTAAAAACTTCATTATAAAATAGAATATTGCATTACCCATAATACAAAGTTCATATCGATATTTGAACTTATGGATGTGGATGTAGTTTCTCGTGCCTTCCCAAGATTTAAGGATTTCTGCCTTCTGGAAAAATACCAAAGCAGCAGCATCTTATTTCTTTAGAGAATAGTCTTCTACTCTGATTAATTGAATACATTTGAGGAAAAGCAAAATCATTCCCTAATGCAGTCCTAGAAAATTAATAATAGGCATGACCAGAGTGAGCAAGTGTGACTGGCCTGAGCCTTCTCTTAGGCATTATGCTGTTTCTGAGGGGTTCTCTGTATTTTAATGAATTTTTTTGTTAGAAAGACTGCGATCTATCACAACTCTGGGGGCCTTGTTAATACAGAGGCGGGTATTTTCCAATTCAGTCTGGCACTAGTCCATCAAACAGCCACTTTTCCTTTCCCTGTACTTGGCAACGTGAGTAGCTGGTGTCATCTCAAGTTTAGAGAAATGAATCAAGTCGCTTATACATTTACCATTGCTGAAGAGTCATAACTCGCTGCAGAAAAGGAATTGTCACTGTAACTTTCCTATTTTATTTTCAATCTCACACCATGCAACAAACACCCAAAAAATTTAGATTCTTTTCCTCCTGAACAGATTTCCTTACCTATGGCACTTTTGCTTAGAAAAGGATTAATCATCATGTTTTCAAAGTGATGCTTCCTACTGTGAACCTTGTTCCCCTGCCATTTGTAAAGAGTGCATGCCACAGAAAAGCTCTGCTTGTCTTAGAGCTAATTCAGAAAATAGCTATTCTGAAACTACGATGCTTGCCTATGAGAAAGAAATTGAGGAAGAAAACTAGGATTTTATGCACACTTAAATGCATTAACAGTACTAGTAAAATCTGACAGAACTTGGAATATAATTACATCTCAAGTTCATTCAAAATGAAAACTTCTCACATTGAATCTATTCTAAGAAACATGGAAAAGCAACTGAATAATGAATTTGAGGCACAGGTTCATATATCTCGGAAGAATCTTTCTTCACTATATTATGTTCAGTTTAAAGAACAAACAATTGCATTGTTAAACAAGGTTGTATTATACACTTCTACTCATGCTTGTAAGAACACTATGATCTCATTTAGTTTTAAGATCATTGCACGTGTATACACAAATATTATGCTCAAAATATAAGTGTTTGAGAGAAAAAAATACATAAGTATTGAAAGAGATTTATTTTCATTAATCAAAGACAGCAGCATAATATACCAATTATCTCCTTAACCTGCTGAAGCAAATAATAATTAGCTGGAACAAAGCATATAGGAATTTTCCCTTTGTCTAGGGATAATCCATTTCACTCATTGAAAATTGTTAGAGATGAGAGATTTAAAGTATAAGATTTGAAAATCTGCTATGAGAATGGCAAACGTAGGATCCCATCTTCCCCGTGTGACCTATCTGACTTCAAAGGCAGAGCCATAGGACCCTCCTTGATCAAGCCCCAAAATGAAATGCTCGGATTGTTCGATGGCTTTAGCTTCCAACTTTTTAACACTCCTCTTTGAAACTCTGACTTCTCTTGCCTCTTGATATTTTTCCCTCATTCAAATCGTTTCTTCTCTGTGCCTGGCAAATATTTTTTTCCTTTCATTCAATTGTCGGATTTATGTATGTTTGTATTCATTCATTCATTTCAATCAATTCTTAAAATTTAACATCTTTCAGGAGTCTATTCCTAGTCTTTCAAATAATAGTATAAATTATATTACCTATAAGTTTGTCTATTGGGTTGTTGCTCTTTTCCTCCAATAAAAGTAATCCTCCCCAGAGTATAACCTGCTTTTCATTCAACTATATATTCCAAGTACCTATGGCAATGCCTCATATCCTCTCTTAGTCCCTCTCCCAGCCTTTGTATAATGAATTATACCGACTGCCTCCAAATCAATTCTTTGTTTATATCCTCCTCTGAAATTCTAGAACCCTATATTTAACATGTTATTAGATATCATTACTTAGAAATTGTATGTCTTTGTCTTGACCTCATTACGTGCAAAAGTGAATTTATTGCTTGCCATCTACCTCAGCTGCTCCTTTACCATATTCTTTTCAGTTTTCCTTTTTCCTATAACCTTTTTGATCTTTCCGTCTCCTTTGTGACTTTGACCAGAAACTAGGACTTCTTTCTTCTCAAGTCTATTGGTTGATAAATGAGTAGCATCATCTCCTCTGTCCACACGGCCACGACAATAGACCCAAACATTGTCTATGTTTCTATTTCTTAAATAAGGTTTATGCCCCTGTTCTTCCTCGATTACTTCTGTTCTCAACAACATTACTGGAGGATCTTTCCCATTCTCTACCCTCTGTATATTTGGTCTAGTTAAGCTCAGTGATTTGCCTTTGACAGAACAGGCTAAAAATCCCTCTCTGCTTCGCACAACTGAAGGATGGATAGTGTCTCACTGTAATTTTTATAGGACAGCACTTCCTACCCTCATAGAATGAGAAGATACATTGCCGTGAAAAAAATTTTGTGTTGCAACTTTCCTGGGTTTTATCGTAGCAACCTGCTTCTTAATTTTCTTATATCTGCTTCATACTAAACCCTCGGTACCATTTAGTGTCCTTCTAGAAAATCTGTCAATATTACCCCAATAGAACACCAAAATTCAGTGGCTATAATTTTCTGAGCTGGCCTCTACGACTTAAATTCATCCTTAGGGTCTTACCCACCCTAATATTCCCTCGATCCCTTATATTCCTGGATTCATCTGAAAACCATTATTTTATGGGGAGCCGCATTCCCATAAACTTGCTGCAAAGTTTCAATGATCTGAGAAGATGACCACTTGGGTTTTGTTAAAAATTAACACCCCCTACCCACCGAATTAAAAATCCTGTTGTTGATTTTCTTTTTACCTCTGGCACACAAAAACAATATCTTTTTTGGAAATCACCATAATGAGATCCTGTTATTTTTGTTAAAAATCAAGGCGTTAGTTTTGATTCGTAACACCCATCTACAACATAACCAAACCCTGTCCAGCCCTGCACCATCCTCACAGTTGTTGTTACGTTTGGGTCCGCCATTGCAGCCTTTGTGTCAATTCATCTCCTTGAGGGGCTCCTCTTTTTGCTTGCCCTCTACTTTACCGAGCATGATGTCCTTCCCCAAGGACTGATACCTCCTGATCACTTGTCCAAAGTGTGTGAGACAAGGTCTCGCCCTCTTGATTCTAAGGAGCATTCTGGCTGTACTCCTCCAGAGACAAATGTGTTTGTTCTTCTGCTAGTTCGTGGTACTTTCACTGTTCTCTGTCAGCACCATAATCCCAAAGCACCAACTCATCTTCGATCTTCTTTATTCATTGTTCATATTTCATAGGCCAATGAGGCGATTGAAAGTGCCATACCTTGGAGCAGATGAAACCTCATCCTCAAAGAGACATTTTTGCTCGTTAACACTTTTAAAGAACTCCTTTGCCAAACACTTACCTGGTATAATAACTTGTTTTACTTCTTGATTACTACTTGTATACAAATTGCTTGTGGATCCAATTATGGGCTTATACCCTAATAGCATTACTTTTTTACTTACCTTTGTATATCCATATACTTTATGCACCAGACACTCAAACTGCAGTATCTTATATTTCACCAAACATTTCTTGCTTTGTATTATGAGCTAGCAATAAGTAAAAGCCACAATTACAGAGGGAAAATATAACATTTTTAAAACTTCCTGAATTATCTTTAAAATTTCCCTATGACTTTTACGTGAATAATTTAATGCAATCCAAAAATTGTGTATGATTAACTGGTTAACAAGTATGTATGATTAACTGGTTAACAATGAAATATACAATGGTTCTCGGGGGTTAATATGGATTTAAGAATCCGCCACATGCATCGCGTGTCACTCAGATATATTAGATGAAATTTTGTTTAGAATCATATGCATGTCATGGTATCTTCAATAGCCTCATAGGCATGTTAATGTTGGACATTGAATAAGGAAGATGGAGAAGAATGGTTATATTAGAATTATGGTACTAGCTAAGAATAGAATATTGGAAGTACCATGTCCTGCCAGAAAAGTAAATCTGTCCTGGAATAAGTGCAACCAGAATGGTCATTGGAAGCCAGGATGGTGAGACTTCGTCTCAGACTTTGGACTTGTTATCTGGAGAGAAATGTCCTGGAGAAAGACCTTGCACTTGATAAAGCTTAGGGTCCGTGACAAAGAGGAAGATCCTTGACAGATGAGGGCTTCAAACATCACAACAGTGAGGCTGACAGAGGACCGGGTGGTGTTTCCTTCTGCTGCACACAGAGTTGCTATGAATTTGATTGCACCTAACAACAACATGTGCACGTCTATGCTATGTTACTGTAGAATCACTTTTCTTATCTAACTGCTATCAGTTATCACCCTGAAAATGTTTTTATGAGTATATGGCATGAAAATTGAGATAGTGTTCCCATTGATGTCATGCTTGGAAGTAGTTCAAGAAGCAGTAGGAGTGTTTCCAACAGAGCACCTGTTGTAATGTTCATTCTGTCCATAGGTATAAAAATTAAATGGAACTATGCCTGTCAGAATTATTTATTCATTTTCTAAAACTTGTTCTACTTTTGATGAATTGCTATATTTTTCCTCTTGAATTTGTTACTTCAGTAAGCCAACATATAACATAAAGATAAAAAAAAGCCAAATAACCAGAGGGTGGTGACACGCTGTCTATTGTTTCAGCTATGGGGTACACCCCAAATTCCCACACCATAATAGAGTGATTATGAAATTCATTAAAGTGTACAAAGAGCTAAAAATTTTGTCAGAACAACTGCTGTAAGTTCAGCAAATGTAGAAGGAGGGGTTTCTAAGAAAAACATTGTGTGTTCAAAGAAAAGAAATTGCTTAATAGTTTCTAATATATCAAACACAATGATTCTTATCTAATTGGCATACTTCTAAAAGAATGTGACCAACTCCTACAGTGAATAGATGGTTAAGGATAAATCATACAGCTGATGATGCTTGGAAAAAATCAAAGAATGTTGCAAGTAAAGATACCAATCAAGAAACAATATGGAAATAAATAAATGATTTATTGTTTTTGTCAAGTATTGCTTAATATTTTTCAATATTATTTTTAAACTCTTTTTTATAATATAATCTAGCTCTGGTGGTATAGTGGTTATGTGTTGGGTTGCAATCCGCGTGGTCAGCAGTTCAAAACCACCAGCAACTCCTCAGGAACAAGACTGGGCTTTCTACTCCCCACAGGGGTTTGCTATGATTCAGCATTGACTCATGGCAGTGGGTTTGATTTTGGTTTTTTTAATTTAGTGTACCTCTTCAATTGTTCTTATTAAGTATTGACTGTATGAAATAATGTTACCTTTAGGCATTTTGTCCAAAATGATCATTAGGACAGTGCACTGGTTGCTAGATAATTTTAATGATCTCACCACTGGTATTAGGATGGGATACAGTACCCTTAACCAGGCCACAGACCTGATATGATGTAAGGGAGCAGCCTGCATCATCTTTACCTTAGAAAAGATAAAGCAAACAGAAGCAAGCAGAGGAGAACAAGTGCCACATGATCAAGAAGGAAAATCCAGGAGCAGGGGTTGTGCTTTGAACACACAGTCCCAGAGTTGAGATGCTGCCCGACCCAGGAGAAGATGCATGACAAAGAACTTTCTCCAGAGCTGACACGGAGAGAAAGCCTTCCCCAGGTGCTGGAAACTTGTCTTCAGATTTGTGGACTTCTAAATTGTCAGAAAGTAAATTTGTGTTTGTTAAAGCCGACCACGTGTGTTATTTCTGTCATAGCTGCACTACATAACTCTGATACACAGTCACCGTAATAAAGATCAGCATAGAAACCAATGTCTACCAGACATTTTTTCATTGAGATAAACACAGCTTTCTGACAAGAAGAACAAGGAATCCTAAGTTTTTGTTATTTGTTAATTGTCACAAATAAATATGATAATCATGAAATAGGAAAATGAAGATACTAAATTTAAATTCACCCTGAAAGTATTAGATATTGTGATGAATTTTATGAGCCCCAATAAATTGATTTAAAAAATATATATAAAGGATAAAATTAATAGAGGGAAACTATTAAAATGTGAATTTAAGGAAAAGAAGAAAAAACATTTTTTAAAAGATCATTTTATTGGGGGCTCTCGCAGCTCTTATAACAATCCATACATCAATCATATCCAGCATATTTGTACAGATGTTGCCATCATTATTTTCTAAACATTGACTTTCTATTTGAGTCCTTGGTATCAGCTCCTTCCCGCCTGAGTTAGTTAATTGTGCCAGCCTGGCCAATAATCACATGTGGTGCTGGTTGAAAGGCGGAGGGATAAATGGGTGGTGAAGCCTCACCTTTCGAGTTCTCGGGTCTCTTGTTTTGTGATGGTTGTATCGGGTGCAGCTGCCTCAGCAGTTCCCTGCTTCAGCTTGCAAGATTGACTTCCTCCAAGACATCCCCAAGGAGAAGCCGCATGGATCTATCCCGATGCAGCCCTGGGTGCTGGAGCAGCCATGTGGAGACCCCTGCCAGTGCTGAGATGCTTACACGTTCACTGACTCAGCTTTCCTCCTGCAGTCGGCATCATTGCCTCTGTTTTGTGAGGTGGAGGACTTTGTGGACTGGTGTTGGGTATGGGTTAATGTTGGACTTGTGGGCTTGGGCAGCATTGGGTTGGGATGTTTTCGTGATGCACATTTTCTTTGCATAAAACTCTCTCTTATACATGAGTTGCTGTGAATTTGTTTCTCCAAAGTACCCAGACTAATATACCGCCCCACCCCCACCCCGCCTTCCCAACTTCATGACCCTATAATAAATTAAAAATTATTATTATTTTCATATCTTAACACCGACTATAGTCTCTCTTTCCCCATGGTTTCGCTTTTTCTCCCAATCCAGGATGTGGGGTGAGGGTGGAATATGTGATTATGTGTCAGTCATTGTGATCAGTTCCCTCTTCCTCCCCCTTTCTCCCCACCTTAACCCTAACCTCCTGGTATTGCTACTCGCATTTCTGTTCCTCAGTGGTTTATCTGATCTGTATTCCATGTGTCATGGGCTCCAGTATAGCTGAAGTGGAAGACAGGGATGGGGTCATGATAGTGGGGGGTGAGGAAGAAGATGACTTGGAGTAAAGAAAGACAGAATTCAACATGCAAACATGAAAGAGGCAAAAAGGTTTTGGTTAAAAACCGTGTGTGTGTGTGTGTGTGTGTGTGTGTGTGTGTGTGTGTGCCTGTGTGTGTGAAATAAAAGCCCTATAGGGTAGAACTGTAGAGTGTGAGTAAAGTGTGACAAATTTTTTAAATCTTGGTGCTAAAAAATTTGACAAACACAACAATATTACCCATAAAATCCACCACTTATCTGCAAGTTTTGTCTTTCCTGTCATGGCTTGTGTGTGGCTGTGATGCTGGAAGCTACTTCACTGAGGTTTCAAACACCAGCAGGGCCACCCAAAGGGAACAGGTTTAGCAGAGCTTCTAGGCAAGAACAGACTATGAAGAAACAATAGGCTGTCCACTTTGGAGGAATTAGCCTCTCAAAGGCTCGTGAATAGCACAGAAATATTGTCCGACACTGAAAACCTCATGAGAGGAAGCAGAGCATTGTCAGAATGCCAAAGGCACGCTCCTCATGTCCGGAGGCTCTCAAACTATGACTGAGAACGAGCTGTCTGCGCCAAGCGGAGTCAACCATAATGACGTGGGAGTAAGTTTGCGAAGTAAAGGTTGCAGGACCTTCATCTGCTGATGGAGAACCAATAAAACTGAGAAGATGCAGTTGCAAACATCCATTAATAATCAGAACGTACAATGTATGAGTATGAATCCTGGAAAGTTAGAAGTTGTCCAAATGGCACTACACCACCAGGGCTCCGCTAATATATATATGTATAAAATATTTGTTTATATAATTATTCAAGAATCAAGGAATTATAAGCCCTATGCAATAAAAACGATTAACAATGAAAGTTAAATAAATGAGAGGACATGCCTACTCATGGATTAAAACAATTTAATATTTGTTAATGTAATGAATATTGTTCAGTTAGCAAGATTGTTCAAACTGCCGTACAGAGTGAAAGCAATCCCCATCCAATTGTAATGGTCATTTCATTGTTGTTTTGCAGAAATATAAAATCAACCCTCCAGTCCATACAAAATTACAAAGAGAACTAAATAGCCAAAGTGATATTAGAAGAAGAAGAAAAAAAATAGTTGGAAGATTAATCTTTCCTAAATTACACTACATAGCCCTAGTGACACAGATTCAAACCCATCAGTTGCTTCATGGAAGAAAGATGAGGCTCTCTTCTACCATAAAGATTCACAGCCTCAGAAACCCTACACATCACTGCCAGGAGTCAGAATCGGCTTTCCTGGCAGTGGTGGTGGCTGCATTATGCACAGCGATAAAAACAGTGTGAGGCTGGCATGAAGAGAGACATAGCAAAGCCAAACCAAACTCGGTGTCACTGAGTCGATGCTGACCCATAGTTACCCGACGGGACACAGTGGAACTGCTCCTGTTTCTGAGACGGAGCCTGCAATTCTTTTCAGGAGTAGAAAACCTCATCTTTGCCTGGTGCCGCTGGTGGTTTCAAACTGTGGACCAGGAGCTCAGTGCATAACTACAACACCCCCAGAGCTCCACCAGAAATACGTATAGAATATAACTCAGAGTCCAAAAGTAAACCCAAGCACCTTTGGCCAACTCATTTATTGATGCATGTTCCAAGTCCACTCAATGAGGCAACTATTTCTTAATAAAAATATTTTTTAACAGATGCAGAAATATTTGATTAAAAAATGCAAAATGATGAAATTGGACTTTCACCAAATGCTGTATATGAGGGGGCTGCAAAAAGTTCCTTCAAAAAATTCATTATCTTTCAAGTCTATTTTTTCTATTAATCTTTTGAAGTGCCATGGTACAAAAGTAAACTAGAAGTGTAGGAATAATGCAATATGAGAGCTTAAATTATAAAAATATTAGATGAAAATATAAGGGTAAATATTCATGGTATTGAGGTTAGCAATGGATTCTTAAATGAGATACCAAAAGAATAAGCAAAAACAATAAAAAAGTAAGACTAATGGAACTTTATAAAAATTAAATACATTTATATATATCATTTCATTATAAAATTTAAAAATAATTCTCCAAGCATAAAAGACAGGAGAAAATATGCCTACTTCTCATTTATCAACAGTCTGGTTATCCAACATTATATATTTATAACAATAGCAAAAAATATATTATTAGGAGATTTTGTTCATTGACAATAAATGTTGAGCAATAATCTACACCAAGGTGTGAGACAAAAATCTGATGGTTAAGGTTATGTGTCAACTTGACTGGGTCATGATTTTTAGTCTTTCTACAGTTATTTAATGCTGAATTTGGAAGTGATGCAGTGATGAATTTTGTAATTATGTAGCAATGTGATTTGATCTTTTCATAATGATATAATTATTCTCCATCTTATGATTTGATGGGGTCATTCTGTATTTTCACATAATGTCAATTTTCACATAATAAACTGATCTTTGTAACCCAACCATGTCTTAAGTAAAGAGTGGGTATATTTGTAAATTGTACATATGATAGGATATTTAGAGCTGATATTCAACACTAAAGCAAATAAACAAACAACCCATATACCAGACAACCCAAATATCTAATTTGAAAAGTGAGCGAAGGACACCAGTTAACATTTCTCCAAAAAAGATGCAAATGGCCAAGAACAGAAGAAGACGTTCAATGGCCATACAAAATGCAGATTGAAACAGTGGGGTCCCCTTTACCACAACTAAAATTGCTATAACATGAAAAGACAGGAAAACAAATACAAAAATAACAAGTATTGGTAATGATAAGACAAAAATCAAACTCTAATCAATGCTGACTCAGTGTCACTATAGGACGGGGTAGAATTGCACCTGCCAGTTTCAGAGGCTGTAACTGTTTTGGGCAGTAACCAGCCCCAGCTTTCTCCTGCAGAGCGGCGACTGGCTCCAAAATGCTGACCTGTGGCTAGCATCCCAGTGCACAACCACTTTCCCACCAGGGCTCCTGGGTAATGATATGAGACATTAGGAATTCTTGTACATTGCGGGTGGCTATGAACTGGTCATGCCACTATGTTAAACTGTTTAGTAGCTTCTCAGAAGGTAATGGAGTGTTATCATATTCTTGATGTTGCTCGGTGTCTTAGACTTTTCCATAAACAAGCCAATACTTAAACATTCACATCACAATGGCTCCTTAGATTCACCATAAAAGTTAGCAATTTCACTGGAATTGAAAAGCAAGTAGGTCTTTTATGAATAGTCATAGTAGTATTATTCATAATTGCCAAGAGGTAGAAATAACCTAAGTGCATCAACTGATGAACTGGTAAACAGATATAGCATATCTTTACTACGGAATATTACTCAATTGGAATAAGAAATGGGAATAGAGTTTTAATACAGGCTACACTGTGCCTGGACCCTAAAACAAGACCAATGTTATGCTAAGTGAACGAAGCCACAAAAAAAGATCACGTTTATTATGATTCCTTTTGTATGAAAATTGATAAAGTCAATTGATAGAGATAGAAAGCAGATAAGTAGGAGCCAGGGATCGAGGCAGTGAACAGAAGGTGATTGCTTAATGGATATGATATGATGTGGTAAAAGCTAGAAAGAGGTAGTTGTTTCACTCTGAGTGTATGAATAGTTCATTATACTTTAAAATTGTTAATTATATACACACCTAGACATACCCTTTTCATTAATAGAGATTGCCCGCTCCATGTCTTAAAGTTGATTTCCACTTACAGTGACCCCGCAGGACAGATGAGAGCTGTCCCGTAGGGCTTTACCTGCTCTTCCTCCAAGACGGAGTCCCTCACAAGAAAGGTGTGAGAGATAAATGAAGAATGAAATGGGAACGTAAAACCCATTTCAGCCACATTATCTTCAAGGTTTTCAATCTTCAAGGAAGCCGATTTTCACATCTTTCTCCCCCTAGGGGCTGGCAGGTTTGAATTGCTGACTTTTAGATAAGCAAGGAAATACTTCAATCATTGCATGACCAGGATGCCTTAAAAAAAAAAAAAAGTTGAGTCGAACAAAATATTACATACTTTATGCTTCCATTTTAATTATTTTCTAAAAAAGATAGGAGGGATCCTTAGTGGTGTAGTGGTTACACGTTGGTCTGTGATCTACACGGTCAGCAGTTCAAAACCACCAGCAACTCCGAGGGAAAAAGACTGGACTTTCTACTCCCAGAAAGAGTTACAGTCTCAGAAACCCACGAAGGGCCGCTATGAGTGAGCATTGGCTTGCTAGCAGTGAGTTTGGGGTATAGAGACACAGAGAACAGATCTGTGCTTGCCTGAGGAAGGGAATAGGGATGACTTGACTACAATGGAACAAAGGAGGATTCACTGGGAGGTGAAATTTTCTGTATCTTACTTATATATTAGTATTTTAAAACTGAAAATCAAAGGTTATAAAATAAATAAACAACATCCTAATTCTAATGTATACTAATTAAATGACACAACTTTGCTTGCTGAAAGTGAGGAGGACTTGAAGCATTTGCAGATGAAGTTCAAGGATTGATGCCTTCAGTGTGGATTTCAACTCCATGTAAAGGCAGATCTTGTTAGGGCATGTTGACTAGAAAACAAATCCAGAGAAACTCATATATATGTAAGAAAGAGCTTTATATCAAGAGGTAATTATATATCAAGAAAACATCCCAGCCTACTTCAACTCAGATTCCTAAGTCCAATACTAGCTCATAAGTCCTTCTTTAGACTCACAGTAGCCATAAGCAGTGATGCAGAATGCAGGAAGATGACAAGTTGGTGGGACAAAGTCATGTGGATCCAATGAAGGTGGAAGCATCACAAGGCTCTGGGAGGTCTCGGAGTGGCTCACCAGCAAGAAGGTGAAGGTGAAGGTGTGGGGGGAGGTTCCAAGGACTCTGCTTATGAGAAGGCCACTCCCATTGGATTCACCATCAGACTATGATCTGATTGACAGGCTAACCTCCACCCCTCCACTTTTACATATCTTCAAATGGACATAAAATTATATAACTACCACAAGAAAAATCCTCACAACTGGACCAGCAGGTAACATCATCATAAACGAAGAAAAGTTTTCAATGATTTTGTCTTTGATCTATAATCTAAAATGCTTAGGTTATCAGCAGTCCAGAGCCCCAAAGAAATATTACATTAGGTAATTCTGCTGCACAAGACCTCTTTAGAGTATTGAAGAGCAAGGATGTTTCTTTGATGACTCATGTGCGCCTGACCCAAGAGATAGTATTCCCCATTGCCTCATCAGTATGTGAAAGTTGGATATGGAATAAGGAAGACTGGAGAAGAATAGATGCATTTGTGATGTGATGTTGGAGAATATTCAAAGCATCTTGCATGGTTTTAAGGGCAAACATAACTGTATTGGAATGTTAGGCCAGAGTGCTCCTTTGAGGCCAGGATGGCAAGACTTCATCTTACACACATACTTTGGACATACTATCAGGAGAAACCAGGCCCTGGAGAAAAACATCATCTGTGGTAAAGTGGAGAGGCAGCACACACAAAAAAGGGAAGGTCCTTGACCAGATGGATTGACACAGTAGCTGCACCAATGGGCTCAGGCACAGGAACAGTCATGAGGCTGGTACAGGACTGTGTGGTGTTTCGTTCTGTAGTGCATAGGGTCACTAGGATCAGAGCCAATTCAATGGCACCTACCATCTACTGGATTGGTTTAATATACTGGTTATATAACTATTATATAATATACTGGTTACATAAATTATTTGGCAAAAACTGGAATATTCCTCTCCTGTGGCAACTTCCACTCATATTAGAGGTTCAAGATCTCTGTTAACTCCAGAGGGAGATGTCAGTTCACAGACCAATGATCAGAGATAACAGATTCGTCATTTCTGGGATGCCCAAGGCACCTAGAGGAGACAAAAAGCACAGCATATCTCTCTCTCTCCTCTCTCTCTCTCTCTCTCTCTCTCTCTCACACACACACACACACAAACAAACAAACTCAAGCTCACTGGTAAGTGAAGAAGGAAGTCAGAAAAATCTAGAGACCTATTCCTCCTCACCATTATGAACCTGACAGGGTATTACATAATAGATTTTTTTTTTTGCACTTAGGGTGACACATTCATCATCAAAAAGAACATTACATGATCCAATAGCCATCTTGCCTACATTTCCATATACCCATCCTGTATTCTCAAATCCTGTCTCTTTGCAAAACATACTTATTTGTGAACCTATGAAAAACAGGTTATATATAATATATAGACATTGATATAATCTATATAGTGTCCACTGATGAGTCAAATATAAAATGCATGAATCTAGGAAAATTAGAAGTCATCAAAAAAAGAAAAAGAAACAGACATGAAACATAAAGATCAGCAATATGGAGTGGAAATGAACTGGTGTTGACCATTTGGATGGAAAATTCCTGAATATTGCTTCATACTTCCACTAAAATTTCTCTTGACTCAGATAATGTAGAATCCACATACTAATGACTCACTCTTACAACATGTTGGAACTTGGGGTTATATTTAGCTTCTAATTCTTACCTGGACATCTAAGATAGCCATTTCGTGAAGAACACATTTCTCATTCTTTGGAGACATGGACCTAGCAAATGGTGAGAGAAAAGAGTACAAGCTTACCTTCATCCTCACCAGCCCCACCGTCAGAGAAACTCTCCAGCCTATTTTGCCTTTTAGATTTCAGAAGAGTCAGGCATTGGTCAACTGATTCACCTTTCAGAAGGAGAAACTTCAATTCTCTGGGTATACAAATATGTGTATTTGCTTTATTCTGCCCCCCCCCCTTTTTTTTTTTGACTGGGAGTATGTAGTTTTCAATTTCTCCTTTTTTTTCATTATTTCCTACTCATATCGATATTATCATCCTTTTTAGGCATCAGTAAATTTAATAAAGATGAATGTGTTCTAAGAGAAAAACAAAACTAAGCTCATTCGATCTTCTCTATCAGTCTATCTGACCTTGAACTGAGGCTAGGGGCTGCAACTGTCAAAAGCATCTTTCTCCCATTCCAGTTCAGTGACTCCGTTGTAGGTAAAGAAGAGTCTTGTTCTTGTTTCTTTGTAGTAGGGATATGTCCCCTGAGATGAGAGGCCAAACTTCATTTTTCACAAGCTGACTTTACTTTGATCTTCATCTTATTCTGTCAAGATCATGTTCAATGGAATACTTTGTTCCATTGCAAAATGTTTGCCACAGTCAACTCTTCACATAGAAATGAGTGACTTTCTCATTTCAAAGGGAAAGAAGCTAGTTTTGGATGTGAAACACAGCGATGCTGGTGCTTCCATAGTCCTTTTGTGGACATAGACACCCATCTTTCCTTGAATATGCACGTTGATAGGTTGCTGAAGAAAATATTTGCATTTGGATACTGTCCCCCATACCTCGTATCTGCTATCTTCATTATAGTTTTCTCTCGTGTGTTGCAGAAGCTCTGTTCATGTTTTTGCCACAAAGGAACATCCCATTTGGCATATATAGCCTTCATGACCTTTCATGTGGTTTCAACCTGCTCATGATACATTGTTTTCTATGTCCTTCATGGTTACACTGGTTCATTGGCATCCTGGCGCTGATGGACTTTCAACCGCAGATGTTTCTTAAAGGTCACCTTACAACCTTCAAACTCACACACATACTGTCTGCTACTTTTAACATTTATTCTCAAAATGTTTCTTCAGGTTTGACTTTGTGTTGAATTTCTGATCACAGTCACTGACTTCCTACAAATGGCATATTCAATAGTGTGGGTGTGTCGGCTCAGATGACAGTCCTGATAAAGGTTTGTTCACCACCTTACTAGACAGTAATAGTCTACCCCTTTACACTTGCAGAGGTGGGAGTCCAGTTTCTACATCTTAGAACCGGCTATGCAATCCATGAAGGAGTAGTTGGACCTCCCAGGGACCACACCTGGCAGCAGGGCGGCTGAGTGATCAGTAGGTTTTTGCCAGCCCCTGGGCACAATGAACCCAACAGCAAAAGTCAGGGATTGTGCTACTTCATTGACTCAGGCCAGCAGCGTTAGGGCACGCTGGGTCAGTTGTGCAGTAAGGTGCCGGGCAGGGGTGCACCGTGGTGCTCATTGCTTCTTGCCATACAGCTGCACTGTAACATCCTCTAGAAATTCAGGGAGAACCCACGTGGCCATGTGTAAAAATTAAAGGTGTCCTACGTCATTCATTAGTTCACTTTTGATGAAGTTTACCCACTCTTCTTGTTAGTCTTGAGCCCCTTGATGGAAATTGGATCCACAGAGCATCGCTAGCTACCTCCAAAATATCTTCATTTCACCAAACACCACCACTCACAGTGAATGGGGACTTCAAGAATTGGGCGGTTTTCTTGCCAAATCCTTTGAATAGTTTTTCAGCTGGCATCTTTCATTACAATACGATATCAATTGTAATTTACCACCTCATGGACACTTGAAGGGGACTCTCGTAGCGCAGCGGTTACAAATTGGGCTTCAGTTGTGCCAGATGGGCAGGTCGTGTCCACCAGCTCATCCGCTCTCCTCGCCTAAACAGTTACATCCTCAGACATCCAAAAGAGGCCATTCGATCTTTTCCTGTAGGATGCTGCTATGAATCAGCATCACCGGAGAGCAGTGGGTTTGGTATGGTTTTTGGTGAAACTTGAAAGGGAGAACACTATACTCATCTATCGCTATGATAGACTATCAGTAATATTCTCAAAGAACTTTCAATACACTATAGAATTGTCTTCTAGCATTTCATATTGCAGACTTTTCATGTTTCAAGTTGATTACTTTCTCATTTTCTCACTCCCTCTCTTTCTCTTTCCTTATTTTCTTTTTCTTACTGAAAGGATTATGAAAATAAAAATTATCTGAAGCTTTATACATTTATTTAGGAGTTCTACAATCTAACTCAGGTCTTTCTTCAATTCAATTACCTTCTATTATTCCTTAAATTATTGGATTTATTATATTTGCCTTTCACTGTTTATCTAGAAATCCTAGTATGTAGATATCAATATTCTGAGAGATATTCTATGCTTATCTTGTTTTCTAATTTTTAAAAAATATTGTTATTCCTTTGAAATCTTAGATAATTTCCCCAATGCATTTACTAGCCCATTTATTAGAGATGCCTATTGTGCTAGCTGTATATACATGCTTCTGGTTAATTTCAGAAACAACGTTTTATACTAAGCATTTTTATTCTTTAATTCTTCAATTTTTAGGGTCACATACTTTCTTTTACTGTAACCTTTTAAATCATACTGATAATATGAATTCTGCTATTCTTAAAATCTGCCGTTTGCTGCATTCATTTTGTGTTGGTGTGGAGTACTTGATGTCTCACAATTGCTCACTTCCTTTCAGCTGATGTGCCTTTTTGAAAGTATTGTGACAAACATTTTATTGCATATTAACATACCTACAAATTAATGCCTCAAATGTATCTTATTGTAAAAAATTTTAAAGCATGCCCAATGTGAAGTGGCCATTAACGTTCAATGGAAATATTATAATAAATTCCCAGAACTGCAAAAATCACATTAATTTTTCCATGAATAAAATTATTTCTTAAAAAATTAATTATGAATAAAGTGAATACGAAAGAGTAATTTCAATTTAAAACCACTATCCAGTGATTAAAATATAATTATAATTGTTTAACAAAACAAATAGGCCACACAAAATCCTTCTGGATTAAGTACCTTTGAATTTGCCCTTTAGTAAAGTGTATCCTCAAAGTCTGTTTTCTCTAATTGCATGTTACTGAAAAGAAAACACACCACTCTATTTTTCATTCTCATTCTCTTTCCTCCTCTTGTTTGCTCTCTCACTTTGGAAATTAAAATAATCTGGAAGAGGACTCAATTGCTAAATCCCAAACAGGTTAGAAGATCAGGGTTTGTGCTGAGGCAAAAGTGAAAACAATGAAAAGCATTCCTTTTCCTGATATGTTGCAAAAGATGACAAAGACCAGGTGAAAGTAGAATCCTGAAGAGCTTCTGCCATTTCTCTCTCTGTTCACTGAACTCACGACAGGACAATATATGTTGCCTAGAAAAAATTGTTAAGGAAAAAATTCTCTTAAAACAATATTACATTAAATCCAAAGCGAAAATGAGGCTTTCAGTCGGCTTAGTGAGCATAGAGTAGCATAGATTGGGAAGCTTTAGTGTCAATATGAAAAGTAATGATATTTCAAAAACCAGGAAATAATATTCCAAATGAAAATTCATGAAGGATTTGTAAAGCAAGTAGGGGAAGGAAACATTTTGAATGTTTTAATTACTAGGTGACAGTATGGCTTTAAAAGGAGTAGGAGTTGAATATTAAAGGATAATTACACCTTTCATTTGTCAGTCTGACGTACTGTGATGACTTGTATGTTGCTGTGATCCTGGAAATGAAGTCACTAGTATTTGAGAAACTGGCAGGATTATTCTTGGTACAGAGTTTTCAGTAATCTATGAACCAAAACGCGTTAGAAATAAAAATCTGGTGATCTAATACTAAAATGAAAAAAAGTTCAATGAGAACCCTATGAATAGCATGCAAGCTTGATCAGATGTAACACAAGAAGATGAAGTCCTCAAGTTGGAACTCACTGTGCATTTGATGGGAAAGGGCTGCCTCATCAAGTAGATGCAGCGTTGATGATGCGGATGGGGCAAAACTTTCGGGAAGTTCATTTTTTGAGATGGCCTGACTCAAACTAAGAAGAAAATGGCTGCAAACATCCATTTATAATTAGAACCTGCAATGTATGAAGTGTAAAATTTGGAATACTTAAAATTGTCAAAATGAAATCTAGCACGGAAAGAGCTATATCCTAGATATTAGTGAGCTGAAGGGAACTGATGTGGACTATTTTGATTAGAAAAATTCTTAATTTTTTTTTCAAATTTACACAACAATACCAATACTAGAGATGAAGAATTTGAAGACTTTTACCAACTTTTATAGTTTGAAATTTATCAAATATGTAATAAAATGTATTGATAATAGCTGGTGATTGAAATGAGAAAGTTGGAAACAAAGAAGGATCAATAATTGAAAATCATGGTCTCAGTGAAAAAATCAGTATCAGATATTCTATAATAAAATTTTTCAAGACCAATGATTTATTCACAGCAAATATCCTTTTTAGCAACCTGGGCTTTGCAGGACAGAAAATACAGAAATCTGCTACATCTGTTGGAAGATACAATGGAGAAGCACAGTACAATACATCAGAACAAGGCAAGAGACTGAGTGCATAGTAAACTATCAATCGCTTATATGCAAATTCAAGTTCATGTTAACAAAAATTAATACAATTTCAGAATAGCTGAAGTACAACCATGAGTACATCCCATGTATATTTATAGACCATCTCAAGAAAGGGTTTGACTTATTAAACATGAAAGATTAAGACCAGTTACAGCATGGCATCAAGGATATTATTTTAAAAAGGAATCAACGGGCATTCAGAGTAGGGGAATCTTGTGGGGCGGGGTTGGTGGTGGGTGGTGCATGGCACAGAAAATGGAGAGCTAATAACAGAGTGAAAATGTTTTAAAATTGATTGTGGTGATGATTATACAACTCATCTTGATGCGATTGAACTAATGAATCGTATGATATGTGAATTACAAGCCAATAAAACTTAAAAATTAAAAAAATAAGTTAGGGAAGAAAAAAATTAAGTGTAAGAAGGAAGAGACCCTGAAACTTGCTCCTAGAGTAACTAAAATCAATGCACTAAATGAACATGCGAAAGAATGAAGGGAAGATTCCAAAGTGCAGCTGAGGAAGACAAAGTATTACAACGAAATAAATGTTCAAAGACCTGGAGTTAGAGAACCACAGGGGAAGAGTCTGTGTAGCATATTTCAAGGTGAAAGAACTGAAGGAAAAGATTGTAGGAATAAATTAAATGACACATAAAGCATGCAAGGAATTGACAGTCACTTTACCAAAAATAATTCATCAATATTCAAGAACTGATAATACTCAAGAAAGAAATCCAAGTTTTGCTGAGGATAATGGCCAAAAATCAAGACTTGCAGAAATGCCAGAGTACCATTTCAGATGTTTCAATAAATGAGTAGAGTGCTGGAAAGTTCTCTTGTCAATAAATTTGGAAATCAGCTACCTGGCCAATGGACAGGAAAATATCCATATTTTTTCCTATCTGAAAGATAATTCACCAGAATGTGGAAATTATAGAACAATATCATTAATATCATACAAAAGGAAAAGGTTGCTGAAGATAATTCAAAAATTGTAACTGTACATTAACAGGAACAAGCAGCAGACACCAAAGAATAAAAACCATCATTGTGTGACCACCTTCCACACATAAATGCTGAAGACGAATGTGTGCATAAGTGTGGTGAAGAAGGCTGATGGTGCCCGGCTATCGAGACCTA
>NW_022111368.1:35278199-35305952 GCF_000313985.2 Echinops telfairi
GGAATAATGAGGGCAACAAATGTATAGATGTGCTTTACACAATTGATCTATGTATTGTGATGAATTGTATGAGCCCCAATAAATTGATTTAAAACCAAACAAACAAAAAAGTGAACTGCCAGAAATTCAACCCAGATTGAAAAGAGCATATGGAAATGGGGATGTACATGTTGTAAGGTGGATCTTTGTTAGAAGAAGAGAATATCAGAACGATGTGTGTCTCATAACAAATTATGCATAACATTGCTCAAAACGAGATCCCAGAACCCTTACCTGAGCCCATGCAGAGCATGTACATAGGTCACAGGCAGTCCTTCAAACAGAACAAGGAGATTCTGTGGGGTCACCATCAGGAAAGGAATGTGTCACGGTTGTATCCTTCCATCATACATATCCAATCAGTGTCATGAGGAAAGAATCTGAAACACTGGACTATATCAAGATGAATGTGACCCCAGGATTGGATTGTGCAGATGACAATCATGCTCAATGAAAGTGAACAGGATTTGAAGTATTTATTGATGAAGATCAAAGACTATAGCCTTAATACACATTAAACCTCAATATAAGAAAAGACAAAGATCCACCATTATCATAATCAACATTATGATAAAATGGGGAAAAATTGAAGTGGTCAAGAATTTCATTTTGCTTCAATCCACAATCTACCCCTAGGGAAATAGCATTGGAAAAATCTGATGCGAAAGATTTACTTCAGGTATTGCAAAGCAAACATGTCACTTAGAGGACTTCCATGCACCTGATCAAACTTCCATGCACCTGGTGTTTTCAATAACTTTGTATGTAAGCAATTAATAAAGAATTCATGCATTTGAATGACAGAAGAGTTGGTGTTTTTTTAATTAAGTACGCAAAGAATATTGAAAATGGACTGCCAGAAAATCTATGTTGGTTTGTGGGTGTCAACTAATCTGGTGTCAATTTAAGGATTAAGAGGGTGGAGCCTAGGCTGTCAATCGAGATAGCCAATGCGACTTCTGTGGGCATGGCCTTCTCCTGAGAATTCTGAGAAATCTGGTACTTCCTCCTGGGAGGCGGAAGACACCTTTTTTTTCTCTCCTACTCCATGGGAGACATTGCAGAAGACAAGCCACATGGATGCAACCAGATCTCGGAAGCCAGAGAAGCCACAGAGAGACCCCTGCCAGCACTGAGATACTTACAACGCCACTGGACCCAAGGACTTTCTACCCCCTGGCTTGTGATTGTCCTTCATCTGGCTTTATTCATGTGGTTCGTGAGTCTGAAGAGGACTTTATAGACTGGTATTGGAGATAGGGGCTAATATCAGACTTATGGCCTTGGACTGGACTGGGTTGGGATGTTTCTCAATGTTCAATTGCTCTTGTATATAAATCTCTTTCTTATACACATATGCGTGTCCATGGATTTGTTTCTCTAGTCTACCCAGATTAACACAGATTCATTCATAGTTCACCTTAGAAGTGATGATGGTGCATTATGGACATGCTTATAAGAAAGACCAATTCCTGTAGATGAATGTTATGCTTAGTAGAGAGTTAGTTAAAAAAAAAAAATCCTAAGTGAGATGAATTGACAACGTGAGCACAACACTGATTTCAAAGGGAGCCAGGATTGTGGGGCTCACACTCACTGGGGCCGTGTTTCATTTGACTGTACATAGGTTCACTGTGAGACCAAAGCAAACGCAGAGACAACAACACTCAGTACCTTGATAAATCTAATCTTCATTTTTCTCTGGGGCTGGAAGCTGTACATAGAAATTTACTAATATGTGAAGGGGAATTTAAGAATAATGGAATTTTTCCACAAACCTTTTGAAGCCCCTTTGTATCACAATGCATAGACACGTACATATTACAAAGGCCAAGATATACCAAAAAGTGGGGAGGAGAGTATCTGACTTAAGTGAAATTTATGTAGGTCAAATACATAGTGTTAAGTTCAAAATTACCTGTGCCACCTAAGCAATCAGATGGGATTCCACCCAATTTCACCCAGATTTAGGGTAAAAACTCAAAAACATTGGATATCTAGTCCCCACACCCCAAAAGGGACAAATAACATAAATGTGGGTGAAGGGAGACAAGGAGCAATGTAAAATACAAAATAATAATAACAATATTTAATTGTTATGACAACAGTAGGAGAGGAGGGGAGGGGAGGAAGGGGGACAAAAGAGGAACTTATACCAAGGGCTCAAGTAGAAAATGTTTTGGAAATGATGATGGCAACACATGTACAAATATGTTTGATACAATTGGTGTACGGAATGTTATAAGAGCTGTAAGAGCCCCCATAAAATGATTAAAAACAAACAAACTCACTTCATTGAGTCAGTACTAATTCCCTGCAACACTAGGGCACCAAGTAGAACTGCGTCTTAGGAGTTTCAAGACTGCCTATCTTTATTGGAATAGAACGTCTTACCTCTCTTCCACAGTGGTCGGGGGTTTGGGATAGCAGGCTTTGTACTAAGCTGTCCAATGCATAACTTATTATACCAGCAGAGTTTCTTGATGAAAATTAGCTTTGCAAAATAAACTTAAATGCAGAAAGAAAAGGAAAGTTACATTATATCCCATTTGTCAACTTCTTCATTTATTTACTCAACAACTATGTCTTGATTACCTATTGTCTGCCATATTATCCAAGACATGGAACCAGTCAAATGAAAGGGTGGTGGGGGTGGAGTCTGTCCTCATAAATTTTATAAGGGAATTTGTGGAAATAATGTCAAATTCGGGAAATAATATATCATAAAATAAATAATTTGAACATGCAATGTTTAAGATGGTGGCATGTTTTATGGAGCTAAGAAACACAGGAAGATGGAGGTGATAGATATGAAGAAAGACCTCCCTAGGGGAAATAAAGCCATGAACCACATTGACAGTCATACAGAAGCGCACTGAATGGAATGCTAGTGCATTCTTCATCACAGGAGTTATTTTGAGAAATGTCAACATAAGATATGATAATGACAAGGAAAGCAAGCAAGGGACTCATACATTAAAAATGCATACCCAATTGTTTAGAAATGGTAGCCGGTATTACTTTGTAACAGCATTTATGCATGTCACAGACCCCTCTTTGCAAACCTCAGTTTAATATTAGAACATGCTGATTTGAAATCAGTGCCTTCCACCTCTGACCCACAAAATTGATAGAAACTCGATGTAGAATTCTTCCCTGTGTGTAGATAGAAACAGTAATCCATGTCACACATCTGGTTTAATATAGTCAGTCTGCCTTTTTTATAACACCTTGGAGAAGTTTCCTAAGACAACAGATGGAAAAGTTTCTTCCCAGATGTGCTGGACAGACTTTCTTTTACAGATGAGCTGTCTCTCTTGATTTCGGCTAGTGACTATGGGCTCTCCTAAGCACAGTGTGGTACAGCCCATAGAATTGGTTCTAACCCATAGAGACCTTGCATCCAAAAGAATGAAACAATGCCGAATCCTGCACCGCCTTCACCATTGTAATGTTTCATACCATTGTGGCAGCCCCTGAGACAATCCAGCTCATGCAGAACCTTCCTCTTTTTTGATGCCCTAAGCATAGTACCCTCATCTAACTTTTCTAGGAGATTGGCAGGCGAAGATGAGCCTGTGGCACATTTTTCCCCTTCTTACCTTTTTCCTTGAAAAATGAGATTTTTGTTACCTGGTTGGAACCCTTTATTAATGAAGACAAATGTCTCTCTACATTACCTGGATGATCTTAAAAGGAATGTGAGAAAGCAGAAAAACCTAAGCGTTGTTTTAGGCCATTCCCTTTCTTTCTTAGACTATGTTATATTGCCTTCTCTTTTTGTGTATTTAACTTTCTGAATATTATAGATGGATACTTATAGCTATATTTACAAAGGTTGGTAGTTGTAACTGTATAGTGGAATGAAAAATTTTTCATTTATTTTTATATTTAAATTTTCCTATTATTGCCATATATTGCTTTTATAATGGGGAAAAAAACTATAAATTTTGTCTTCTAATTTAAAGAAATAATAGAATCACAGCATGCAATGTTTCTAGGGGACTGTACATTTAATAGAGGATCCATTTCAAAATAAGAGGACTACAAGAAATCAGCAGCTTTGATGATTCACTTTAAAGTCTTTCCACTCATGGTTAACAAAAATGCTTCTACCTACCAAATTAACATACTATACATTGTGTACCATCTGTTCTTATTTGGGGACAGTCTAAATAAATTATATTTAAACGTGCCTTTGCATTTGTAAATAGTTATGACATCTGATTTCATTTGATGATCCCAAGGAAGGTATATATTTAAAGTCAGATTTTATTAACTCTACTTGAATGAAGGAAACAAATACAGGAATTTTAAGGAACTACATGGATAATGGCAGATATAGAACTCTGGACATTTAAGTCATTGTTTATTCCCCTTTATGACTTGGCTTTTCTCTTGTGCATCATTGACAGTGTCATTAGGGGAGAAAGGTTTCACTGGTATCTTAAGTAGAGTCTCACCCCTCAGTACAGACAACACAATGTCTCATCTTTGTTCAGGCCTGTGGATCTCTTTGCAGGTTCCAAAATGTAATATCTCTTGGGCTAAGAGTCATACAGTAATTTCCCCCTAACTATGAAGTTAACAGTTTTGTTTGTACTGTGCACCTCTTAAATTACTAATTCTTAGGAAGGAAAAAAATAACAGAACTCAGAAAATCAAACAAATTATTTTTGGTGACCATATTTCAAATAGAGAGTGGAAATGGAGTTGAGGGCGGCATGGAAAGTAGAAGGATGAAAGTAGAACCATTAAGATTCATTTTCTGAAACAAAATGTTTTGAAATAACTTTTTTTGTATTGATGCTCAACACATACGGGTTGTTGCAGAGGCAGACCTATAATCTCAGGTAACCACAAGACTCCTAGGATGTGGATTCTCCCCAGTGGCATTAATCACTGTGCGTGCTCTACATCCATCTAGTCGGATCAACTTGCACACATGAGGCATAAAAACTATAGGGGAAAAAAACACACCATGTTTTAAAAATCAAAAACCAAAATAACAATCCAGCTATCAATGATCTAATAACTATCCAGAATTCTTCACTTGTTTATCCCCAAAATGACTCGTTTGCTTGAGTTAGGAGACATTGATCAGATCCTATTTGTATCGACAAGAATGTGTGGTATCAGGCAGGTCGAGGGAAATCTCAGCTTCCTTACCCTGTTCCCTGTTTCCAGAATTCATCTGCGAGACACAACGCTTTCTCTTATTTAAGGCTACGTTAGTGTGTGCTGCTTGTGTGTGCTGCTAGGACGACTGTAGGACTCTCCAGTCCACTTGACTCCCACATTAGGACGTTCACACAACTCCAGCCACTTTAGAGCAGCTTCGAGTTACAGAGTCCATATGAAAAGCAGTCATTCACCTTATTGTTTGATGTTATTTCTGTGTGCCCTCTAGTCTGTGCTGACTCATAGGAACCCCGAAGGAGAGCGCAGAACTGCCTGATATGCTTGTCTAGACTCAATCACTTGTCAAGGCTCACCCACTGTTGAAAAAGGACAGCTTTCAGTTCAGCAAGTCTGGGATAAAAATAGTGTGGGGATAATATTTAAATTGCAAAATGACTACTTCCACCCTCCTAATCGCAAATGAATTAGGTAAACAGTAGCCAAAAATAGGCTCCAATAATTTTCCCCTCCTGTTTGCACATGATGCTCCTCACATAAGCAAGGGCCATTTTTGTTGTGAGATGGCACCAAGCCAGTTTCAAATCATAGTGACACTATGTACAATAGAACATAATTTGACCCTGGTTTTACCATTCTCAGAATATATATTTACTTGATCTCAATGTTACAGTCAGCGTGTCAATCTATCTCATCAAACATCATCATCTTTTGTTACTGACTTTCCACCTCAGCAAGTCTGATGTCCTTCTTCAGCGACTGGGCTTCTCCTGATAACACGCTGAATGTATGGGAGATGAAGCCTCACCGTTCGTACATATTTTTGTAGAGCATTCCAGCTGTTTCCTCCAAGAAAAAGCTGTTCTTCTGGCCATTCATAGTGGTTTCCCCAACACCATGATTCAAATGCAGCAGTAATTCTCCAGTGTTCTTTATTTTTAATCCAGTTTTCAAATATACACGGGGTGATTAAAATACTATGGCTTGCTTCAGGGGCACCTCGGTCCTTAAAGTGATGTATTTGATTTGTAGCATGTTAAAGCGGTCTGGTGCTACAGATTTTCCTAGTCAACACTTTGTTCCTTCATTGATTCATTGATTATTGCTTCTCTGGGTGTTGATTGAGTATGCGAGTAAGCAGAAACTCCTTACGAATTCAATCAATTCTCAACAAAAGCAACCTTGAGGTGCTCATGGGTCCAGCTGTGAGTTGTGTTTTTGACATTGAGTTGTTAACTCATACTGAAGGCCACAGACTTTCATCTTCATCTGCAAGGCTTCAAGGCCTCGCCAATTTCAGAAAGCAAAGTTGTACCATCGGCTTATCAAAACTACGAATAAGCGTTTCTCGTGTTCTTTTTCATATCCCATGAACCTCATAACCTTTTTAGCTTGTTGTTCAGCACACAAGTGGTAAGATGATACAATAAATTTCCTGATTTAAAACCATTGAATGTCACTGTGTACCACTTGTCTGTCCATTTGTCATACTTTGGTGGTTCATGTGTTGCTATGATGCTGGCTATCCAGTTCTGAGGAATTAGCCACAGAAACCTTACAGGCGGAATTGAAGCATTGTCAGGTACTGAAAACCTCATGAAAAGAAGCAGAAGATGAGTCACTCTGGTCAGAAGGCACTCAGAATATGAGTGAGGAACAGCAACCTTCTCAAAGTAGAGTCCATCCTAGAGTAAAGCCTTTGGGACCTTGATTTTCTGGTGGCATACCCCAAAATGAGAATAAGCAACTGCAAACATCTATAAATCATCAGAATATAGAATGTAAAGATAATAACCTTGGAAATTGTGAAATATGAAATGAAAGTTGAGAAAATGAAATGGAACATATAAAAATTGACATTATAAGCATTAGTGAGCAGAAATTAATAAGTATTAGTTATTTTGAATCAGGTTTACTGTGCTGGGAATGAAACAATCCAGAAGAATTGTTTTGCATTCATTGTCACAAAGGACATTCAAGAGTTAGATTGAAGTACAGTGCTGTCTATGATAGGATTATATCTACTCACATTCAAGTAAATATAATCAGTACAGCTATTATTCAAATTTATGTACCAATTTATGCACTAAGCTCTTCTTTCTCAGCAATTCCTTGAAATCATTTTTAATTCCATAAAGACCTCTTACACTGTCATCCTATTAGCTTCATAAAATTTTCATACTTTCTCAAAAATACATTTTCGCCACCCCACTCTGCTTTTTGACCTCCATTTCTTTATTCCCATGTGTCTTTATTTTTAATAAACCATTTTATTGGGGGCTCTTACAACTCTTATCATAATCCATACATACATCCATTATGGCAAGCACATTTATACATTTGTTGCCATCATCATTTTCAAAGCATTTTCTTTCTACTTGAACTCTTGATATTAGCCCCATTCCTCCTCCCATGCCCTCCCTTCTTCATTAACCCTTGATAATTTATAAATTATTGTTTTTTCCATGTCTTACACTGACCACTGTCTGCCTTCATCAAGTTTTATGTTGTCTGTCCCCCTGGGAGGGGCTTTTATATTGATCATTGTGATTGTTTCCCCTTTTCTTCCCCCAACTTCCCCCTACCCTCCTGGTATCACTCCTCTCATTATTGGTCCTGAGGGGTTTATCTGTCCTGGATTCCCTGTGTTACGATCTCTTATCTGTACCAGTGTACATGCTCTGGTCTAGCTGGATTGGTAAAGTAGAATTGGAGTCATGATAGTGGGGTGAGGGCTGAGGAAAAGCATTAAAGAACTAGATGAAATTTGTATGTCTCATTGGTGCTATGCTTCACCCTGACTGGTTCATCTCTTCTTTGTGACTTTTCTGTAAGGGGCTGCCCAATTGTCTACAGATAGGCTTTGGGTCTCCACTTCACCTCCCCCCTCACTCATATCAATATGATATTTTGTTCTGGGTTTTGAGGCCTTATACCTGATCCAATCAACACCTCACGATCACACAGGCTGGTGTGCTTCTTCCATGTGGGCCTTGTTGTTTCTTAGCTAGATGGCCACTTATTTATCTTCAAGCCTTTAAGATCCCATACTTTATATCTTTTGATAGCCAGGCACCATCAGCTTTCTTCACCACATTTGCTTATGCACCCATTTGTTTTCAGCAATTGTGTCAGGAAAGGTGAGCTTCACAGAATACTGGGTTATTAGAACAAAGTGTTCTTGCACTAAGGGAGTACTTGAGTAGAGGTCCAAAGTCCATCTGTTGCCTTAATACTAACATATAAATATATATACATAGATCTATTTCCCTATTGTTTTATATAAATATATTTACACATATACATGACTGTATTTAGACCTCTATAAATTTCCTTTGCCTCCTATTTCTTTCCTCTATTTCCTTTTGCATTCCTCTTGTCCCATTATAGTGTTCAGCCTTCATTCAGGTTTCAATAATTCCTCTCAGTTACATTGCACTTGATCAAGCCCCACCAGGCATCCAACGCCCTCCTTACCTTGGATTTTAGATCACTTGTTGTCCCCTCTCCCTTGTCCCCAGTAACTGTCAGTCCTGTTGTTTTCTCCTCCAGATTGTTACTCCTGCCTATCTTGTCTACCTAGACATGCAGAGACAATAATGCGTGCAAAACAATACAAAGTGAAATAAAAATAACAAAACAAAACAAACAACAAGAAGGACAACGACAAAAAAAGAAAAGCCTATAAATAGTTCCAGGTCTGTACATTCACTTTTAGGATTGTTTTCTGATTGAGTCTGATTGGTGCCACGCCTTGGCCCTAAAGTCTATTTTTGGTATTCCTTGGGGACTTCGTTGCTTTGCTCCCCTTGCTGCTCTGTGGCACACCCTTAGTGTTTTTCCCCAGATGATGGGGCCAGATTAGGCACCAGTGTTGTCCACCATAGGGCTATGGGCCAGTGAGAGACATCATGTCTCATGGTGAGACCTATGGTCCTCTCTGTGCATTGGCTGCTCTTAACAGGAATATTATCATAGGTGCTAGGTGGGCCAGGATGTGTTCTACTTTCTCTTTCTCTCTCCTTTCCTCGTAGTTTACTCCTGTGTGCTCTGATCAGACATGCCCCTCACCCAGAGCTGTAGCTTCAGTGCTATTCTCTGAGGGTGAGGTTGGATAGAGTCCATGTAGTCGGGATTGGCGCCAGTCCTGCAGACCTCTCTATTGGTTCTCTGCTTTAAAAAAAAAAACACCCACATGGGTAGCGGGGGAAGAGGACAATAACCCATCCAAGGGGAGGGTATTGTTTATATCTCTGCAGGAGAAGGAGAGAGAGAACAGACTTCAAGCCAGTGTGCCAACACATGAATGGAACATACCCATTCTGTTTCTTATGTCTTCACTCTTAGACTGAGATTGCATATTTCAAAGATATTCATAACAATGTGGTTGCTATATCTAATTAGTTTTCTCTCGCACTCTTTTCTCTGTGTAGCATTTAACCACGTGGAGAGTTCCCTGTTTCTTCATCCTTTTTTTCCCTTTATGGACTTCCCAGGCACTTAGGGTCTCTTTGTATCATTCTGTCTACCTCTGTTCTGTGATTTTCTCTGAATCCTAAATCAACCAAACAAAACCCACTGTCAAGGAGTCAATTCCAATTTATAGTAATGCTATATAGGGCTTCTAAAACTGTCCATTTTAACAGGGGCAGACTGGCTCATCTTTCTTCCATAGATGCAGTAATGGGAATCTGAGATGTCTGAGTCATATTTTACCCCAATTATACTTCTTCAATGATCATGAAGATGATTCAGGACTATGCAGTGGTTCCCTCTGCTTTATATAAGGTCACCATGAGTAGGAGATGACTCGATAACAACTAGCTATAACAAATATTTGCTAGTCAAGATGTCTTCAGATGAAGTTGTATTCACACCAGGGCAAGGGAAGTGTCTATAGTCAATGCTAAGCTCTACAATCAGTATGGCTTTGAAGTCCAAGGCCACTGTTAACATCAAACAGCAGCACCTTTAAGCAATGTTCCCATTACATCAAAGAAAGGAAATACAATTGACCTCAAGGACTCACACTGATTCAGTTTGCTGCTCCTGTTGCATATGCGTAATGAAAGGCGACAGGATTAGAGAAAAGGGGGGAAACAGCAAAACTAACTAAGTATATGATCTTTTAATTCACTGTGACTCAATTTATAAGTAATTGTGCCATATCATTATCTTATAACTCATTGAATGCCTTCAATTCAATTCTGACTTACAGCAACCCTATAGAACAGTTAGAACTGTCCCTTTGGGTTTCCAAGGCTGTAAATCTTAGGAGAGCCGAAAGCTTCATCTTTCTCCTGAGATGCAATGTTGGGGTTCAGATTGCTAACCTTGTGCTTAGCGTTCCAACACATAACCAGAGGTCTGTTATCTTATGATAGATATGACCCAATCTTATCGATTCTCTGTACTGAAGAATTGAGGGTAGGTAGATATAGGCATGAACAAGAGAGTAAGAGCTTTCCTCTGCAGAGAATGCCCACGCTTCCCATCTTATCATGACCATACATTTCAATGTATCCAATGATTTCCACTCTACACTCAGCTGTTTGTTTCCTTAATAGTCTAGGACTGGAGCCCAGATCACTCATCTAGTGATCCAGTTCTTGCCAAATTTGTCATTAAAGTATAATGTATCATATCTCCAATATCTTTGATCACTCTCTAGAAACATGCCATGATAGTTCCAGATCTATTTCCCTTTCCCTCGCCCTCTCTACAGATACTATATACGCATATACAAAAACACACACTCACAACTTCATACAATACTATTCTACCTATAAAACAGAATTTACAATGCCAAATTATAGTGCATGCTTTGAACCCCACATTAAGTAACTTATCTACTCTTCTTTCTGTAGATTGGGTTCTCAATTTCCCTGTGAGTCTGCCTCTGACGTTCATCTCCATCTCCACTAGTTATTGGATGTTTTGGGTCTAGTGCTGAGTCTGATGACAAACTCAAGATGAGCCCACAGGGCTCTGAGGGCCCCAGTGAACCAACTTCTTCTTTATGTTAAACATTTTGTATCTTGACACTTTAGTTTATGTTTCCCTCCTATTCCCTGTATTTTAGACTGACAACCTGGTCATCTAACATATAGGCACCTAAAAATATGAAGCATCTGTTATCTCATGAGAGAGCTATTATCATAGAATATGGTGGGGCAGCAGGGGTGGCAAGGAGTAGAATTCTTGGCTCTTAACTTTTGAGGTTCAAAATTTGGGCTTTAAAGCTTCTCGGATTCAGGCCTTAGCCTTTAAAGTTTGTACTGGAAATAATGCATGTTGAGGACAAAATGTTTATTCACGGCCTCTTATTTTCCATTTAGTTTTGGGAAGATTTTATGATCCCTTAGAAAAGAGGAAAAGAATCGCAGAACTAGGTGACTCAGGAACTCTTGCAAGTATGGTAATGATGTTTTCTGGAAAAATTACTACCAGTCTAATCGCAAGGAGGTGGAGATTAAAGATGCCTCGAATGTTCAACACTTCCAAAATGTTATTATGTTCTATTTTTCCTTTACTCCTCCCTTGAGTGTGCTGCTTCATGTCCCTGGATTCTTCCATTCACTAAAACATCTCACAGAAACTCAAGAAACTTTAAGGTGTTGTCTCCTGTGACTGTCGGTGCGGTTAGATCTCAAATTCAAAGGGTAGGTGGCCGAGGTGCTCCAAATGTGGGATCCAGAGCGAGAAGCAAAAAGGTCCTAAAGCCATAGCTGATCTTTTTTCTGCTACGAAATCTCAGTCAAGAAACCAAACCAGAACAAGCAAGTCTCCTGCTATCAAGTTATGGCTGACTCCTAGCACCCCCCTGTGGATTTCTGAGCCTGTAACTGTTTACTGGGGTAGAAATCCCATGCTTTCTCCGGAGGAGCTGTGCTGGTTTCAGACTGCTGACCCTGTGCAGTGCAGCCTGGTGCATAACCACTCTGTCACCAGGGCTCTTTATCAGTGAAGAAACAGAGGTCACAAAAGGGAAGACGAAGATTCACAAAAGGGAAGGTGGTATTTATCTTTTAGCCAACCATACTGACAAGGGAAACAAAGGATGGTGACTAGATACATCCCACCCTAATCCTATAAGAGAGAAATGGATCCTAACCACAAGTATAAAGGCTACAATCTACAACACATCACAAAATCGATTATGGCAAATGAGAATATGGATAAAGGAACATATTAAGTTATCAACTATCTCAAGCCACCCGCTAGCTCCACCAGTCTTGAACCCATTCATAATTCAACTGAGAGAAGAGTATATTCTGAGTCTCTTTCACAGAATAAGTATAATATTAGATTTCCCTTCTGCATTTACTCATTTTTTACCTTTAATTATTATTTCCCCATACATCCATTTGTCATGTATGTTTACACTTTTTTCCCCTCCTTGGGAATGGATATCTGGTTCAGCCACTGTGCCCATCTAGATTTCTAAAAATTACTTCCCTCTCAATCCATTCCCATTCTTGTTTGGTGCACTTACATAGATACAAAGTTTGTGAATTATCTCTTCCACTAAGCAATATGACACTATTCAACTCCGGAGTTTCCAAATGAAGGGAAGATACAGTGCATCCCATTAGGCCTATGGGAATTCTGACACACGGGTTTTGGGGTATAGTTGTAGCCTCTTGCTAAGAGATCACCCTTGCTTCTGACACAGTTGCATTCTTGATTCTGAGTTGCCAGCATTCAGCAGAAAGAAAAACTCAGGTAATATGGGGAAAACTGTACAGGGGCACCAGCATCCTTGCATATTCCTTCTTCCTCAGACTCTCCTGAGAAACATTTGAATCTCTACAGTGGTGATCCTTTCTTTGTCCTCTTCAGGTTGAGTGTGGGGACACACTGGTACAGGCTTGTATGTCAGTCACGCGTGCCTTTGTCTTCCCCCAAGTTGGATAACAAATGTTTAAACTGCCCGTTCCAAACCATTACTCTGAGGGTGGCATGTAACATGGTATGTCCATCTAACATGATGCTTCTTGACCACTGCTGCATGCTATGGCTATAAAGTGTGTGTCTTAGTGTGAGAAGATATGATTTAGTGTTCAAAATTGGTACAGTATCTTTTATTCTAATACTTTGATTGTGTTTTTAGCATCTATCTGTGTCCCTGGATAGTCAAAGCCCAGTCCAGTGCCCCCACCCCAACTCAGATGAACAAACTCACTGTCATCGAGTTATTGCTGACATAGCAACAACTGTGGGTTTCTGCGATGACAGCTGTTTATGAGAGTAAACTCTTACAGCTGTCTTTCTCTTGCAGAACTCAGGGGAATCTCGGACTGCCAATCAGCACAGTGTAAGTATCTATTATTCCAGTGAGGATCCATCTATAGCCACCTGGTACCACTAGTATCATTGGGCAGTTGTAATTGATTTGCCAACTATGTTCAGGGCCCTTCCTGTGGTAAATCTGTCCCATTTCCATTTGCAACCTCTGTCTTTCTTGCTGGCAGACAGAGTGATCCTTATTGGCGTTTTATACCTCAGAGGAGGTAAGAGGGATGTGGCTATATTCAATCCACCTCTGCGTTCTTGCAACACTCCCGTGCCCACTCATCTCATGGACCCAACCAGCCACCTCCAGAAAGTATATGACATGTCCACTTGCTGATTCCAATCGCCTTCTGATCCAAGAAGAGGGTTCTTCTGATGGGCATCCGCATGCCTACCTTGTGGTTCCCTTTATCCCCATTGTCCTTTCCATAGATGCTCGCCCCACACATGCTCTTTTAATAGGATGCCTTCCTAATGCTTGTTTGCCTGGACTTGTAGTCAGGCCATTGGCCATTGCAATTAATCAGAAAAAAATCCAAAGTTATGAGAACTTGGAATGTATGAAGTATGAACGTAGGAAAATTAGAAGCAATCAAAAATGAAATGGAATGCAAAAAGATCCATATCCTAGGTGTTAGTTAGCGGAAATGGACTGATATTTACCATTCAGAATCAGAAAACCACATGGTTTACTATGCCAGGAATAGCATATTAGGGAGGAATGTCAAAAAGGACAGGGCAAAGGACAATTCTGAGTGTGGCAGTATTATATCTATCTACCTTCAAGGAAAGCTAATCAATACAACTATTATTCAAATTTATGCACCAGGAAGGAATTGAACAATTACACCCACATATTCAGTCTTAAGTTGATCAGACATGCAATCGCAATGCATTGATAATTATTGAAGCTTGGGATACAAAAGCTGGATACAAAAAAAAAGGAACAGTAGTTGGAATATATGGCCTTGGCAATAGAAATCATGCTAGAGATTGCATGATAGAATTTTGCAAAACCCACAAATTGTTCATAGAAATACCTTTTTCAACAACATAAGTGATGACTATACATGTGGACTTCCCCAGATGGAATACACAGAAAAAACCTGATTAAATCTGTGGGACGAGATGATCGAGAAGCTCAATATCAGCAGCTAAAACTAGACCAGGGTCTCCTGTGGAACAGACCATCAACTGCCCGTATCTAAGTTCTGAAGAAAGAACTTGCCGCACTGAGCACGAATGAGAGAGGACCCGATGAGCTGCTGGAGGACAGCGAGAACTTCATCCACAAAGAAATCAAAGGACAGGTCACTTAAAAAGTTAGGTACTTACTACATAAATTGCTACATCAATTTTTCTTATGTAATGCCTTTTTGTTTATATGGTTCAAATATATTCTTTAAACTCGTCTTGGTTGTTTTTTAACAGTTGATCGTATTTAAGGTGCTTTTTGTTTGGGTTTTTGTTTTGTTTTGTTTTGTGTTTCCTAATGGTCTTTCAGTAGAAAAGTACTAATAAAAGAAAACAAAAGGAGACTTCAGTAATAAATGGCAGGTAAGTTAAGGTTATTTTACTTCCTTGAATTGGGCACAGCATTGTTTTGTGAATCCAGGTATGATCCCTTGAACTTTATTCCTACATCCTGCCGTTGGACCATCCACCCCCATCAGTTGCAGGGCTTAAGAATCATGCCTCTCAAGTGACCTTGGTGCAGGAGAAACCGAGAAGAATGTGACACTGCATTTCCAAATAACCTCCAGTTTTATTTCTCCAAAATATTTTCTCATGTATCTTAAAACATAAATAACATGGATATTAGTGAAAATTATTGCATAATTTTTATGAATAAAAATGTTCAGAAATCTAAAAAAAATAGGAAAAAAAGAAAAGATCAAAGTGGATGTTAGAAGAGACTCAAATTTGCTCATAATTGTGGGGTCACTAACGTAAATGGAAGAAAGGATAAAGTCAAAAATCTGAGCAGATAATTTCAAAGGGCAGCATGAGAGGACAACGCCAAATAGTAAAATGAAATGTGCAAAATCCGAGACTTAGTAAAGCAAAAGGCAAAAACCTGTTCTACATACCTTAGACCGAAAGAACTCAAGAAAGAATTCAAGCCTGAGTTGCAATATTCAAAAAATCTATGATCAAATTATTGAATGATGCAGGAAGCATCAAAAGAAGATGGTAAAAATACATAGAGTTCACTGTACAAGGAAGAACTCGTCAACATTCCGTCCTTTCAGGAGGTGTTATATAAGCAAGAATCTACAGCACTGAAGGAAGAAGTTCAAGCTCCACGGAAAGAAAGCATTAGGTAAAAATAAGACTCCAGGAAATAATGACATACCAATTGAAATGTTTCACCAAACTGATGAAGCACTGGAAGCACTCATTCTTCTATGCCAGAAAATTTGGAAGACAGCAATATGGCAAACTGACTGGAAAGGTCCGTATTTGTATCCAATCCAAAGAAAAGTGACCCAACAGAATGCTCAAGTTGTAGAACAATACCAGAGATAACACATGCCAGTAAAATTTTACAGACGATCATTGGACAACAGTTGTATTGACAGGGAGCTGCCAGAGGTTCAGGCCTGATTCAGAAGAGCACATGGAACAAGGGATACCATTGCTGATGTCAGATGAATCTTGGCTGAGCACAGAGAATACCAGAAAGATATTTAGAAATATAAATAGACATAAAGATATTTACTTGTGTTTTGTTGACTATGCCAAGGCATTCGACTGCGTGAATTATAACAAACTATGGCTAAGCTTGAGAAGAATGAGAACTCTAGAACCCTTCATTGTCTTCCTGGGGAACTTGTACATGGAGTAAGAGGCAGTTGGATGAAAGGAACAAGAGTACTGCATGGCTTGAAATCATGAAAGGTGGACAGCAGGGTGTGGCCTCTCGCCATACAAAGTAGCAAGGGCTGTCCTGTTAGAAGCCTCACTCGGTAGCCCGTATCATGCCCCTTCAGACTCCTTTTGGTTCCCAGGTTTCAGAGTATTTAAAGGGAACTCGATTTGAGTCTCTGAGGATTCCCAAACTGTTGTTTTGATGTGATGCAAATGCCAGAATGCAAAATTCTCCTCACAACAGTTACAGCGAAGAAAACACCAAATTTAAAAGTATCTATGTCTAGATGGAGAATAAGTGAAGATGCGAAAGCTTCACATTTTGAATATTTTAATAAAATTTTCTATGACTTTGCAGTGATACTTTTTTATTTACCATATTTGAGCACAGGACTAAACTTTTTTGTTTATAAAATAAGTTCATTCTTCATAATTTTATTCTAATCAGCATATATGCTATAGTTTGTTTTGCACGTTAAGGGGTACTACCCTCCCCACTGGGTGGAGCAGAGCTCTCGTCGTATGCATTTTACATGCTAGGCGAACATCAAGCAACTCCCTGTGAGTTAGTGCACTCAGTGGTGTCTCTTGGGAAGGTTCACTCTGGTCACATTGAAATTTGTCATAAAAGCAGCTTTGCTCAGG
The DNA here is from genome assembly GCF_000313985.2 of Echinops telfairi. Taxonomy (NCBI): domain Eukaryota; kingdom Metazoa; phylum Chordata; class Mammalia; order Afrosoricida; family Tenrecidae; genus Echinops; species Echinops telfairi. The sequence goes on from NW_022111368.1 coordinate 35,295,189, forward strand.
CCTCATTTTATTTTGATGGCTGGTTTAAGAGAACATCATGCAGCTGTGAAATTTTGTTTCCTGCTCAGGAAAAGTGCCGCAGAAATGGTTATGATGTTGAACACCGCTTACAAGTATAGCACAATGGGAAAAGCCTCAAGTGTGCTGAGTGCTTTTCTCATAGCAAAAAAAGATAGAATGTTGATTGATGATAAACCTCATGCTAGATGTCCATTAACTTCCAAAATGGAAAAAAAAAAAGTCGACTCAAAGTACAATTGGAATTCATTACACCAGGGCAGACTGTTAATCAAGCTTTCTATTAGAGGTTCTGAAATGATTGTGTAACAGTATGACAAAAGAGGCGTCATTTGTGGCAGAAGGGGGACTGGTTTTGCCACCACAACAATGCACCTGCTCACGTAGCCATTTCAAGGGGCCAGTTTTGAGCAAAGAAAGCAGCATTGCTCTCTTACCCCATGCACATGACTCACCTGACCTGACTTCTTTATGTTTCTGTGAATGAAGAGAAACATGAAAGGACAGCGATTTGATTATGTAGAAGAGGTGAGTGGAGAAAAAAACAAGAAAGGTGCTGTCAGCCATCTAAACAGATGAGTTTGAAAAATGTTTCCAAGAATGGAATTGCAGATTAGACAAACGTAATAAGTGTCATGGAGAGCACTTTAAAGGTGATAAGGTTGTTTTGTAAAAAATCGATAAGTACATAGCTTGGGGGGGGGGGATCCAGTTTTCTGGAGGTGTCCCCTCATATATATGTACAGATCATGTATCTAATAGATCTACCTACATCTATGTTTCTATCCATCTATGTGAAGACATATAATTTTACTTAAAATGCTTCAAATTCAACCTAAAATCTTCAAGGAAAACGATTAAACTTAAATATCCTGCAATTTAAGAGCAACAAAACAAATAAATAAATCTGGAAGACTTGCTGAACTTCAGAACATCATCTCTTTACAGTGAGAAAAAGATCCTCAAAGCAAGTTTCCCATAGTCGGCTCTGTTTCCTTGAAAACGGATGGCCTTGGGGCCAAGGCCAGTTTGTTGTTACTGTATAGGGTTTTGTTGTTGTTTTTCTTCTGGCCAGCATAGGCCTACAGAGTGTCTTAAATTTGAATGAGGTGTCAACATTTTTAAAATAGGAAGTCTCCCTACAAAAGGTTGGCGTTGCTGAGTCAATCATCAATCAGCAGCTCTGGCCGCACCACCCGCAATTAGACAGGATGCACATGTTCCTTGCTCAGCACAGCCTCAAGCTCAGCCTGGTTTCCCAACACCTATGCTGGATGTTAGGTGTCAGTTGTTGTTGTTGATTGTTTTAAACATTCTGGTCTTCTTGACTCAATTACCTCTAATTTTTTATTTTGTTTCCACCGTTCTGGGCTCCAATGTGGGCTTCTTGCTCACCAAGTTGTTACTGCTCCACTGGTTCTTAGTACTTCTTGCTGCGATGACCTCTTTATCACCTATTACTAAATCATCATCTGGCTTATTAGTCTCTGTGCTTCCATTTCTCTACTTTGTACAGCATAATGTTACATCAGCTATGTCAACCAATCTTTGCATGACTTTAAATTCCTTACTGCATTCTGAGCATTCTCACATCAATGATGTGTAGTGAACCTGGACATATCATGCCACTGATTCTTCTTCTACAAGAGTTAGACTCTACCCGACCCTCGACTTGAAGATCCCACATTGACTAAGTCTCTGGCAGACCATTTAGTCTGTCTACTATACCTCTTCCTTGTTACTGTACCTCTGCCTTGTCCTTGGCAAATGACTACTCTCTTTTTATATTTTACATTCATCTAAGATATTTCATCTTCTAAGAATTACTCTCACATCTAAAATTGCATGTCATCCTGTTTTTAACTTTGAATTTCTCTTTCAAGGTGAATTTTCCTGATACTGGGAGGGTAGAAGGAGAGTAGGTTGGAAAGAGGGAACCGATTACAAGGAACTATATGTGACCTCCTCCCTGGAGGACGGACAACAGAAGAGTGGGTGAAGGGAGACGTCGGACAGGGCAAGATATGACAAAATAACAATTTATAAACTATCAAGGGCTCATGAGGGAGGGGGGAGCAGGGAGGAAGGAGAAAAAATGAGAACCTAATGCCGGGGGCTTAAGTGGAGAGGAAATGTTTTGAGAATGATGAGGGCAATGAATGTACAAATGCGCTTTACACAATTGATGTATGTATGGATTGTGATAAGAGTTGTATGAGCCACTAATAAAATGATTAGAAAAAAAAAGAAATATAAAACCCACTTTAAACTTGCTTAAAGAAAGAAGAAATGTGTCTTCAGTTATAGTTTTGTTTAGTTTTTGTTGTTGTTATTGCTGTTTTAGTTCTTTAAACTATGTTTTCTTTTTAAATATTTGAATTTTTCCTTAGGATATTCCTCATAGTGGCAAAATTGCTGTGGAAGTTTCTCATTTTACTGCATTATACCATTATAACTATTAGGGGAATGGTAAGACAGATAATTTTAAACATCAGAAATCTTATTTCTAAAGAAAAAATCTGCAATTCTCCACTTTTCCTCAGTCTCATCATGCCCTGAACAAATGAAGATAACTATGGAACAAAGTTCTCAGAATTGAGGAATGCCTCATTATGTACTTTTAGACCTACCTACTTAAACCAATTGTTGTGGTAAGGGATTATTAACTACTCTTCTTTTGGTGATAATGGATTGGGGGATGGAAAATTTTTCTTGAGCACATGGATTAGATGGAGAAAGGGGGTTGCCTGAATTAATATTAGCATGCTCTTCAGAAGGAGGGAAAAAAGATTTCTACACAGTAAACACTCAACAGTACTTAACACATTCAAAGTTTTAGCCACCAAATTTTTATACATACCCTTCCTCTTTTATGTATACTTTTAAAAGCATCTAAGCCCAAAGGAGACAACCTGTAGACTCATCTGTTATTGTGGGTTAGCATTGTGTGGTGGAAAAAGAATTGTAAGCCTTTAATGAAACAGTTATACAAAATAAGAATAAAACAAAAGACAAGAAAAGTGAGATCAAAATCCCAGGAGGCACAGGGCAGTAGCATATACCATATCCAATTGAACAGAATAGCAATGGATTCAAGACCTGCAAGTGAAGTGAGAACTTTTTGTCAACCAAGTTATCCCTTCCTAATTCTACTGTGAGGTGAGTATCTTCTGTCCATATCATTCCATAATAACATATAAGATGGATATTGAAGAATATATCCTTTCTAGTGGCAGAGTGGTTTTTGAAATTCCAGTTGGTGTAAAATTGAGGGTCTAGAGTTGGCCCTGGGTCTGAGCAAGCAGATATATTTTTTATCAAACAAGGAAATGTTGGTGGACTAGTTCCCTTAAAAAGTGTAGTAGGCTTATGGGTACATACCCAAATGTGGTGAAGAAAGTGGATGGTGCCTGGATACTTAAAGATATAGCATGTGGGGTCTTAAAGGCTTGAAGTTAAACAAGCAGCCATCCAGTAGTGACGCAAACAAACACGGAAGAAGCACACGAGCTGGTCCAATCATGAGGTGTCAACTAGGACCTGGTAATAGGCATCAAAAGATTCATAACAAACAACAAACAAACAAAAACAAAGTGCTGAGAATGAGGGGGGGGGGGGTCGGAGCATACACCCAAAGCCCATCTGTAGACAATGGAACATCCCCCCACAGAGGGGTGGCAGAGGAGAGATGAGTCAACCAGGGTGCAATAGAGCACTGAAGGATCACACAATGTTCCTCTGGTTCCTTGAGGCTTCCTCACGCCCCACTGTCATGACCCTAGTGCTGCTTCTCCCTCTAGACTGGACCAGAGCAGGTACACAGGAATAGATAAGAGATAAAGCTCACAACACATGGACTCCAGGGACAGGAATGGGAAAAGCGATACTAAAAGGATAGGGGGACATTAGGGAGAGGAGAGGAGGAAGGGGGAACCAATCACAATGATTGACACATAACTACACACACCCCTCCAGGGGATAGAACAACAGAAACCTGGGGGAAGGAAGACAGTGGTCAGTGTGAGATATAAAAATAATAATAATTTATAATCTATCAAGGGGCCATGAGGGTGTGGGGCAGAGGAGGGGGGAAATAGAGGAGCTGATACCAAGGGTTCAATAGAAAGTAAATGTCTAGAAAAGAATGATGCCAACATATATACAAATATGCCAGATACAATTGATGTATGGATTGTAATAAGGGTTGTAAGAGTCTTCAATAAAGTGATCTTTTAATTATTTTTTTAAATAAGAACCCTAATTTAAAAGAAACTTAGTAGGTTTTTGCTTTTAATAATTTGAGAGCAGGGTAATCTTATTAGTTTACCTGAACATAGCTTAATTTTGATCATTTTATTCTCAAAACCACATATTTTAAACACTGAATACTCCATTATATTTTGGTAGAGTAGCATCTACTTTCACCTTGATATCATCTCAGATCAATTAGTGAAACAAGAAAAGCAAAAACAAACCCTTAGGTAAAAGAGTTTTCATGATGACTGAACCATATCATCACTTTCTTAATGGTATGATTAATCGTTTCATCACTTTTGTTGTAAGCATTAAGCTCAACTTGAGCCCATTCTTGCCATATTCTAGATCTACATTCTAGATTGCTTTCCATTGTTGACAAAAATTTGACTTAGAAACAGATGCATAACACCTTCCCTACACGATTGCTGAAGACAAATGTGTGCATAAGCAAATGTGGTGAAGAAAGCTGATGGTGCCCAGCTATCAAAAGATATAGTGTCTGGGGTCTTAATGGCTTGAAGTTAAACAAGCAGCCGTCTAGAAAAGCATCAAAGCTTACATGGAAGAAGCACACCAACCTGTGTGACCACAAGGTGTAGAAGGGACCAGGTATCAGACATCAAAGAACAAAAAATCATATCATTGGGTGCCCACCTTCCCGATATGATCACTGAAGACAAATATGTGCATAAGCAAATGTGTTGAAGAAAGCTGATGGTACCCGGCTATCAAAAGATATAGCATCTGGGGTCTTAAAGGCTTGAAGATAAACAAGCGACCATCTAGCTCAGAAGCAAGAAAGCCCACATGGAAGAAGCACAACAGCATGTGCGACCACGAGCTGTCAAAGGGATCAGGCATCAAAGAACAAAAAATCATACCATTCTAAATGAGGGTGAGTGCAGAATGGAGACCCGAAGTCCACCTGTAGGCAACTGGACATTTCCCTTACTGAAGGGTTGTGGGGAGGAGATGAGTCAGCCGGGGTGCAGGGTAGCAAAGATGAAATATACAACTTTCCTCTAGTTTTTAAATGCTCCCTCCCCCCACTATCATGATCCCAATTCTACCTTACAAATCTGGCTAGACCAGAGGATGTACATTGGTACAGATAGGAACTGGAAACACAGGGAAACCAGGACAGATGACCCCTTCAGGACAAGTGATGAGAGTGGCGATACCAGGAGGGTGGAGGAAAGGTGGGGTAGGAAGAGGGAAGCGATTACAAGGATCTACACATAACCTCCTCCCAGAGGGACAGACAACAGAAAGGTAGGTGAAGGGAGATGTCGGACAGTATAAGCTATGACAAAATAATATTAATTTATGAATTATGAAGGGTTCATGTGGAAGGGGGAAGCAGAGAGGGAGGGGAGAAATGAGCTTATATTAAGGACTCAAGTAGAAAGCAAATGTTTTGAGAATGATGATGGCAACAAATATACAAATATGCTTGACACAATGGATGGATGGATGGATTGTGATAAGAATTGTACAAGCCCCCAATAAAAATTTTTTAAAAGAAGAAAGAAGCAGATGCATATCATTAAAAAACTCCATTTTGGTATATTTGAAATAATTTGTATGGTGATGTCAAAAATATTTCTATTTTTGTCTCAGTTCATACATGTGTGCATTTATTCCAAATAAAATGTGTTTAAGCATATCTCTGAGATCGGTGAATAGCTGTAGAAAGAGTTAAGAATTCTTCCTGGAAGGGCTAAACTAAACAAAATTCAAACTCATTGACATTAAATAGATTCTGAATTATAGCTACCCTAAAGCATAAAGTAGAATTGCCCCTGTGGGTTTTACAACTCTGGGGGCGGGGAGGGGGGGAGTCTCTTCTTTCTCCCAAGGGGCAGAGGGTAGTTTTGAACTACAGACATTGCAGAAGGGCTAGAGAGATGGAAACACTGCCTTCAGATAAGTTTGATCATGATAAACCTAGATGGAATATATATTGAGAAACAATAGATTCACATCTTGATGTTTTGTTTATTGAACATTTTTATGATTTTGTAATGATACTTTTTGATGTACCCAAATATTTGAAAGGTGAAAAAACAACTGTTCAGTTTTCCCTTATCTCTCCCTCTTCCCTGTGTTAATAAAACTCAATGTAAAACAAGTAAGTGTTTTTTTATGTAGGCCTCACTAAAGTCTGGGAGACTGATCTAACACAGTTTGGCATACTGAATTTCCCTCCCATTCACTTAATACTTTACAGTCTGTGAATACCTGGTTCAATTCCTAACATAGTAAGGGTGTCACTTATAAACCCACTTATCTACAGCTGCCAAAGTATCACAGATCGGGAGAGAAAGATCCATTTCACTGACCTCCTTCAGCCTTGCTTCAATGCCACACACTTGGTATCAAATTTTGCGATAGCTAAGACAAGTGTAGCTTCAAGTGATAGGAAATGTTAAATGGTAATAAAAAATGTCCTATATTACTGGAATACAGAGATGGGTTGGGGGCGGGAGTCAAAAGGCTACCATGATGTCTTGCTTAGCTGGCCTGTTGCAATTACCTGCTACCTTGTCTCTGTATTTCAAAGCAGGTCCTCTAAATCAATTTTCCATATAAATCTATCTCAGTGTGCTATTGAAAATTGAAATCAGATTATGCCATTCACCTAAAAAGAATATCAAATTGTTTCTTGTAACAGTAAGAGTAAAATTCTAAATCTTCCAATAATCTTGGAGCCTCAATGTCATATGGGACCTCTAGAATTCTCCAGTTTCATCTCCTATTTTTTCTGTTCTCTAACTCCAGCTACATCAATGCCCCTTTTATGTTATTTCAATGTGACAAGCTAGTTCCTGCCTTAAAACTTTAATACCTTGACATTTACTACAGCATATGCCCAGAATGCTTTCTAAGTATTACTCATATATCTAATTCAAATATTATCCTTAGAAGAAACTTTTCCAGCCCTTCCAAAAAGATTGTACTATCTGCCTTCTGTTATCTCTAACCCTTTACCCCACTACCCCACTTTAAAAATATATTTTATAAATTCCTATAGTTATAGTACATATATATATATATATCTTATTTACTCTGCTTCTAGAATAAAAGTATTATCCTTGTTTATCACACTATATATAGAATATATAAACCATGTCTTTTATACACATATAGAAGGTGCTTAGCAAACTTGGGTTAAAATTTTAATATTCACCTGCAGACAAGTACTAAGTAATACACAGAAGGAGATCACTTATACTTAGATATATTTGTAAAATTTTCTAAATCATATCAGTTGCACAGTATTAGTTGTCTAATCTCTCCTCCCATATTTTTTTTCTGCTCTGAAGTGCTAAAATTGAAAGCTTGTAAACTGCATTTCTCATGTTCCCAGATGACTTCATTATAGATTCTTGCAAGAGAAAAGATTAATGGGGACTTAGAAAGTTGAAATAGGAGCACAGTTAGTTTTCTTTTTTCCGCTTCTCTTGGAACCATTTCTGATGCTAGTTGTGCCCTGTTTATCCATCACCAACCCAGTGTCAGGTTTACTGGCCCTTCTCTCAAGGTTACAGCATTAGGTCTCTTTCCTCATGGCTTCCATCCAGTCTTTAGACATCTCCCGAGCAAGGTAACGAGTGCTTTCTGCATTCTGATTACATGATCTCACTTATGTTGCTCTCTCAGAACTATATCAAGTAGTTGCTTTCAGTAATTACCAAACTCTGATGTTCCTGCCCTCATTTGTTTCTTCTTTTCTTTTTTAAATTTCCATCTAATCTTCTAATTAAGCAATACTTACCTGAATTAGAGTCTCCAAATTAAAACTCGGCATTTGAAATATTTGGGGTGTTTCAGGTATTACTGAGTTCCAAGAAATAAACTTCAACAATGGGATTCTCAGTTTATAAAGATGAGCTCATTACATTTGAACAAAGATTACTGTTAATCCATAGTTAGCAGTAGTATCAAATGTGCTTAAATTGTTTACTGTTTTTTACTTGCATCGAAGGTCTAGTAAAAACAAAACTGTGAGAAGTGAAGTGGTTACTGAATACAATTGCTACAATAGTTTTTGTTTGTTTAAGATCTCTCTGGATGGGTTATGGAAATAATTGGACAAGGCTAGGCTTTTAAACTATTAGGTTTTGCCAAATCAGAAGCCTTGGGTAGTTTTATTAAAGCTCTAAAAATTGTCTCATTCATTATAGTTGCAGGGAGATTCCAAACCAATTCTCAATTAGAAAGTAAAAATTCTAGGGTTATAATGTAAATTAAATTCACAGCCTCACCAAAAATATTATGTAAAATTGAAACCATAAGATCTTCAGTAGAAGTTAGTGTATTTATTGGAAGAGAATACAACCCTGACATTTAAAATGGGGACATTTGTTAGATATAGATGCATCTCAGAATCTTGGCTTCACAAATTTTTTCCACACTTTTTATTGTGAATTGGTTGAAGGTTTACAGAGAGGATCAATTTTCCATTAGAGAATTCCAACACTATTTTTTAACAGTTATTAGCATTTCATCCACATATCATAGAATTCAATAGTTCAATCATATCAAGAAGAGTTGTACCACAAATCAATTTTAGAACATTTTCTTCTTCTTTGTACTTGTTTTTTTGGTGGGTGATTAATTTTTTTAAGAAATTCTTGTGGCAAAAATGTACACATTAAAACATTCTGCAGCTCAACAATTCCTACATGTATAATGCAGTGCCATTAATTATACTCTTCGTGTTGTACAATCATTATTGGCATCCTTTTCCAAATTATTCAACCACCATTAAAATAAAATTTAAGCAAAAACTCTTTTTCCTTCACCCATGATAACCATTCTTCAAGTAAAGTTTTTTTGGGGTTTTTTAGTAGTTTTCTTGATATAATATTCAGCTGTCATATATTCCAATAGTTAAATTATTTCGTAGAATAATTGTATGTGCATCATCGCCATCAGTTGTAGTGCTCCTTCCTGCATTTGTTGTTTTCTCCACAATTCCAGCCCCTCCCCAGCCCCGACGTGATGAACCATTGCCTTCATTATTGTCGCGATGTATCTATTCTTTCTATGCTTCATGAACTCGGAAACCTAACAGAAACAACAAAAAACAAACTAACTAATCTAAACAGTAAAAAGGAAATAATATACAGATAAAATAAAGACTTGTGGGGGGGGGGAGCCAGAGAAAATGTATTTCTGTCATATATATATAATTTCATTGATTGCAGCTCTCACAAGGTAACTTCTCATATTTCACTGCCTCTCTCTGTTTCTTGGTGTCATTCTTCCTTCTTTCCTAAGCTGGCTGACTTTGTCCTTTAACTCTTTAAAAGAAATGGTTCTCCTAAAGTGTGTATATCTCCCTACAGTTATTGTTCCCCTTCGAGATTTGTGTATTATTTGGCTGAAAAATTGATAAATGGGAGTGAATTCATTCCACATTTGGAGGGTAAATAAGGGCCACAATCTTTGGGGATCTACCAATTTCTATCCGACTAGTGAGTCTATTGTTTTTATTGTTTTTTTATGCAAGTGTTACTATGTTTGGTAGTATATTATGTCTTATAAAGACTCTTGTAGAGGGTCTTTAAGTCTGTCTCTATTTTTTCATTAATACTCTGTAGTTCTAGAATTTAGATTTAGATTTTTAATTGATCTTGAGAGTCCAGTTTTATATATGGTGGGATATGAGTCCTATTTCATTATTCAGCAAATGGAGATTCAATTTTGCCAACATCACTGTTGCAAATACTCTCTCCCATTTAACATGATACAGTCCTTTATCAAAAATGTTCATATATACTTGGTTTTTTTCTGGTTTCTTGATTCTGATCCATCGACCCATACCAATTCAACAAATAACAATACAAAACTGTTTGGACTACTGTGGGTATGTAATAGATTTTGAGATCAGTGAATGAGAAGCTTTGTATTTCAGTTGTTATTTTTAGGTAGGAAATTCTGTAACCTGGGTTTCTTTCTTTTCCTCCATGCAAATTTTACTAGTTTGCCAGTTTCCTTTAAAAAAAATTTGCTACGATTTGGATGAGAATTGTGTTATAGTTATATATTGCTTCAGGTAGTGAGGTAGCTAGTTTATTTTGCCAACCTGGCTGAAAAACACACGTGGGGTAAATTAAAGGGTGGAGGGATAAATGGCTCAGTGAGCCTCGCCTTTCTAGTTCTCAGGTCTCTTGCTTTCTGATGGTCGGACCAGGGTGTAGTTGCCTTAGCCAGTTCTTTACTTTTGCTGGCAAGACTCACTTCCTACAAGACGTCCCTGAGGAGAAGCCATATGGACCTACCCCGATGCAGCCCTGGGTGCTGGAGCACCCATGTGGAGACCCCTGCCAGCGCTGATATGTTTACACGTTCACTGACTCGGCTTTCCTCCTGCAGTGGGCATCATTGTGTCTGTTTTGTGAGAGGGAGGAGGACTTTGTGGATTGGTGTTGGACATATGGGTTAATGGGTTAATGTTGGACTTGTGGGCTTGGGCAGCAC
>NW_022111368.1:35306052-35336380 GCF_000313985.2 Echinops telfairi
GAGGGAGGAGGACTTTGTGGATTGGTGTTGGACATATGGGTTAATGGGTTAATGTTGGACTTGTGGGCTTGGGCAGCACTGGGTTGGGATGTTTTCTTAACAAGCACTTAACTTTTATATAAAACTCTCTCTTATACATGAATTTCTGTGGATTTGTTTCTCTAACGTACCCAGAATAACACAGGTAGTATTGATGTTTTCTCAATATTGTCTTTCCTGTCAATGAACACAGGAAAATCTTACATTTATTTAAGTCATTTTTGGTTTCTTGTATTAGTAGTTTCATTGTACAAAAGTTTTTTTCATTTCTTTGGCTAGGTTTTTTCCTAAGTGTTTCATTTTGGGGATGATTACTATGAATTATATTGTCTTTTTAAATTTCCTTTTCAGAATTGATATTCAAGAATCTTAATGATTTTTGAATGTTGATCTTATAGATTGCCACATTGTGACATTTTTTAATTCGTTCCAGGGGATTCATATGAGCAAAATCACAGTGTCTGCAAACAGAGAGTTTTAAATCTTCTTAACGATATGGATGCTTTTTATTTCCTTTTGATGTCTAATAGCTCTTTCTAAGACTTTCAGAACTATATTAAATGAGAATTCTGATAAAATGACATCCCTATTTGGTTTCCATTTAGAAGGGGAATGTTTTTAGTGCAAATTCTTCCCTGAAGGTTTGATAGCACTCCCCAACAAGACTATCTAGTCCTGGATTTTAGGGGGAGTCGGGGTGATGGTGGGGAGGTAAGAGGAAAAAAAATTTAATATTTGGATGTTTTTCCTCTTGTTTTATGTTTTCTATATTCAGTATGTATTAATTTATGTCTTCTAGAAATTTGTCCATATATTCTAAATCTTCAAATTTGTCTGAATACTGTGTAACTATCTTTTATTTATGCTGGTTCTGCTGTGGTTTCCTTCATTCCATTACATATTTATGATTTTTGCTTATTTTCCTGCTTTTACTTTGTTAAATTTGTCTGTAGTTTGGCAATTTTGTTAATCATTTCAAAAAATTAACTCCTTTTTTCTATTTTCCAATTCATTTAGTTCTGCTATAATCTTTATTATTTATTTTCTTCTAGTTAAGAGTTTGCTTTGTTTTTCTTGTTCTAATTGTGGAAGATAATGAGTTAAGGTGTTGATCTCAGTTTTTAATATATACATATATAGGCAATTATTGCTATACAATTTTACTCTGATGTGTCCCAAAGGTTTTGAGATGTTATATTTTCACTCTCATTTATATCTAGAAATTTCTTCAATTACAAAATGTCTCTCAAGAAAGATGTTGTCCAATTACTATGTGCTTAATTTGTGTGCCTGTAATTGATGATATCATTTTTCTGGACTACATTCCATGTGAACTGGAAAATAATGTATATGTGTTGATCTGGGGTGCATTGTTGTGTATATGCATCAGAAATCAATGAGACTAATTGGATTGTTTAGTTCTAGTGTATCTTTGTGATCTCCCTACAGTTGTTCTGTCATCTCTTGAGAGTGGTGTATTATGTCTCCATTATGGTGCCCGGCTATCAACAGATATAGCGTCTGGGGTCTTAAAGGCTTGAACATAAACAAGCAGCCAACTAGCTCAAAAGCAACAAAGCCCACATGGAAGAAGCACAGCAGCATGTGTGACCACGAGCTGTCGAAGGGATCAGGTATCAAGCATCAAAGAACAAAAAATCATATTATTGTAAAGGGGGGTGAGTGCAGAGTGGAGACTCAAAGCCCATCAGTAGGCAACTGGACATCCCCTTACTGAAGGGTTGTGGGGAGGAGACGAGCCAATCAGGGTGCAGGGTAGCAATTATGAAATATATAACTTTCCTCTAGTTCTTAAATGTTTCCTTGCCCCCACTATCATGATCCGAATTCTACCTTACAAATCTGGTTGGACCAGAGGATGTACATTGGTACAGATAGGAACTGGAAACACAGGGAATCCAGGACAGATGACTCCTTCAGGACCAGTGGTGAGAGGGGCGATGCCTGGAGGGTGCAGGAAATGTGGGGTAGAAGGGGGGAACCAATTACAAGAATCTATGTATAGCCTCCTCCGTGGGGTATGAACAGCAGAGAAGAGGGCGGGGGGAGATGTCGGACAGTGTAACTTATGACAAAACCATAATAATTTGTGAATTATGGAGGGTTCATGAGGGAGGGGGTGTGGGGAGGGAGGGGGAAAATGAGCAACTGATATTAAGGGCTAAAGTAAAAGGCAAATGTTTTGAGAATGATGAGGGCAACAAATATACATATGTGCTTGACACAATGGGTGTATGTATGGACTGTGATGAGAATTGTACGAGCCCCTAATAAAATAATTTTTTTAAAGTTGCCTGTTTGTTTCTTCAATACTTTAAGAATTCGTGTAATGTATTTTTGTGATCTTTCATTTAGTGCTGAGATGCTTATTGTGGTTATATCTTTATGTTCAATTGTGGATTTCAGCATTGTATATTTGCCTTTCTTGTGTCTCGTGCTTTTACTTCGAAATCTATTTAATCAGAAATAACCATTGATACTCCTGCACTTTTTGATTGCCATTAGCTTGATATAATGTTCCCATCCTTTGAATTTTATTGATTGCTATTTTAACATATACCAAGTATGTTTCTTAGAAGCAAAATATTACCAATTTATGATTTTTTGTTCTTTCTGACATTCACTAATTCTTAATTTGTGAGTTTGAGCCATTTACATATACCATTGGTATCTAAAAGCATAGCTTTATTGTCTTATTTCTGTGTGTTCTTTTGGTTCATCTTAATTTTCTCTGCTGAGTTTTTATTGTTTGTTTGTAAGTTTCTTAGCAATTTTGCTTTTTTTATTGAATGATTTTATGTTTTGTTCCACATTTTCTACTATTCCATTCAAAACCTTCTAATGTTATTCCTTTCAGAGCAATTGGTAGTAGTTGCTGTTGTTAGAGGCCATGTGATAGTGCCATAATCTGTTGACAATCTGAGATTTATGAGTGAAGGGGTGGAATTTAGCCTGTCAATCAGGTAGAAGCTTGATGACCTCATATGGAAGTGCTAAAGGGATAAGTAGCTCGTTGTAAGTGAGACACAGGCTCACTCCCTTGGAGATATTGCAGCTGACAAGACACATGGAGCTATGCTACTGCCCCGAGCTGGAGGAGCCATGTGGAGATGCATGCCAGCACCGAGATGCTTACAACACCACTGGATCCACACTATTTCCCACCCACTCTCCTGTGAACTTCCTGCATTCGGAGTTATTGCTTGTGTTTCATGAGTCTGAAGAGGACTTTATAGATTGGTATCAGATATAAGGGCTAATATCAGACTTATGGACTTGATCTGGACTAGGCTGGGATGTTTTCCCAATATTCAATGACTCTTGTATGTAAAACTTTTTCTTATACACAAATGAGTGTCTATGAATTTGTTTCTCTAGTCTACCCAGACTAACATATTATGGTACCAGGGAGTGGGGTACTAGAGAAAGAAATCATAAAGTTAGAGAATGGATATTTATTTAACTTCCACCATGGCAGTGTTTCTTCTTTGGCTAGCCAGAGGTCAAATATATCCATGTGGTTTTCTGGGTTGTTTTCTGGAAAGAATATGGGAAGTTCAAGTTTTGAATATTTTATTTAGTTATTGCCTTTGATTATTCCTGTTTTAAATGGAGAAAATGAATGTTGTAATTATAGATTTTGAGTATAAGGGACAAAATCCACCCTTAAATTTCTCAGAGCTACTTATAGAAAATGGCTGACAGAAGGTCAAAATGGCTGACAGAAAGGCTGGCTCTGGCTTAATGCTGTCAGAAACTTAATCCCAATAGAATAGTTTAGATAAGGGTTAAGATATGCTAGATAAGGATTGAACTTGACTCTGTTAAGAATTGAGTTTAGGATCCAATTCTACTTTGTTTATACTAATTTCTTCTACTTATTGTTGGTGATATAATGATTGATAGAAATGATTATTGGGAAGTATGAAAATAGAGTTTGTAAGCCCACTTACCTTGAGACATTAAAATCTGATCTTTAAATGGGTTTAGGACACACCTGCCAAGAAGGCTCTGAAAGGATAAGCCCCACCCAGTGTTTTGGAGTACTCAGGACATTTGCACTCCTAGAGACTTACCTGGGGACTATTGACAGATTGAAGAAACAAAAACTGTTTGGCTTTTTGAATTTTGAACTAGTGGTTTTTGTCAGAAGCTGGAAAAAATCTGGAACCATGAAATAAACTATTATCTAGGACTGAATGTTAAAGGGAGCTTGTGAGCAAGTTGAAATGTTTGATAGGGTGACCACCTGGATCCACTCATTGAGTAGAGTGGGAGACATGCAGCAATAAAGAGTTGGGTTGAGTCTTGCCAGTGACACTCATGGACCTTGTTTACAGGAACTAGAGAAGAAGAGAGTGGGTTGACTGGTCTGAAGTTCATGACCTAGCACAAGGGGGCTAGGCTTGTTGAAAATTTGTGACAGTGCCCATGGTCTAAAGGCAAAGTGGCCAATGGATACTCGGGTGAGACTAAATGAGGCAGCCCACATTGAGTTGACCAGAACCCAACCAGATGAAGAGAAGATTTTTGATCCTGTGATCTGGCGCATATTGCTCTAGACTTTATGGACAGCCTGTCCTGATTTGACTTTACTTATGGATGTGGACTTCACAAGGTTCCAACTGAAATGAAGATTCTGCATGTCAAAGAATATTACTGTCTCCTCAGAGCACTAGGTTGATGTAATTGGGCAGAACAGAAACTGGATACTTAAAATTGGGCAGATAATGGCATAAAGTGGTTGACACAAACTTTCATAGGTGGGGAAATATATTCATAGGATTAAGGTGTAGGTGATAATTAACTGCAATTGGTAGGCATAGGATATTTTAGTGGTGTTCACTTATAGAATGGTGTATTTAAATAAGGGTACACATGTTAAATTGTATGCATTTTAGTTTTATCCTGTTAGGTACAGATATGATTTTATTATTGTTTGTTTGAAAATTGTATATGGCTAAAGAGTTGTATGAAAGTGTCAAATTGACACGAGGTGGTCTGGGGTAGTTACATACTCTATTGTCAATTTGAGATTTATGAGTGAAGGAATGGAGTTTAGCCTGTCAATCAGGTAGAAGCTTGATGACCTCATTTGGAGGAGATAAACAGCTCATTTGAGGCGAGACACATGCTCACTACCTTGGAGACTCTCTACTGACAAGGCTTACTCCCTGGGAGATATTGCAGCTGACAAGACACATGGAGCTATGCTAGTGCCCTGAGCTGGAGGAGTCTTGTGGAGAACCCATCCAGTGCTGAGATCCTTACAACACCACTGGATCCACAAGACTTCCTACCCACTGGCCTGTGTACTTCCTGCATTTGGCATCATTGCATATGTTTCATGAGTCTGAAGAGGACTTTGTAGATTGGTATCAGACATATGGGCTAATATCAGATTTATGGATTTGCTCTGGACTGGGCTGGGATGTTTTCTCAATATTCAATTTCTCTTATACATAAAGCTCTTTCTTATATACATATGAGTGTCTATGAATTTGTTTCTCTAATCTACCCAGACTAACACAGGCCATCAAGTCAGTTCTGACTCAAAGCTACCCAATGTACAACAGAAAAAATTAAAAACAAAACAGAACACTTCACCATCCTCATAATTGTTCTTATGTTTGAGTCCATTATTGCGGCCCCTGTATCAAGCCATCTTTGAAAGTACCTTCGTCTTTTTTATTGACCTTCTATTTAACCAAGCATAATATCCTTCTGCAGGGGCTAGAGAACATCATCTCCAGTCGATATCTCCTAACAACATGTCCAAAGTACATGAGACAAAGTCACACCATCTTGGCTTCTATGGTTTCATGTCTTCCAAGATAGATTAGTTTGTTGTTTGATATGCACAACTTAGTCCACAATAACATCCGTGCTTTTAAACATTTTAAAGAGGTCTTGTGCAGCATATTGGGGCAATGCATTCTTTGATCTTTTGACTGTTGCTTCCAGGAGCATTGATTGTGGATCCCAGAAAGACAAAATCATTGACAACTCCAAACTGATGTTATCTATTGGACTAGTTGTGAGAATTTTTGTTTTCTTTACATTGAGTTGTAATCCGTACTGAAGGCTGCTATCCTTGATAATCATCAACAAGTACTTCAAGATCTCTTCACTTTCAGCAAGAAAGGTTGAGTTATTTGCATATTGCAGGTTGTTAGTAAGCCTTCCTCCAAACTGGATGACACATTCATCTTAGCATAAGCCAGCTTCTCTAATGATATGCTCAGCATAAAGATTGAAAAAATTATGGTGGCAAGCTACCACCCTGATACACACCTTCCAAATTTTAAACTATGCATTATGCCCTTCTTCTATTAGGACAACTGCCTCTTAATCTGTATATAAGTTTCTCATGAGCACTATGAATCCCATTCTTCTCAAGGCTATCCATAGGTTGTTATGATCCACAAAATCAAGTGTATTTGCTTAGTCAATGAAGCAAAAATAAATTTCTTTCTGCTGTTTTAATTTTTATTGCCATTACCTTGGTAAATATTTTTGCCATCCTTTGATTTTCAGTATTTTTTTGTCTGTGAGTTTGGGGTGTGTTTCTTGAAGGCACTAGATTGATAGATCTTGTTTCCTAATTATGTTTGCTACTCTTTGTTTTTTGGCTGGTGCATTTAGTCCATTGACATGCAGTGTTATTCATTCTAAAAGTAGTTTAGTTGCTATCATCTTATATTATTTGTGTTTGCTATTTTCATTTTTCTTTTGCTGGGGCATCGGGAATTGGGGGGTGGGTTTTCCTGTATTTCTTTTTTCCTCTCTAGGTCTGTAGTGGTTTGGGTACTGTTTTCAGTGTGTTGACTTCTGGGTAGTGTCATACACTGTGGTGGTCTCATGTCTGTGTGCTGCAGTTGTTGATTTTATGACCACAGAGATCCAGTTAATATATTCTTTAATGTTGCTTTATTTTTATGAATTCTCTACAAATTTCCTATTTTGAGAATACTTTTATGTCTCCTTTATATATGATGGATTGTTTTGCTAGATATAGGATTCCTAGTTGGAAATTGCTATCTTTCAAAATTTTGAACCTGTTGCTCCATGTTCTTATGTCCTTAATGTTTCCTGCAGAGAGGTCGGAGATTATTCATAGATGTTTGCCTTTGTAGGTGATTGATTTTTTTTCCCTTCTCTTTAGCTGTTCTCAAGATTCCTTCTTTGTTTGAATTATTATTTGGGGGGGGGGTAACTTATTTGGTTTTCTCTTCTACCTGGATGGTTATCATCGCCTCCTTTGTGATACTGAGGAAAATTCTTCCATGAATTCCTTTACTATTTTATATGTAGACTTATTTATTTCTTCCAGTTCTAATATTTCAATGAAATATAAATTATTTCACCTCATAGCATCATCCTCATAGCAAGAATATATATATATATTCTTCAGTCCTATATATATATAGTCTTTAGTTATATATATTCTTCAGATATATATATATGTGTGCTTTTTGTTTGATTGTTTCTTTCATTTGCTGAAGTCTGAATGGTTGTCTTGAAGTTCAATGATTCTAGTGAACTTTTCTTCCATTTTATTGCTCAGTTCTTGTACAGTGCTTCTTATTTCTACTATCTCAGTTTTCAGTTTCTGGGTTTCTTTTTGGTGTGAGGCTTTTATTATCTCATATTCTTCCTTTGTTTACAAGATTGTTCCCCAAATCTCTTGTATGATCCTAAACATCATCTGCCTGCGTTCTCTTTCTGGAAGTTCAAAGCTTTCTTTTTCTGTGTATTTCACTGGGTTTGGATGATCTTCAGCTGTCAACTTTTGTTTATCTTGATGTTTTTTGTGTGTTTATTGCTGTTGGCTGTTATTTGTCAGGCATAGTGGTCCAACTTAGATGATGTGCAGGGTTATGGGTTGTATGATTTATTTTTGGATAAAAGAAGGAAGATCAGATAAGACCCATAAATTATATTTTGTGGAAATTAGGAAGAATTAATAAAGTTAGGTGGATAACACAAATAGGAAATAGGGGCTCCAGAGTAGGGTTTAAGTGATGGTATTAATCATAGGTAATATTCTGGTTAAATATTGTCATTTTTGATCATTTGAAAGAGGGGATTTTAAGTGGTGTGCTAGTACTTGTTAGTTATGTGAGTGTGTCTCACTTAGAAAGGGAGTGCCAGGTCTTGAAGTAGTGGTGTTTGGTGTACACTTATCAACCCACTATAAAATATAGGGAAAGTTTAGCATGATTTATATTAATGTGCCTAGTAGTAGAGACTTATGCCTATAGTACAGCCCTCTTAGTTTGGCAGCACATACCTTCCCGGATCTAAAAGAAGGAGTATCCCTAGGAGATAGTGGAGCAGTATTGAGTTTCTGTGCCCCACCATGCTATCTGCCCTTCAAACCAGGCTCCCAGGGTGCAAATAAGCTAGAGGAATGGAGGCTCGGGTGAAGGAGCCTTCAAATCAGTGGGGGGTTAGGAAGATGTAAGTCCCAGCACCAGTGAGGGGAGGGGAATCTCCCAGGACTTTTGGTACACCAAATTTAAGGTTGTCTTGGGGGAAGAGAGTTTCAAAACTGTGAATAAATGAAGCTTAAAAAAAAACTCTTGAAGCACCCAGAGTCCTAGTTGTATATCTGTACAAATTTTCTTCATTACTGTTTTTTAATGTTTAAATATACTCTGTAATTAATGAATTTCTTCCTAAGACTAAAATAACTTGTTCAAGCTTATGATCTATTTGACTTCATTTCTATTTGAAAGTTCTGAAACTATACTATTCCCTGTTTTTACTTTGTAATTGCCTTCGTTTACATGTTTATGTCTCCTTATTTTCTGTCTTGTAAATTATTTTACTGTAATTACTTCTATAAGTGGATTGTCTCTGGGTATTGTTGTCTTGATATATGTTACTATCAAGTTGTTGTCTACAGTTGTTTATGTGTTCATAGAACTCCCTTCGTATTTATTTATAAAGGTGATCAGTTCCTTAATTTTTGTTTATCTTGAAATATTTTAATTTTACGATTGAATTTGAATTTGTGCTGGATATCTGATTATTGATTGCCAATTTTTTTTTTTTTTTTAGAATTTTATATAAGGCATCCCATTGTCTCCATGATGTAATAGTATCTACTGGGAAATCGAAGCTTAGTCTTATGGGTCTCTTTGGAGATAACGTCTCAATTTTCCCAAATTGCTTTCAAAATTTGCCCCTTCATTTGGGATTTGGAAATATTGTATATTATATAGCTTGTGGGTCCTATCCTGTTTGACTTTAGTTCGGCTACTTAAATTCCTTGTTTAATGTCTTTAATGATGACAGGGAATTTTATTTTCAACACTTCTTCAGCAATTTTCTTTCTGAATTTTTGTTATTCAGTTTTGGTTAATGGTTCTCTTAATTCTGAAATTTTGATCACATGTAATTCCTTTTGATGATGTCCAGCAAAATTCTTTGTTTTATTCTTTCCCTGGTTGATCCTACAGCCTATTAGTAATGAGAAATTTGAATTCAGACTTACTAGCTTGGTCTTCCATTGATTCAGGTCTATTATTTTGTCCTTCAATATATTATCCATTTCTGAAATCTTAATATTAATCTCTGGATTTATTTCTGTTGTTTTTAAATGGTTTCCAGTTTTTAATTGTACGTTGTCATCTTGAAGTGTTTTCCTCAATTATTCTTTTTGTTACTGTCTGTTTGTTTTTCTGTATTAGCCTAGATTTCATTTGCAGTTTAATTGATCTTTCGCTCAAGCCAATTGTAGTATCTATATGTTTTTGCTAGGTGACTTTGAGTTGGCTCCCACCCATTGCGACCCTATGCACAACAGAGCAAAACAAAGCACAGTCCTATTCCATCCCGACAATTTGTTCCCCTGCTTGCAGCCACTTTGTCAATTCATCTTGAAAAGGCCTTTTTTTCCCCACCCCTCCACTTTACCAAATATAATGTCTTTCTCCAGAGACTGGTTTCTCCATGTAACATGTCCAATGTATGAAAAATGAAATCTTGACATCCTAGCCCCTAAGTAGGACTATGGCTACATTTATTCAATACAAAACAGTTTGTCTTTTTAGCACTCTGTGATACTTTTAATATTCTTCTCCAGCATCACAATTAAAATCTATCTATTATTATATGGTCTCCCTTATTTATTGTCCAACTTTCACATGCATTTGATGCAATGGAGAATACCAGGGCTTCAGTCAGACTCACTTTAGCCTCAAAGAAACATCTATACTTGTCAATACTCTAAAAAGGTTTTGTGCATCAGGTTTACTTAATGCAAATTGTTTTTTTATCTTTTGACTTCTGTTTCCTTGTGCATTATGGATCTAAGTAAGAAAAAATTCTTGACAACTTCAACTTTTTCTCCATTTCTCCTTTTTCTCCATTTGTCATGGATGAAGTATCTATATAGTTTTTTGAAATCCTATTCAGGTAGTTCCAATAAAATTTCTTTCTCAGAACTGTTTGCTGTGTCTCCATTTTGATCAATTGTTTGCACTATTTTATCTTGTAAATTTTATTTTATCTTATTTCCTCGTTTTTTAGTTTGCATGTGAACGAAATTGTCTCATGCCTAAAACATTGTGGTGATGCAATTACTTTTCATTGATAATTGTATTTTGGTATATTCTTTCGTGGTAAGCATAATAGAGAATGTGAGTGCATGCAAAATTATCTGTCCACTGTTCATGCAGTGCTCTTGAGGGTGGATTTGGCTAATTTCAGTTACTGTATATCAATGATCAGGTGATTCAGGAGTGGTTAATGGTCTTTTCCCAGTTGGTGTGGTGTCATGAGGTACAGATGTGCCTAAGTCATATGGACACAATCTCTCTCATCGAATTGAACAACAATAAAATCAAACTCACTGCCCTTAAGTTGATTGCGACACATAGCAACCCTACAGGGCAGGGTCAAACACCATCTGTGGGTTTCCAAGACTCTAACACCTGATGGGATTAGAAAGCCACAAGAAAATAGTAAAAAAATGAAGGGAAAAAAGAGAAAGAAATAAAGCAAGCAATAGCAAAAGAAAACAGACTAAGAAGAATGGAACAAGCAAGGAAAATAATATAAATAAGAGCAAGAGAAAAATTAACTTAACAACTAAAAAAATTTTTTAAGTGCTGGAGAGTAGTCAATGTGGCATCCAGGTAGAATCACCCATTCAGAGATCCTGGTGACAGGAAAGAAAATTAAGATATAAAGATGCCAATACTGGGAGGCTGGGTGCTAAAAATTGATTAAGTATAACAGGGTCTGGATTAGACCTGCCCTTTGATTTTCACCCATGAAGTGATTTGAGAACGCACTGAAATTCAATAACTTTATTGCATCTGCCTGTGGGTGCCACTAAGCCCTCACGAGGTCCAGAAGGATGGCATCTGCCACCCCTTCCTGCAACCTAATCCTACAGTGACCAGTAAATTCCCAAGACTGCTGTCAAAAAGTGGTAATAATCTCAGGCTGCAGAGAGCCTCTGAAAACTAGCCACACAGTTTCACACTGGAGTTATCCATACTGCTAGCTGCCCTGTGCTTGCAGTCTAGAGCTTTGAAACTGCCCTCCCCAGCAAGGAATGGAGTGATTACATTAGCCATCACCTTCCTGCTTCTCCCAAGCTCCACACCTGCCAGCATGGAAAACAATGACAGTGATAAGACAATGATTTGCAGCAAATGAAGAGCTTCTCAGATATTTATCTGTGACAGAACTCATTTCCATAGAGCACAACCAGATGGAAGGGAGGGACACAGGATGGCAGTCGCAAGCGAATTCAGATCCAGTGGGCTCCAAACTCTCTCTGCTCAGCTGATCTCCTCCCCTGGTTGACAGCGTGGCACAGTCCCGATACCAGGGCACCTCACAAGCCCATTATAAAAAGGGGAAATTTTAATTTTCTTTGTAAAAACCCTTTCAATTCCAGTCTGTGGTCTTTTGTGTAACTTTGAATGTGAGCCTGGAGAACTTTGTCCATTAGCATCCATTGACATAATAAGATAGCGCGATTCTCGAGAGCACAGCATAGGGTTTTTAACATAATAAAATGGGAAAGGCCAACAGGCCCTACCACTCTGTGAAAGTCTGTAAATCATGGCTTGACAGTCCAGACCAGACTCACCGCCAAGCTGCAGGTTTGCCCCAACTCCATCCAGGGGCATACATACAGTTTCTGAGCCCCTCCACTGCTGTTGGCAACTGAGTTGCCAAAGCAAAATGCCTACATAGCAGTCTGACCCACCACTATAGTAGGCCACAGGCAGCATTTAAAACACTCTTACCAGTCACATAGAGAAAGAGCTCAAGGCCCCTTTGTCTCCCATAAACATGGAACTCGGTTCTTCCAAAATGACATGCAAACAGCAACATACCACAACACCCTCAACAAGAAACCAAGAAAGACAAAACACAACAGTTGAGCTAACGATGCTCAGAAAAATTAGACATGGATCTGCCACAAAAAGAAATCTTCAGAAGGCTGCTTGGAGTAATACAGAACATGAGGGAAGCAACTTAGAATAAGGACGCAATGACATCTTAAGCTTGCAGACAAAAATAGACTAAGAATAAAAGGGAGGCAGAAAATACACCACGCAAACATCAACTTAAAGAAAGCAGGGGTTGCAATTCTAATTTCTGACAAAATTTACCTCAAGATGCAAACTGTAACAAGTGATAAGGAAGGGTACTATATAATGCTCAAAGGATCAGTAGACCAGGACCAGGGAGCATACTAAATTTATATGCGCCTAATGAAAGACCCATGAATTCATCAAACAAACTATTCAAAAGATAAAAAAAGAAAACACAGATTCAACAGTCACAGTAAGTGACTTTAATACACCACTATCAGAGAAAGATAGATCACTGGGAATAAAGCTCAGGAAGAAGGCTACAGAGCTAAACACTACAATTGGGCAATTGGACCTGATAGACACATATAGGTTTCAATTCAAATGCAAAAAAAATTCACATTCTTTTGAAGTGCACATGGCTCAGTTTTGAAAATAGACCTCATGCTGCATGACAAGTTGAGCCTGAGTAAATTCAAACACATCAAGATTACTCAAATGTTCTTTTAAGATCACCATGCCATAAAACTGTAGATCAACAAAAGGACAACCAGAAAAACAAAGGTAAACAATCGGTGGATGAACAATGATCTTCTCTGACACAAATGGGTACTGGCCCAGATTATGGAGGAGTTTAGGCAATTTCTAGAAACCAATGAGTATTAGACATATCAAAAGCTACGAGATACAGCAGAATCAGTTATCAGATGTAGCTTGATAGCAATAAGCGCATATATGAAAAAGGCAGAGAGACTTATGACTGCTACACTTAAAAAAAACACCTCCAGCACCTAGAACAGAGTAGACAGAACTATCCCTCCAAGCAATAGAAAAGAAAAAATAAAAGGGAAGCATTAAACCAGTGGGAAGACAAGAGGGTAAAGCAAAAAAAACCCTATAAAGCAAAAAGCTGACTATTTGAAAGGAACAACAGAATCGACAGACTTCTGGCAAGCATAACAAAAAAAGGGAAGGAGCAAACAACAATAGGCAGGATGAGGGAAGAAACAGAGGAAATCACAATGGACTCCAATGAGGTAAAAAAAATCACGAAAATACTATGAAAGCTTTTATTCTGTTGAATTCAATATTGTAGAAGACATGGACAAATACTTGGAAAAACAATCCCTCCTGTGGTAGTTATATAATCTGTTGTAAATTTGAGAGGATTAAGAGTGAAGGGGTGGAGTTTAGCTTGTCAACTAGGAAGAAGCTTGATGACCTCATTTGGAGGTGCTAAGTAGTTAATAGCATGCTTGAGGTGGTACACAGGCTCATTCCTTGGAGGACATTGCAGCTGACAAGACATGGAACTAAGATAGTACCCTGAGCTGGAGGAGCCATGTGGAAACCCCTGCCAGTGCTAAGATACTTACCCGATCAATGGATCCACAAGACTGTCCACCCACTGGCCTATGATCTTCCTGCATTTGGCATCAATGCATGTGTTTCATGAGTCTGAAAAGGACTATAGATTGTTATTGGACACATGTGCTAATATTGGACTTATGGACTTTATGGTAGACTGGGTTGGGATGTTTTCTCAGTATTCAAATGTTCTTGTATATAAAGCTCTTTCTTATAAACATATGAGTTCCCCTGGATTTGTTTATCTAGTCTACCCAGACCAACACACCTCCATAGATTATCCAAAATAAAGGTCAAGAACAGACCCACAGCAAAGAAGAAATAGATATGGTTACCAAGAAACTACCAACAAAAAAAGCTCCAAGACCAGATGGCTTTAAAAGCAAATTCTACCAAGCATTCAGGGAAGAGCTGACACCAATCTTCCACAAATTATGCCAGAACCTAGAAAAGGATGGTACACTCTCAAACTCATTCTACAAAGACAATACAACTTTGATATCCAACAGGGCAAGGATCCCACAGAAATAGAGAAATATAGACCAATATCTCCAATGAACACAGATACAAAAATCCTTAACAAAATATCGGCCAATAGAATACAAAAGTATCTAAAACATATCATCCACCATGATTAGGTGGGATTCATCCCAGTGATGCATGGATGGTTTAACACCCTCAAATCCATCAATATTATACAGCACATTGATAAGAAAAAGTATATGAATCACATGATAATATCAATAGACACAGAAAAAGCATTTGACAACATCCAACACCCATTCCTAATTATGACACTGAAGAAGATAGGAATGGAAGAAAAATTCCTTAACTTAAGAGAAGCTACCTATGAAAAGCCAACAGCTAACATCATCGTTAATGGAGAAAAGACAAAAACAATCCCACTGAAAAAGAGGTCCCGACAAGGATGCCCCTTGTCCACACTTCTATTCAACATTGTACTCGAGGTCTTAGCTAACAACATACAACAGTGGAAGTCCATTACAGTATCCAACTGAGAGAGAAGAAGATGAAACTATTGCTATTTGCAGACAACATAATTCTATACATTGAAAATCCCCAACACTCCACAACATGAGTACCGACAGCAATGGAGGAATATGGAAGAGTGGCATTATACAAGATCAACAAACACAAGTCTATTGGTTTGCTATATACATGGTACAAGACCATGGAAGAGGAAATAAAGAAGGCAGTACCCTTCACAATAGCCGAGAACAAATTGAAATATCTAAGGATATATTTAACCCCAAACCAAAAGACTTATACAAGGTTAACTACAGGACCATACTACAGGAAACCAAAACAACCTCCACAAATGGAAGAATATCCCATGCTTATGGACTGTAAGACTTATTATAGTAAAGATGTCAATCTGACCCAAGGCACTGTATAACTTTAACACTATCCCAATTCAAATATAACAAACTTCTCCAAATAATTGGAAAAACTGACCACCAATTTGATATGGAGAGGGAAGAAGCCAAGAATTAGCGGAGAACTTAAGAAGAATGCCAAAGTCAGAGGGCTTGCTTTACCTGACTTTGGCACCTACTACACAGCCACAGTGGTCAAAACAGCATGGTACTGGTATAATGACATATACCCAGACCTATGAAAAAAGAACCAGAAAGCCCAGAAATAAAACCATCAGCATGTAGGCAACTTATTTTGACAAGGGCCCAAAAAACATCAAGTGGGAGGTGGATGCCCTTTTTAACAAGTGGAGCTGGAAACAATGGATATCCACCTGAAGAAAAATGAAACAAGGTGTTTATCTCACCCTATGCACAAGAACAAATTCAAGGTAGATCACAGACCTAGAAGTAAAACCCCAAACTATCAGGACCCTCATGGAAGGAATCAGGACAAACCTAAGAACCTTGGCTCAGGGAATACATAGGATAACTGTAATAGGGAAGGGTACACACTCAGGAGAACCTGAAATCAGCAAGTGGGATATACTTAGGATAAAACACCTGTGTGCATCAAAAGACTTCACCAAGAAGGTGACGACAGAACCCACAGACTGGGAGAGGATTTTCAGCAATGCAACAACAGACAAAGCGCTTATTACTAAAATCTACAATACCCTGTTAGCCTGCCAAAAAGAAGAAAACAGTTAACACCCCCCCCCCCCAAAGAAGTGGGCAAAAGACCTGAAAATAAGTTTCACTAGGGAGCAGACTTGAATGGCCAATAAACATGTGAGAAGCTGGTCTCAATCATTAGCCATCAAAGAAATGAAAATTAAAACAACCACAAAATACCATCTAACACCCTTGAGGATAGGCCAAATCAGAAAATGAGAGAGCCACAAATGTTGAGGGGATTTAGTGAGATAGTTACTCCTCTCCACTGCTGGTGGGGGTGTAGATATGTATAGCCTCTGTGGAAAGCCATCTGGCGATTTTTAAAGCAAATAACAATTGATCTACCTTATGACCCAGCTATCCTGCTACTGGGCATATACCCAGAAGTGGTAAGAGACAAACCATTATCAGATGTTTGCACTTCAATGTCTATTGCAGCACAATTCACATGGAAGCAACCCAAATTTCCATTGATAGACGAGTGGATTAGTAAAGTCTGGCACATACACACAATGGGGTACTAAGCATCACTATAAAGCACTAAAGATCACATGAAACACATCATTTCGTGGGAAGAGTTGGGGCAAATTATGTTAAGCGAAGTTAGCAAATCACAAAAGGACAAGTATAACATTAGTCTCCTGAGGTAAGTGTAATAAGCAAGTATGTATAGACGAAAAGCCACTTTTCTCTCACTATACAGGTTGAGGAACAGGCAGTCTGGTGGAGGTCAGATGAAATCCAAGGAGGTTCATGTTATTCCAACAGAAAGAAGGAGAAAGAAGGGAAGGAGTAGGGAGAAAATGGGGAAGGGGGAGATGATGGCATTGGGGGAGCAGGGCACTAACCCACCCAGGGGGAGAGTATTGGTTATGTCTCCACAGAATTGGAAGTGTGCATGCAGACCCCACCACAGTGCACCAAACTTTGAGGGTAACATAGCCACGTGGAGAAATGCATGTGAGATTGGCCTACAAGAGTCAAACTGACCCCCTCTCTAGAAGTATGTGTGACAAAGAACAACACTAAACCTGAAGGCTGGGAAAAGGGGCCAGCACATTGCCCGTACCGAAGCAAACCAAGAAGGAAAAAGAGAAAGGGACGGTCTAGACCCCATATCCAGACAAGTCCCTGCATGGAGCTGCAAAGGCACATAGAGGACTGTAGGGCTGACAACAGCTCAAGATATGTTGTCCCCTTATTGGACCATTTCACATCAGAGGACAGTACTGGGGACGCACGTCGGGGAGTAAGTCCAGTCTAAACCCCCCACAGGGGGGCAAACCAAGAAGGGAATATAGCAGATCAGCAACTGGAGCAAAGCAAAGCCATGAGTCCTTGAGGAGTCCCAAAAATAGACCAGGCTAGGGAGGGCAGCTCCTGGAATTCTCCCAAGACAAGTGGGGAGACTGTCATAAAGATCAGTGAATAGACCTGGAATTATGTATGTTTTTTTTTTCTTTTTCTTCAATCTTTTGTTTTCTTTTTGTTTGGTCTCTGTTATTGTTGGTTTGCCTACTTAGATGAGATAGGTATGGAAAGCAAGCTATGGGACCAATGGTCCTGGAGGGACTTGGGGGAGGAGGAGGCTAGGGAAGGGAGTGGTGAGCAAACAATGCCATAGGCATGGGAACAACTAGGGAATTAAAATCAACAACAAGGAGAATGTAGAAATCCTGGGGGTATTGGAGCAACAGCAATGTACCCAGGAGGAATACTAAAAGGTGGAAGCAGGGTGAGCATGATAGTGAGGTAGAAAGAAGGTAAAAGGAAAGAGAGCAATGATCTAGGAAGCAAAGCTATGGATGGAGGTATAAGCATAGGTGTGTATATATGTAAATACATTAATTCATAAAGATAGAGGTCTTTGCCTAGGTGCATATTTTTATATAGCAATACACTGAGTTAGTGGACTGACTTCAGGCCTCTGGTTATACCCTCCCTCAATGCAAGAACACTTTGTTCTAACAAACTGGCATTCTGTGATGATCACCCTCCCAGCATAATCACTGAAGACAAAAATGGGTGCATAAGCAAATGTGGTAAAGAAAGCTGATGATGCCTGGCTATCATACAGTGTGTGGGGTCTTAAAGACTTGAAGTTAAACAAGCAGCAATTTAGCAGAGAAGCAACTGGCCAACCTGGAAAAAGCACACCAGCCCGTGTGGTCATGAGGTATCCTTGGGACCAGGTAAGGCATCAGAAGAATCAAAACAATCAAACAAACAAACAAACAAAACCATATTGTTGAGAATGAGGGGTGTAGGACCAGAGACCCAAAGTCTATCGGTAGACAATGGGACATCCCCCCACAAAGGGGTCAAAGGGAAGGGATTAGTCAACCAGGGCATAGTAAAGCACAGATGAAGCTCACAATATTTGTCTGGTTCCTTGAAGCTTCCTCACCTCCCACTATCATGACCCCTGTACTGCCTTTCACAATGGGTTAGAATGGAGCATGTGCACAGCTACAGATAAGAGATAAGAGCTCAGGACACCTGGAATTCAGGAACAGGAATGGAAATAGTGATACCAGGGAACATGGGAAGAGGAGGTGAGGAAGGGGGAACTGATAGAGGTTTTCAACACACAACCACACCCCACACCCCCACCTCCAGCGGAATGAACAGCAGAAACCATGAGGGAAGGGAGACAGTGGTTGGTGTAAGATTTCAAAATAATAATATATGAAAGGATCACAAATGGGAGGGGAAAAGAGGAGCTGATACCAAGAGCTCAATGGAAAGTAAATGTCTAGAAAAGAATGATGGCAACATAGTTACAAATATATGTGATACAATTGAGATATAGATTGTTACAAGAGTTGCACAGCGGTACAGATGGGAAGTGGAAACGCAGGGAATCTAGGACAGATGAACCCCTCAGGACCAGGGGTGACAGTGGCGATACCAGGAGGGAAGAGGGGTGTAGAAAGGGGAAATTGATCACAGGGATCTACATATAACCTCCTCTCTGGGGGACAGGCAGTAGTGGGGTGGGTGAAGGGAGACGCTGGGCAGTGTAATATAAGATATAATAATAATTTATAAATTATGAGGGGTGGGGGGGGGAGAGGGGAGGGGGAAGGGAAAGGGAGGGGGGAAAGGAAAATGAGCTGATTCCGGGAACCCAGGAGGAAAGCGAATTTTGGGAATAATGAGGGCAACAAATGTATAGGTGTGTTTTACACCATTGATCTATGTATTGTGATGAATTGTATGAGCCCCAATAAATTGATTAAAAAATAACAAAAAAAATTAAGTAAAAAGAAACAAACAGGAAAATGAAAGGCAAATTACAATGAGCAATATGAAGAAAGGGGAAAGCAGGACAATGGAAGGACCAAAGAGCCTAGTAAAGTTTAACAACTAAGGAAAAATAAAGGAGACAGTAGATACAAGAAAGTAGAAACAGAATTAAAGAAAGAAAAAGGAAAAGTAGCGAAAACACATATAAAGACACGGGAAGTGAAAGAAATTAAAAAAAACAAAGCAACAACAAAGAAAGGAGAGAAGTGGCTTTGGTACAACCCAGAAGGAGATGATTGTGGGTGGCAGGACATCTAGTACATCGGTGCTATCGGTTGGCATTCACTGGGTTGGGTAGGTAGGAGGGTGTAAAGATGTGGGATGCCTTGATGGTGTTCTTGCCAGCCTAGATTGTGCGTAGGGTCAGCACACCTAATCCAGAAATAGTTTGTGCTTGCTCAAAGAACGACTAAAGTCATGGTGATTGTTCTTGGGAAGGACTTTTTGGAGTGCAGAGGCACCCGAAAGGCAGACTGGTTGATTATGTAGGAGTTCTTACCCACCCAGTGGTGACGTGCTGGATCGATTGGGCAAAGTTCATGAGCCTCCAGCGGATTGTTTTTCAGGCTCTCAATCTAACGGGACTAAGCTTCAATTTCAGTAGGAGCAAGTGTTGTGTGTGTGTGTCCATATGAGTGGGAATGAGAAGCATGCCAACAGCCACTAGGCAGGTAAGTG
This sequence comes from Echinops telfairi, assembly GCF_000313985.2. Lineage (NCBI taxonomy): Eukaryota > Metazoa > Chordata > Mammalia > Afrosoricida > Tenrecidae > Echinops > Echinops telfairi. The sequence continues at coordinate 35,326,148 of NW_022111368.1, forward strand.
TCTGGCCATATTTCTGATCACCAGGAAAGTATGAGGAACAAGAACAATATCAAATTTTTCAGGTGGTCTGCTACCAGTATAGATATTTGTGCAATTAGGCTGCTGTTCAGCTCTAGTTCTACTTGCAAAGATCAGAATACTTGGATTATGCCAAACAAGTTGATAGTTGATTGATGCCATTTAGTTCTTCTCTCACCACTTTTGTTCAGCTTCTTGTTCTAATGAGTATTCAATCTACTCTACTATCTTTCCTTTGAAATTTGATTTCACAAGGCTATCATACACCATCTTGCCAAAGATCCTACTACAAATCATTTGGAGCTTCCATGCTTGACAAAAATAATGTCCCATGACTAAGGACATTTTTGTTGTTATTTGTTATTTTGTTTGTCTATTTCTAGACCCTCTAATAAGCTCTGCCAAAGTACTTACTTTGCAAGTAGATACCTATTCTGACTTATTCCAATGATGTATCTTTTTCTCCAGATGTACAGCTTGTCAGATTTTGGTGTACAGTATATCTTGTGGAAATATACAAAGTCTTACTTAGTGTGTCATGACATCTAGCTGAAATATAACAGTATATTTTTCAAATAATCTGGGATTAAATTTGGAAAAAATTTGTCAGATTGCACCCTAAAGTTTTGGTGAAAAATGTGACACTTTTCAGAGATTGTCTTTGTGGTTGGCTATTTTGAGTAGTTAAGACTGACTTAGCAGTGGATTCTACACCACTCTATTATAGTCTGTATTCATTCGCATTGAGTGTGCACAATGTCTTTAGCATAAAGTTGAAACAATATTCAAAGTCATAGAGAGGCAAAAGCAACAAAGTGAGCACATCTATTATTTGAAGTTTGATTATCTCCATCACTAACTAGGTACCACAAGTGAGCCCAGAGCTCTCTCCCTTCTTTAAGAAATACATTGGTAATGGAAGTACCAGAATCCTCAAAAACTCCTGGATTGAACAAGTTCAATGAGTATTGATGGCAGAAGATTGCATAAGAACTGAAACTTGTGAAGTTGATTGATAGAGAATGGTGAATTTATTATAGTTTTTTCTCTTTTATATGTGTTGGAATAATCATAATAAAAATTAAAGAAAATATATTTCTTGGATAGAGATGGCATGAGAAGCCTGTCTTGAAATAGTCTCCATTATTTCCATGGGAATAATGGAATTCATGAATGGCAAAATCTATGTGCAAGTGCTTAACAAATAATGATAGGCTATCTGAATGAAAGAAACCAGGTGGCAGTACTTGATTCCTAGGGAAAAAGGTTTACACTGTGACGTGGCTCACTGATATCATCCAGGTAGCTCTTTTCTACTCTTTCCAGTGCTTGATCAGTGGCTCGTGTTCAACGTGACCACAATGGCAGATATGGGGATTCTTTAAGTAAGGTGCAACAATATTTCACTACCTTCATTGCTGAGCACACAAGACTTAACAGCAGAGGCAAATTTACACCCTGATGTGACATCATTCCTTGAGGAGAAGAGCCAACAAAATGAGATCAGATTGATTGCTTTGGATTCCTTCCAGCTTGATGAGGGAAGTGATTTTTCCTTACTGGAATGTATGTTTATGTTTACTTGTGTTTTATTGACTATACAAAGGCTTTTGACTGTGTGCATTAAAACAAACTCTCTAACCTTGAAAATAACGGGAATTCTAGAAAACTTCATTGTATCCCGAGAAATCTGTACATGGATGAAGAAGCAATTGTGCTAACAGAACAAAGGCATACTGCATGGTTTAAAATCAAGAAAGGTGTGCACCAGAGTTGTATCCTCTCACCATACTTGTGCGATCTTTATGCTGAGCAAATCATCAGCTTATATGAAGAAGAATGTGGCATCAAGATTGGAGGAAAGTTTACTGTCAACCTGAAATATGCAGATGAGACAAATTTGCTTGCTGAAAGTGAGGAGAACTTGAAGCACTTGTTGATACAGACCAAGGATTGCAGCCTTCAGCATGAATTAAAACTCAGTGCAAAGAAGACTAAAATCTTCACAATCGGACTAAAGGTAACATCATGATAAATGGAGAAGATTGAAGTTATCCAGGATTTGCTCTTGGTATGATTCCCAATCAATGCTCCTGAAAGCAGCAGTCAAGAGATCAGCAGATGCATTTCTTTGGGTAAATCTGCTGCATAAGCTGTCTTTAGAGATTTTAAAAAGCAATGATGTTATTTTTACAACTAGGGTGCATTTGACCTCCGCCATGGTAATTTCCATTGCTTTATAGGCACATAAAAGTTGGCCATTGATTAAGGAAGACCTACGAAGAAAGATGCACATGACTTTGGGGGCTGAAAAGAATATTGAAAGTGGCATGGACTGCTAAAGGACAAGCTGACCTGTCCTAGAAGAAGTAAGGCCTTGGTGGCAAGGATGGAAAGACTTCTTTAGAAATATTGTCAGAAGGGACCAATTTCTGGAGAAGGACAGCCTTCCTTCCATTTGGTCAAGTGGAAGGATGTTAAAAAAAAGTGGAAGGCCCTCAAGGAAATGGATTTACACAGTGACCGCAGCAATGGGCTCAGGCATAGGAAGCATTTCAAGGCCGGCACAGGACTGTACAGTGTTCCATTCTGTTGTGCACAGGCTCACTATGGGAGAAGCCAACTTGATGACACCTAATCACAAGAAGTAAGCTTTCCTGCATTATTTTTTTTACTATACTGAATGATGACAGTGATTAGATTATAAATTTAGAGGACAGAATAGCCACATGGACCTGTGACAGAAAGAACTCACAAATGAGTATGGTAAATGATGTCATTTTGAGTGTGCTATTTTAAAATTGGCTCAGGTAAGAGTATCCCTCATTAGACAAAGGATATGTGAAAGTTGGTAAGAGCATTGTTTTGCTCATTATTGCTGCATTGGTAATTTATTATAGATAAAAGGCGCTATCTATGAATGTTAAATACCAAATGGGTTGACTATTGATTATTCTTCTGCTTTCTTTCTCCTTCACACACCATTCTTTACTTTTCTTATAGTTTCTATGGTTGGGGTAGTTGTGTATTAATGTCTCTGATTTATTACTAACAAGTGTCTTATTAAGTTATGTCCAGAGGAGACAATATGAGATATCAGAAGACAAGCAATGGGGAGAAGTTATTAGTCCATCTCTTTCTGGCAGCACCTCTAGAAGAAGGTAGATTCCTTCAAAGAAAATGTTTGTGCACTGACCCACAATGTCCTTCCTTAGTGTTAGTCCCCCAAATGGCTAAGACTATCTCCTCTTTTTTTTCATGATTAAATGGGTTATTAAAGAAGTTAACAGGTTGTAATGTCAGTGAGCAATGCTCACAATTGAATTGTTATCAAGACACATTACAAAGTTCTGTCAGGCTGCTCAGAAGTGCTGGAAGGGACATACCCCTTTGCTAGTAGCCTCAACCTAAATGCATTCAGTTCAAGCTCAATGTGACCCAGCTCCTTGAATATAATGCCCCAAAGAATCCCACTCCAGTAAGCTTCAGCTTGAAGACTCTCAGCTCCATTTCTCTGGGTCAGTAGGCACAGCTTCCCCAATTAAATGCCAGAGGCACCCCACCTCACAAGCCAGCCTCCTGCACAAAAGCACTCAGAATTAATTGCTCTGTGGATTGGGAAGTCCACTACTCTGTTCCATGTTCTGACTCTTGATTCTGCAGCTGCTCCTCTTCTGGATTCAGGATGTTCTGGATCCAGGGATGTCTGGTACAGAGGATATGTTTCTCTCCTGCCTCTTGTTGGTAATGGACATCTTTTATTTTTTTAATCTCTATCCAACATTAGTAGATGTATCATGAAATTTCTAACCTTTCCCTTACTCCATTATCTCTTTCATTTTGTCAACTTTTCCAATGCCCATGTAAGCAATTAAATCCCATCTCTTTGAACTCTCGGTAGTAGTTTTTTCTCTTACCTTGTCTTATACAGAATCTATGTATCATTTCCTAATATTTTATTCATATTCTTTTAATTCTGTCATCTCTCTGTAGAAGAAAGTTATTGCTCTGAATTCACAAAATTTTCTTTTCTGTCCTATGTGGCAAAATTCAACTTTATGTCCATTTCTAAATCAAATCCTATTTTCAAGGGATGAAATGTAATAATAAACTTACATCTGAGTTCATGGACCAATTTCTGTTAAATGGTGTATGTTCTTCTCCACAGAACAGTCCTAGTCCTAGAGCAAGAAATATTGTTAGTGTATCTTTAAGTTTATTGAACTGTATGCTGGAGAGGTAGGTAGCTATTGAGAAAGAACAGGAAAGATTGTATACTGGATAAGTAACAAACAGTGTCGTTCATTTCATGACATTGCACTTAGCTTTTTACTTGTCAGTTTGCCTCACTAAACTATGAGATCATTGATGACACACACTATGTCTTTTATCTGTCCTCAACTTTAAGAATTGGGACTGTCAGCTAATAGGCAAGTGTCCAAAGTTTCTTAAATTTATGAATGAATAAATGTGCCAGGGCTTTTGAATAAGGATACTATGAGAGTACAATGGAAACCGGAATTAGGGACAACAGTATTGTAGACCTGAGAAACCGACCTGCTTGCTAAGTGGCTTTATGTTTTTTATTAATTGGGGAACTTTGTCAAACAAAATATTATAGAGAAGAATGTTTTCATTTACATGTGTATGTAGCAAATAAAAAATGTAGATATTACTCTGGTAGTTTAAAATTCAAGTAGTTGATATGTTGACAAATCATTTGTTATTTTCATTTTAAGGCCCCTTAAGATTCTTTAAGGAGTCCTGGTGCTGCTGTGGCGGGCTGCTGACCTACAGGTCTGGGATTTAAACCCACCGATCACTCTGTGGGAGAAAGCAAAGGCTGTCTCTCACAGCATTTACAGTTTCAGAAACTCTATATAGGCTTGCAATGAATCCAAATTGATTGATGGCACTGGGCTCGGCTTCAAAATTTCTTTAATGAGCTTTGGTGGTGCAGTGGTTAAGCACTCAGTTGCTAACTGAAAGGTCTGCACTTTGATCCCCGGAGCTGCTCCACAGAAGAGAGTTGTGGCAGTCTGCTTTCAGGAAGATTTTCAGCCTTGAAATTCATATGAGGTAGTCCTACCCTGTCTCATAGGGTAATAATTTATCCAACGAAAATAGATTCGATTTGATCTGGAAAGATGCTTTGTAAAATGCTTTGGTGAATCTGTTAGAATGGAGTAGGGGAAGGTAGGGTGGATCAGTCTATTTTAGCTAAGTCAGTGGATAAAACTACTTTTGATTCCCCCCCTCATGTTTGCAAGTCACTTCTCCCTGGAGCTAAACTGCCTGGCATAAGCACCCACTTAGGCCACCTACCAACTCTTTGACCTAGTAGAGCTTTAGGTACCTTTAGTCTAAGGGCACCGATGATTAACAAATACTGTGCTCCAAATTCCTCATCATAAACATGTGAATAATATTACTCATCTTCTTCATAAATTAATCCTTTGGAAACTCTTGATATGATCCATAGCACAAAGAAATGCTCTGTATGGAATGCATATGTTATTAGCATTCATCATCACATCATATTTGGCAATTAAAAGTGGTGAAGGAAAGTGCTATAAAGTGCATGCCAGGAGATTTTGTACCAACTTTCATCGCTGTGGTTGTTAGGACTGTTTGCCAAATATTTTTGGTATTTTGCCTTGCAGGCACATGGTAATTTCACACTTCAAAGGCCCGTGTATTTCAGTGGGCTAATTAGGTGACTAGTTTGGTCTGATTACACAAGTGGACCAGACCAATTAATTACTTTCTTTCCTTGTGTAAGGGTAATGATTTAGACTTTATGTAGTGGTGGTGCACTTAGCTTGGGACAAAAAGACGATCTTGAAGAATAGAGCCACATGCTTACCCTCAATTCACTATCTTCTGCTGTTAAAGTCTATGAAAAGTGGGGGCTATTTTTGTAACCTCACCATGATCTAGTCCTCAGGATTCATCTAACTGGTGACTAGTTTCATAGCTAGTAATAGTGGAATAATGGTTACACATTGGGTTGCATCTAAATGTAAGCAGTTCAAAACTCTGAGCCACTTTGCAGAAGAAAGACAGGGCAGTCGGCTCCAGTAGAGTTAATTTCTCAGAAACTCACAGTGGTAGTTCTACCCTGTCCTCCATGGTTGCTATGAGTCTACATCGACTCAATTGCAGTGATTAAGGGGGGAAATGATATTGAGTCTCATTTTCTCTATCTGTAAAGTATGGATATTGGATAGGAAAAAATTACCACTAAGATCTCTTTGAGTTTTAGAATGATATATTCTTTGATAAGTATAAAACTGGTGGTGAGGATCAGAGCTTTTCTATTTTAATTGATGAGCAGAAAAAAGCTCACTAATAAACTGTGAGAATCAAAGAGCAGCAGAGAAAGGTAAAAACTAAGAACAGTATGGTGGTTACATAATCTAGTGTCAATTTGAAGATTAAAAGTGTAGGGGTGGAGTCTAGGCTGTCAATCAGGATGGGGCCAATGAGATCATGGTGTGGGCAGGGCCTTCCTCCAAGGATTCTGGGAAATTCTGTTATTTCCTCCTTGGAGGTGGGAGACTCTTGGTCTCACACCCAGGGAGACATAGCAGCTGAGAAGACAGATGGAACCTAGCTAGTGCCCTAAGTTAGAGAAGCCACATGGACCTACCCTGATGCAACCTGACCTCTGAAGCTGGAGAAGCCACACAGAGACCCCTGCCAGCACTGAGATGCTTATAACACCACTGGATCCAAAGACTTTCTACCGACTGGCATGTGATCTTCCTGCATTTGGCATCATTGCATGTGTTTTGTGAGTCTGAAGAGAGCTTTACAGATTAGTATCAGACATATGGGCTAATATCGGGCTTATGGACTTGATCTGGACTGGACTGGGATGTTTTCTCAATGTTCAGTTTCTTTTAGATATAAATCTACTTCTTATATACATATGTGTGTCCATGGATTTGTTTCTCTAGTCTACCCAGACTAACACAATTGGGTTTCTGTAATGCATGTTCCTTACATCTCTAGTGACAGGAGTTCTTTAGGAAGACTTTATTCGACCAGCTACATTCTGCCTATACAAAGCTGTAGTTTAAATGTTTCAGGAAGAAAAAGGATAACATTTTACACAACAGATTTCTAAATCATCTATTACGTTTACTTGAAACCATGAAACTCAGTGCCGTCATGTTTATGTCCACTCATAGTGACCCTGTAGGACCGGGTAAAACTGTCCCTTGAGTTTCTCAGAGTGCACCTCTCTGAGGGTGGAGCCAGCCCTGTCTTTCTCCTGTAGACCCAGAGGTGGCTTTGAGTTCCTCAATTTGCAGTTAGCGGCCCAGGCATCACCTCTAAGCCACCAGGGCTCCTTAAAAAAAAAGCAGAAATAAAAAAATAAACAAATGTATGTGTTTACATTTACACACACACACACACACTATTTCATGTATTACATTGTGTGTGCCCCCCATATGTATCAATATGAAAAGGTTGTGGTTTCCAATAATGTTTGATCATTCTTCATTTGTGATGTGTTGTAAATCCTAATCTATATATATTAATGAGACAGATCATCATTGGTATGTCTTGAGATACAATCTTATAAGTTCCACCATTATTCATTTTCAAGTTTTATTTAAGTCAACACTTTAATAAACAGGTCAAATCCTTGCTTCGGTCACATCCATTATCTTATAACTGCAAATTGAGGAGCTTGAAGCCACCTCTGGGTCTACAGGAGAAAGACAGGGCTGGCTCCGCTCTCAGAGAGGTGCACTCTGAGAAACTCAAGGGGCAGTTTTACCCGGTCCTACAGGGTCACTATGAGTGGGCATAAACATGACGGCACTGAGTTTCATGGTTTCAAGTAAACGTAACAGATGATTTAGAAATCTGTTGTGTAAAATGTCATCCTTTAGCTTCCTGAAACAAGGGAGACAAGATTAGGGAAGTGGACTGATAAAGAAAATTCAAGAGTGGAGAACAGCCTTGGGCCTCAGAGTTCCTCTGCTGAGAACCCTTTAAACCCACAGGAAGCTTGATGTCAAAGCACATAAGAGTTCTCCAAGTAATAGTAACTTCAGATGTTGAAAGGGATAAAGGCTTTCTCCCAGAACTGGAACCCTAAGTCAGATTTCAAGCCTCTTAAACTGCGACAAGATAAATTTTATTACCTGGGGCTATAAAGGCTAAATATGTAGGAAAAAACAAGAGTTGATAGAGTAGGTGGAGAAAAAATGATAGCGTAAGTTATGTGTGCTTGTGTAGGGGAGGGTGTTTTAATACATCAAAGAGTATAGAAAAAGAAAAATAATGAGGGTTTCACTTTTTAGAAGTGAGAAGAAACCTGGTGTTGGATTTGCAAAAAGACAAGTTGGTATATTTACGTAGAAATTTGGTAGTACTACTAATATGCTACAAATATCAAGACAGAGCTTGGCATATTGAGGTGGTTCTTGCAGAAGGAAATTGCTTGGGAGAACTTGATAAAGAAATTTGTTGCTGATAGAATAACTGAGGAACCCTGTGTGTACAGATATGCCATTTACATGTATAACCACTCAGCATAATTCTACTTAAGTATTTCAGTTTTTGTCTGAGGTCTATACAAAAGCTATCGAGGTTATACTATTTCATATTAACTATATCGCAATTAAATACATATTTTCTATTTTAAAAACATTGTGCTGTTAACAATACTATTTTTGTATATTATTTACATTGGTGTAAATCTTTAACATGTAGGAGTATAAGAAGGAGAACACTATTTTTCTAAGGGTAAGTATGTTGATCGCACTGAAATGAAGGACACAGTCATAAATCAAGACAATTGAAAATAGATTCACCAGCAATCTCAAAACAAAATAAATAAAGCTAAAAATTATTCCCCCAGTTTAGAATGAGACAATAAAATGATAGCTATTATAAACATTAGTTACACAAGGATATCTAGAGTGTTATCAGAGAAATATATGCATAGCTAAAATAATAAAGTATAGAGTAAAAAGAGCACTAATGGAGTAGGTATAAAGTGCTTTCCTGCTAACCAAAAGGTTGGAAGCTTGATCTTGCCAGTTGCTAGGGGTGAGAAAGATGCAGTAGTCTGTTTCTTAAAAGGAAACTCTATGTGGTAATTCTGCACTGGTCTAGGTCACTATGAGACAGAATCTGTGGTAACTGGTAATGGGTATAAAGCAGGCAGGAGCATGATTCCCTTTTATTTAAAACATAAAAGAATTAATGCATTCCTTGAAGACAAGGAACAAAAATGTTAGCTGCTAATCACCTGCTGGGAACTTAAATGCATTGCCTGAACACTTTCTTATCACTATCTGACTGACAGAAACCAGTTTAGTGAATTTTGATGAAAGAGTCAGGGTGTCCAAGATTCTGAGAAAAAGGAGTATTTCTTTTATACTGTTTTTCATTAACTCTAAGTTAAACAAAATGCACAGAGAAAAACAACTTGCAAATATTTTACAAATGCCTTTAAAATATATCTCAATAATATCTCATATGCTTGAAAATCACTATAAAACAGAAACGGGATCTCATTTGATAGCGCATCACTTTTTTCTACATTCTTTTTTTTTTTTTGCAATCTGCTGCCAATGAAAATGCAAACATTAAATTTAAACGGAAAATTCAACCCAAATTTAAAACAATGAACATAGTTAAAATTACTTTTTAAAAATTAATAGAGACACATTTTACCATAACTGTTTGGCCTGTATTTTTCTGTTTTGTTTTGGGTCCAGCCTGACTAGACAAGAAAAACTAACAGTAAAATAACTCAACAGCCAATCCTTAGGTGAGTTTTCCACCCTAGTTAATTTAGGCTACTTTTCCATTCCCACACCTTTAGACCATCTAAAACCAGAGGTATCTTCTCTAAGTATCTTGGAAGATATTACAGAGAAAGCTTTTATTGTAATTCCTTGCTTGCTAAACTACCCCTCTTTTATAATTTTAAGGCTCAACTATGCCTCTATGTCTTACCTATTTTTTCTTTAAAGTCTAACTGAAGACTCACTTGATTTTTATCAGTTCCAGTCCATAATATACTAGTTTATTTTTTTCACTCTGTTAATATATTTTGGAACAAATCATTTGCTGCTCAATATACTTCTTGAAACACATACACACACGTCAACAAATCATTTGCTGCTCAATATACTTCTTGAAACACACACACACACACACACACACACACACACACACACACAC
>NW_022111368.1:35336480-35337777 GCF_000313985.2 Echinops telfairi
CACACACACACACACACACACACACACACACACACACACACACACACACACACACACACACACACACACACACGCTGTACCTTAATTCTGCTTTTTTCTATAGGGAGGACCAGAGAAAACATTTGGTGGTAAGAGCAAGGGTGTTACTGTCCATGGTCCTGAACTGCCACTGACTGCTTAATCCTTTCTCTGGGTGGCTCCTGCGCACTTTCCTAGGAATTGTTATATTGGTGAAGTGAGGGCGGCAAGATAAAAGAAGGGCAAGACTCTATTGGCAGATTAAAAAACAAGCAATCTACTGAGGTCAGTATTTTCAAGTAATTAGCTGGGACGAAATAAAGACACCAAGTTTTGACATTTTCAATCAATGGCAGAGACTGACCTGCCAAAAAGAGTGTGTGTGTGTGTGTGTGTGTGTGTGTGTGTGTTGGGGGGGCAGCTAAGAAAGCTGAGATAAACAATGAAGAAAAAGAGTTTTAAAAACAGTGCTTCAAGTGATTGAAAACCGTGAAAACGACATGACTAAACATACTGATGCTGATGGTTGAGGGAAGAGCAAACAGGTAGTAATTGTGAATGCAGCCTAAGTGAGTCACAAAATGCCAGCGTTGTTATTGTTTTCTTTTCTTTTCTTTCTTCTCTTCTCACACTGTGGGAGAACAAAGGTAGCTGTAGCTATGGTTCACGTTTTATGTAACCCTGTCTCTCATTTGGGTCCTATAGCACTTTTGTGACAGTGACACTGCATCATCATCAAGCCTCACATGCTGCTGGGGTAGGGCATAGAGTCCCTGCTCTGGCTATGTAAATTTCCCAACTAGCGTATAAACTCCACGAGGACATAGATCTGGTCTTAAACACTTTGCGATATCTCAAAGTCCCTGAGTAGAGTGCCTCGTGCAAATGAGAGTCTCAATTATATTCTTTGAATTAACAAAAGAATCGCAATGCCGTCTAAAGAGACAGCACTGAACAAAGGCTTGTAGAATGAGCAAATGTGCGATTTAATAATTTCATCCTCTTCCAGGTCCTTTTGAGGCCCAGCCAATTCCTTCTAGCAGGGCTCCAGGTCCCAAAATACATTCCTCGCAGGTCAGTTACAATCTTCACTGCAGAAAGATCTTGTCCAGCTCCTGGAACGGGTCTGCATCCAATCTGGGTTCACCCTTCCCTCTACTTTGCGCCTCCATCCCCTTCTCTCTCTCCAGACCCCCATCCCCACTCCATCTCTCCCAGTTGGCCATCCCCACTGCCTGTGGCTGGGCTCCCGGCCCCCGCCCGCCCGAGAACGCGGTTG
>NW_022111368.1:35338175-35356121 GCF_000313985.2 Echinops telfairi
GCAGGCGGCACCGCACCTCGGCCAGAGGCGGCTGCAGCAGTTGCTGCCCTCGTGTCTGCCACCGCCCGTCCAGTCCCTTTTGTGATTACTCTTCCAGCTGCTGGGAACGGACGGGAAAGAGGAGGAGGCGAGAAACTCTCACCGACCCACAGAGGTGAGTGCCGGGCAGAGCATCCTCCATCCTTGCTTGCCACCCTCCTCCCTCCCTCCCTCCCATCCTCTCCATCCTCCCGCCCTCTCTGCTCCCCAACCCTCCCGCCCTCATCCTTCCCAACATTCCTCTCTCCTCTCTCCTCATTTCTCCCTTCCAGCCTTTCTTTCATCCCTTTCTTCCTCTCTCTCAGCCTCACTTCCTTCCCATCATTCTTTCTTCCTCTTCTTTTTTGTCACTCGCCCTAGAGCGCATCCCTTTCCTCTTGTCTCTGTCTGCCGTCCCCTTCCCCACCCCCTCCCTGTTTTATAGACCCCTTCCGTGGGGGAGCATCCCTCGCCTGCTACTACTATCCGGATTCAGGGTCTTCCCGAAATTGGGCACACAGACTTAAGAGAGGCTCTTGCACAGTGGACGCCCTCTAGGATCCTAAATTATTGGGATTAAGGGTCAAGTTGAATAGAGTACTCAGAACTGGGCGAAGAAGGATGAGGAAGAAGCTATGGATTTGTGTTGTATTAGGGTGGGGGTGGGGAGAGCTGTCACTTAGACATGTTGCCAGCAGCTCCCCCTCACCCCTCTCCACCAAGCAGTTTCTTTTTTCTCTCCAAGGTATTGCATATCCCAGCGTGTGCCTCACTAAGTTAAAATCCTGCTTTCTTTGCTTTGATTGTTTCCCCGAGAAAGCCCAGGGAAAGAGTAAGCGAGCAAGGGAACAAGAGAGAAAGAGGGGAGGGGATTGAAAGAGTGGTGGCAGTGGAGGCTGCTATCCTTTTCCTCTAGGCCTCTCGGATTGCCATTTTCAAACCACCCGCCTAATATTGGGCTTGCATTTGAACCCTTGTGTCCTTGGCCTCGTAACCACCTACGTCTCAGGCAGAAACTCGGTAAACTTTCATGGATGTACACCACCATTAGTTATGGAATGTTTTCATCTGCATACAAAACATTGGTTCTGGAAGATAGGAAGCTGAAGCTTGGCAGCGAGATACTTTTGTTCATCATGGGTTAACTTCTAAAGGAGGATCATGGTTAGACAGTTTGGGGAGAAAAGAGGTTTTTCTTCACAGGCTTGTAAATACACCGTTTTGATCGCATTTTCTGTAATCAATCAAATATCTGTATCTTTTCTCATCCACTTTCTAGGATAGTTGGAAAAACATTGTGTGAAGGTGTTTTGGCTTACACCAATGGAGAAGCTGAATTAGCTTTGAGACCATTCATCATTAGAAAGTGAAAAAAAATCAGTTATGTATTCTTTGTTTTCATAAAATGTTATATTTTAGTTTGCACTATTTAGGTTATATTTCAACACCTACTCTTAGATGTATCAATAGTGATTTGACTATTTTCCTTTTTGCAAGCATTGCGATTTAAAAGTTTATACATGGTGGGACAGACAAAGATTACAACGTTTAGCATGTTTGCTATTTAGAAAGTTCAACAGCAATATAAACCAGAAGCAGACTATTTGAGAGTCTACATTTTGCACAGTGCACATTCCTCTTAAAATGCGAGAAAACAAAACAAAGTGAACAATCACCCTCCCGGTCAAATCTTAATATTTAAAGAATAGCTGGGTTTTGTGTTTAAGGTTTGTGAAGGGTCTGAAATGAACCGTGGATTTAGTGAAACTGCCAGTCAGACACTGTACGGTGGAGCAAAATATTGATTTTATCCTTTTCCTTTAAATTATGGAATGACAATAGGGCAATATGCACTTTTGCCTTTTGTGGGAATGTAAAATAAGAGTTGAGCAGAAGAGATTTGCCTTCAGAAGTGATTGAGTGCTGAGTTGATGCCGAGATGGTACAATTAATCATCCGAATCAATGTTTAGGATGTGTTTCATATTAGGAATGAAGGACTCCACCCCTAAACTCCCACCCTGGCCACAATTCCCATGATAGGCATACAATACCATCTATGGCTTGGCAGACTCTGAAACCATGTGGCAGAAGATTGGTTGAATCATCAGCATGACCGACACAGGGATGCAGAATTGTAGTTAATCCTGTCTGAATTTGAGTGGTTGCATTCTTAATAGTGAAGTTCAAAATAGATCTACTTTTTAAAAATTGTTATTTTTTCCTGGGATGTCAGGGTAGTAATTTTATGTGAATTTAAGATGTTCTCTTAGTCCTAATTTACTTGTAAATGACTTTTTCTCTTGGGACTTCTTTACCACTTTGTTTGTTTGGGGACTTCACTTGTGAATGTGGGAAAATGTAACTCCTTTAATCTTTCTATATGGCACTTTTTCGGTTTAGAGTGATGTATATCTATACAGGTTTCTAATACTGTGTTCACTGCCGGGGGTGAGGGGGGGGGAACTTTTATTTGTTTCCATTTAGTGAAAGCAAAATACTCCCAAAAAACTGGAAAATAAAATAACAGTATGTGTATAGCAGACTTTAAGAGAATTGAATAAAATTATTAAAACACAAACTCCAGGGAACAAACCAAGTCTTTAAAAAGCAGCCTGCTACCTGACAATAATCCAGTCTCTAGATAAAGAGTGCCTTCTTATGGAGATTCCCATACGCAAAGGTTTCTATCTTGAGTTGACCAAACTTTCTCCAGTGTAACCAGGTAAAGACCCAGCAGAACATTGTGCGGAATCCAGTAGACAATGCTTTGGATATTTTCTCTGTGTCTCTCTCCCTCAGAACCCTTATGAACCTGCCCAATCCTATGCTAAGTGGTGTGAGGTATTTGAAAGAAGTTAAAAACACTCTCTTTGACCTGACATATTTCACAGTGACAAGGAACAAGATCTTAGGAGTAAACTTTAGATGTAAATTCAGGTTCTACTATTTTAGGAACCATTGTATATTACTTAAGTCTATTATAAAATGGGGTAATGGCAAGCTATGCTGCATGAAATTGTTTAAAGGGTTAAATGTGCTTAGCAAAGAGGAAACAAAGCATGCATTGAGTACGTATTGTTATAATTAGGGGAAAATGTTTCATAACATTTCAAGACAGTCTATGATTATGTACTGGGAAGAAAGAAAAAGTAAATAAGTATTAGTGAAATTTAACAAGGACAGATGACTGTGGTTTGAGGTGGATTATGCAGAGGAGTATCAAGAGCTGACACCAAGACTAATGGGAAGGATTTCACACACAGAGGCAAGCACGACAGCTGAAACCGAAGTCGAGAGGGTGGAAGAAGCAAGCTCTCTATGGAGCACATCAAGAAGATGTGTCCGTTGCTATTGAGTCAATCCCAGCTCAGGTCAACTCGCTTCTTCAGGAGGACCATTACTGGGATAGCTGGTACACTAGTGAGCGTGTGAACGAAGGCTAAACGTATACATTCTGAATTAACTGATGCTGTCACAGGGGATAAGGCAATTTGTAGTGTGTGATCTGTTTTATCACAGAAGACTTAACTACCCGGGAGGGAAGCCTGTGTAAATATTTTGTCTCACCCAAGGTCCTGTCCCAAGACAAAAAAGTCCAAGGTCTGCCATAGTGAGGACCCAGAATATTCTTTTTATCTCTTTTCTTTAAACCTCAAGGCTGAAGGAAAACTTGCCCTTTGTTAAACCGCAAAGAATAAGCACATGATTATTATAATTCCTCTTTATTTTGCCTCAATCCATGAGTATTCAAGGACTGTATCTTAGAGAATAATAACCAGGATTATTTTATTTTGACAGATATGAAGCCTGTACTTTTTAGAGTAGTCACATTTCCACGGAATTAATGTTTTACTACGTTATTGACTTATCCTACCTACCACTATCTCCCTTGTATATTTTAAAACATTACTATTGGGTCCAAATTATGATGATGCCTTTTCAAGTGTTTTACAGGGATACTACAGTATATTGTAGGCAGAGGTACTATGTACTGAGCGTGTTAAGTAACTGTGCAGTATGGTGTGAAAAGTTCTCAGTGACTATGTCTGTTGTATGTTGTCATGTTTTTTGGTTGTCATTCATCACATGTTTTGAAATATTTATCCAGCAGCATAAATAACAGCAATTTAAGCAACAGCATAGATAATATTTTCTGAACTGTTTTATCAAAATTAATTTTCAGAAAAAATCCACTCTAAATAGAAAGATACATTTAACTGCTTTATCTCAGATAGTGACAAGTTATTTTTAAATTTAATTTTTTGTAGTAATAACCACACATAAAATTGGACATGTGAACATTACCTTAAGATATACTTATCACAAACATGAATGCATTTCTAAAAGCTAGTACTTTAACAGATGATAGAGTGCCATATTTTAATTTTCTATTTTGAGGCTTTTTTCAATATTCTGAGGTTTTAAAGATTCAGCAGATCTAAATAAAACATTTTAGATGCATCATTTCCAGTCAGTTTCATATAAGCTCTAGTGATTTTTGAAACAATGTACATGTAGACATTATTTTCTTTACAAGTGAATTTTTCCATACAACTAACCCAACTGTGTCTCTTTAGAATTATGAAAGTGATCATTTGGCTTCATAAATTTGGCTTTATAGAGCTTAATATATTTGACTTTTAGTATTGATAGGGTTTTCTTTGGTTGTAATTAAAGATCTTATACATTGTTTTTTGGGTGACTGGACAACATTCATTAGCAGGAGCTCAATTGTGCTCTCTATAGGTTATGGTGGTGACCACATAGGGAGGTGGAGTAGGCGTAACACAGGACAGTTACTTTTGCTTTACTATTGTCTGGTCAACTAGGAAGAGGGAGTAGTGTCTTGAACTTTGGACTGCAGATCACAGGCTGGTTCAAACTCTAGCTGCTTCGCAGGAGAAAGATGAGGCTAGTTTCTGCAGAGATTGCAGTGTTGGGAACCCTCAGGAGCAGTTCTGTTCTATCCTGTAGGGTCACCATGAATTGGAATTTACTTGACGTTTGTTTCAATTAGGAATTCCCTATATTCTGATACTGATATACTGATATTGATAATGATACTGATATTGTCATACTGATACAATCCATGCTTCGGTTGTTTTAAAACACAGTTGATAAGTTGTAGTGAACAGTTTTTCTCTAACAATTCTAGCTCATTGGAAAACAAAGTCAGATGTTGATTTTTTTTTTCCAGTGTCTTGTTCTTTCTTTCTTTCTTTTTAGTACAAGCACACATACCTTGGAGATCTTCTGGATCTGGTTCCAGCTTACACCACCATTATAAAGTGAAAGTCACAATAAAATGAGCTTGTGCATGAAAGTTCTGTTTAGCCTCTATTATAATTTAATATTGGTGCAACAAAATTAAATATAAGTTTTTAATATGATGAGAATTCAAAGATGACATAGAGACACGCAGTGGGCACGTAACTGTGGAAGAATGGCACCCATGGAGTCGCTCAATTCAAGATTGCTTCAACTCTTCAATTTGCAAAAAGCATAACTCTGTAACTCCCAACAAAGCAAGGAATGCTCTCTCTCTCTTTTCTATAACCTAGTTTTTCTTTATTGGGAGCAGAGTTGTGCCAGGCTTGAGGGAAATTTCTGATTGGAGTGGAGATGCAAAATTAGTTTCTCTTTGATCTCAAGTTTTGGCATCAAAACCAAACCAAAACAAACAAACAAACAAAACCCATAAAAATTATTTTCCTACCTTGCTACATTGTTTCTCCATTAAATGAATGGACATGCCACACAGACATGGGTCAAAAATAACGACTGTTGCTTTATAAGATAATAAGGACCACAGGATGGTTGTAGAAAATCAGTGGAAATTTCTGAGATGTTGTATAAATCAGGCTTTTGTTGTTTTTTAATATATGAGCACTTATCTTCTTAAAGTTCCCTTAGTTTTAGAACTAAAACTGTGATACAAATACACACAGATTTCAAAAAAATCATGGGAAATTGGAATGAAAAAATATTGAAAAATTTTTGCTAACTTCTTGAGCCTTTCCACGCCAACTGTGTGTGGGGGTGGAGGTGGGGGTGAGCTTCAGAAAACTCCTGGAAACGTTATTAGCTTTTAATTCACTTCTTCCCCACATTCATTGAAGACCATCTATGTGTGCATACATTCACATATATGTGCATGCACATAGACACATACACACACACACACACACACCTATTTTTGTTGTGAGGGGCCATTGAGTTGATTCTGATTCATACTGATGCTGGGAACAATAGACCTAAATATTGCCCATCCAGTCCTGCATCATTGTCAAACAATGTCTTGTTTCAGTGACAGGTTTCTCCTGATAATGTGTCCAAAGTGTATGTATATATATATACACACACACACACACACACACACACACACACACACACACACATACACACATATACATATATATACACATATATACACATATATACATATATATATACACACACACATACATATGTACACATTTCTTTTGTACTTCCACAATTCACTCAGAAATCACAATGACTCCGACAACTACCCACAAATATGGGGTTACCATCTGATTTTAATTGGTCAAGATTCAAATTCAATCTTGAAAGTTTAAATCTATAGGCCCCGAAGCAGTTTTGAATACCATTTATCCATTTTTCAGTAAGTAGGTAGAAATATTCTATTGCCATCCAGGAAAGGTTTTGAATTGTCCTTCACTGTTCATAGGAGAGATACGGTGCCCCTCAGTTCTTGAGCATTTATTGCTGTTCTTTGATCTCTTTCTGTGGGCATTGTGGACTGTCAGAGGAATTTCATAACATATGCCTTTTTTGTAATGTGCAAAATTGGCAGAAATATACTAGGCAAAATTTATTTTACTTGACAAAAATAAGTCTAAATTCAAATCCTCCCATGTATTCCTTCTTTATGTATTTTTATCACAATGCCTAGCATTAATTCATTCAGCAGATCTTTTAAAAATATCTGTTCTGCATAGGGAACTGGCCTAGATAATATAATTTTGTAAGAGCATTGATCCAGGAATCAGGATGCCTATGTGCATCCTCCAGTTTTCCTCTGATTAAATAACTGTTACACTACTAAAAAGCCTCAAACTCTTCAACCTTTATTGACTTTATCGGTATTGCAAGTGACTTGGAATAGGTGATATGTAGATTATCTTCCACCTATAAAATTCTGAAATTCAAATAAGAGTTTCCACTTACATTTCAAAATATGGTGATTTATTTCTCACTTTATCCCTTTTGGTTTTTTAGAAACAGAACTGTTGCTGCATGAGGAAAAATCTTTACCCGCAGTAGTCTGTTCTTTTAAAAGTCTCCAAGATAAAAATCAACTAAGTGCCATTTATCTTTCATACTTCTCCGTCCGTTCACCCACCTCTTTTTATCATTACTCCTGGGCTGGAGATACATGTTCGCCGATACCTAGTTGGTGGACTTGCTTGAGTAGTGCCAGTGTCTTTGAACAATCACAGGGCATCTATGCGTTCAGCATGAATGTATATTGTAAGAGCTATATACCCTTAAATGACCATTGCTTTCTCATGTAAGTCCTCGCTTATACCCAGCATCCTCTCCCATGGTATTATGGGTCTCCAGTCGTCCTATGACTCCACTCCCCCATTCCTAGGCTCACGAATGTTAAAGGACATTTGCTGCGAGTATGTTTTGCCTGTAGTAATATACACCTACTTAAAGTACAGTTTGTCCTGTTTTGATAAATATGCCTATGTTACTGCCACTTCAATAAAGATATAGACTATTTCCATTACCCTAAAATGGACCCTTGTACCTGATCTTTGATCCATTACTGTTAATGACTTTTTCCCATGCCAGAAATTGTTCTAGTTTAAATCATAAAGTGTGTAGTCAGTTTAGTCTTTCTACTTGTATTGATACTAGAGTTTTTGATATTCAACCATGATTTTGAGTATCAAATTTCTAGAAGAAAATATGTACTAAAATTTTTTATTATTTCTTAAATAGGATTTAAAAGAGCACTAATTATGAAATTTAAAACAGATGAATTAGACCTAATCGAAATTTTAAAAGTCTGCTCTTCAAAAAATTAAAAAAACTGTTCTGTGCTCTTTTTTGTTATCTCTACCCCAAACTCTATATATCAGATAAAAGTTTTATCTAGATTGTGTCTAGAACTTTTGCACCTATGAACAAGAGAACAGCCAGCCTAAGCATGAAATCATGACAAATAGTTCAAGAAGCACTTCCTACGCTAACATAGACATTTACCAGCGAGTCCCTGGAATGGTGCACAGCACTGTTACTCATCAAACAAATGAAATTCATGAGCGCCTTGCCATACTGTGTAAACAATAGAGTGACAATACAAGCTCCATTTTAGAAGGGATGTAGGCGCCGTAGTGGAATACTGTGAATGGTTGGGCTGCTACCTCAAGGTTTCCAGTTCAAAACTCCCAGCTCCTTCGAAGCAGAAGATTGATCTTTTTACTCCATAAGCATGTGCAGTCTTGGAAACTCACAAGAGCAGTTCTACTTTCTCCTACAGGGTCACTCTAAGTGAGAATGCACTTGGTAGCAGGGAACTTGTTTCTGGAGCTTGGTAGAGAAACAGCAACAGTTATATATTGCTGATAGTCAAGTAAAACGGTACACACACTATGGAAAATTGTTTGGCTGTTGCTCTGAATGTTAAAAATACTCTTTCTTTTGAAAACAAATACACAATGACTTTTACAGTAAAATTAATAGCAACTTTATTCACAATAGCTTCACACTTGATGTTACCCAAGTGTCCATCAAATTTCAAAAGTTACTCTTTTGGTTGTCCAAATCAATATATGTAAACTGACAGCAATGGAAAGGAATATATTAGAAAAGATGCATAAAAACAACCGAGATCTGGGGGGTGGGCAGCTCTTAGTGTCATACCTGGGTTTTGCTTCTTACTCTCTGCCCTTCTCTGGTCTCTGGTCCTTCCTGGGTTGGTATCTTCCTCCGTAGTTAGCATGATGGCTGCTGCAGTGTAAACCAAGGCATCAGTAGTTTATGTGTGAAGAGTGAGGAAACTTTTGCCCAAAGCTTTCTTGTAGAATCTTCTGCTCTTATTGCGAACCATCATATGGCCCCTCCCAATGTGATCAGTAACATGGGGAATGGAAATACTACATGTGATCTTGTTGCTCTGGTTAGTTGTCATCCAGTTGCCTTTGACTCATGGTGAACATATGTATCGCACAACAAAATGTTGCCCATCTGTGCCATCTTCAGTGTTGTTGATGTGTTGGAGAACCTTGTTAGACTAACTAGGGTCCACTTGCTGGGGAGGAATCTTAAATCAGCTTTCCCTAAAACATAGGCCATGTGGAGGAGATGGGCATTGCAGACCAGCATAATCATATGTTTAGAAAGTGGAGAGGAGGAAATGCATGTTGGGTAGGCAAACAGGAGTATTTGTTACAATTTGATTTAGAGGCACATCGTGAAATGTTGTCAGGTATGTGGGAAGAAGATTAAAGTGGAAAGATGGAATTTTAGTCCCAGGCTACTACTGTGAAAATGAGTATTAAAAAAGAAAAAAATATATGACAAAACATACCTGAGGATGAGAGGAAGGAAAGAGTTTTGATCCTAGCACATAGCTTGTGAGAAAGAACTTGAGAGAAAGTCTAAAATGGGCAAGCATACAGATATTGCTAGACAGAGCCAGGCCCTTGGGGCTCATGGAGATGGGACAAGAGGAAACGCCGGTGCTGGCAATCGTCCGGAATCCAGGCAGGCAAACCCAATTGCAGTTTGCTCATCTGTGAAATCAGTACCTCAGGCAAGGAGATTTTCATGTGTTGCTTGTTAAAGCAGAAGCCAAAGCAGTAATTATTCTCCATATTTTTAAGGTCCTTTCAATCACTCTCGATTGTGTATCAAGGAGGAGAAGCCTGCCTTCAGATTTCTTCCTACAACTCACTTAGTCCGGTGCTGAGCACAGCGTAGTTCTCTCAGAAGTGCTCGCTGCTCGAATTAATTCTCTGAACCTCTTCTCTTAAAAATGCTAACAAAGTACTAATTAAACACACGTGACAATCATCTATCAAATACTCTCTTCCAAGCTCTGAAGACCGCTGTTTTGAGGTATGCAGCTCAGATGTGAGTACAATAATAGTACCTGATTCATAGGCTGGCAATCTGATAGGGACTGTAAGACAAATATCCACAATCTAATACTAGACAAAAATGTGATCAAGTGCGGCACCGGCTCCACAGTGACAGGGATCATCAGTCTAGGCAGACGTGGCATCAGAAAGGTCACTGCAGCAGTGGTTGGGAGGGAGAGTATGAAGGAGGGGTTGACCTTGCATTAGTACTTTGTAATTCAGTCCCGCTTTGGTCTGGGGACTGGGACGGGGCTGAGCCAGCAGGGAGATGGGATCAATGAGCACAGCAGTGGGAGAGGTGGAGAAGTCACATCCAGGAGAACTGAAGCTGGCAAGCTGAGGAAAGCTGATAACTGCTCAGTAGGCAGCTGAAAAGTGGGTCTGATTCGAAGCAGAGAGGCCAGAAGTAGGGAAATACTCTTGGTTGGGCCTTATCTGTATAAAGGTATCCCAGGAATTCAATAACAGAAGACACACTGTTTCAAAAAGAACATGTTTTGTCTTTTATGCTTACAGTAATACAAGCCCATTGTAGAACTTGTGGAAAATAACAAGAAAAAGAACCATAAACTAGAAACTGTGTAGTTCAACTAGCCAGTGAAATTTAATAAATTTCTAGCCTCCTCCACCTCACTCTCCTTTTATGCCTAAGTTTGAAGGAGCCTTAGTGACACTGTCAGGTAAATATTGGATTGCTAACTACAAGGTTGATGGTTCAAACCCACTAGCTTGTCCACAGAAGCAAGATGATGCTATCTTAATTTGTAAATTCCATCGATGATAGAGGCTTTAGTTTATCACTTCAAGTTTATTTTAAAACACAGCTGAGAATATATATGTGTATACATCTGTCTCTTATTTTTTTAACTACAATATCTATCTGTATATATTTTGTATACTTTAATACATATGTGTACATTTTATATTTTTAACTACAAATATATATGTATATACATTTGCATTTTAATTTTTAAACTATAAATATTTAAGCAACTCTGGGAAAATAAATATCTTTTTCCACATTAATTTCTTCATCATCTTATACTGAAATTTGAGTGTGCAGTTTTGGTTATTTACGGAGAACACATTTTGTTTGGTTACCTTGAAATATGGTTGTGTCAAGGATAGGAGACTGACTTTGGTGACCCCGAAGAGTGCCTCAAAAAAATAGATGATCTTTTCTACATAGCAGGTGATACGAGGTGGCACAAACAATTAAATGGTGTCAAGTGCTGACAGTGACGTTGGTGCCCGGGAGGAAAGGCATGATGGCTCTACTGCCAAACCTATGGGAAACAGTTCCTTTCTGAAACACGTGGGGTTATCATGATTCAGAATCAGTTGGATAGCATCCCTGATTGTGATGTATGTGTAGCAATCAACTCTCTTTTATACTAGTATAAGTAACAACATGCTATTTTGTACTTTCTTTTACTTAACATTTTGCTTAGAGATCTCTCCATGCTGGCTCATGTAGATAGACTCATTTGTTTTTGGGCTGTGGCCTGTTATTTTTGATAGTGTGGCCCTACAATCTCTGTGCTTTTATAGACATTTAGATTGTTTCCACTATCTTACTGTTTCAGACACTATGTGGTGAATATTTTTATATGACTTTTTTTGTTCACACTTACTAAAAATGTTTCCCCTTCAGGAGAAAGACAAGGCTTTCTACTCTGTTAGAGTAAGAATTCTTGGAAATTCAGTTTTCCCCTGTCCTATAGGATCAGTATGCGCTGCCACTGACTTAGTGACAGTGAGTTTTTAAGGGTAGACTTGGTATTTTATGTAGATGGTCATAGATAATGCCAAATTGCTCCTCAAATTGGTGGTACTACAAACAATACAAAGGTACATACAAAGGGATACCCGAATAAAGCTCTGCTGTGCGGAGCTTTTGCAGTATGCATTTTTTCCTTTAGGAGAGCATCCAGCAACTCACTCTGAGTTAGTGCACCCAGTGGCGTCACCTGGGAAGGTTCTTTCTGGTCACAGTGAATCTTTTCATGAAAGCAGTTTCACTTGAACCTCATTTTTGTGATGGCTGACTTAAGAAAACAGTTTGAGGCTGTGAAATTTTGTTTCCTGCTCGGGAAAAATGCTGCAGGAACTCCAGTGATGTTACACACAGCTTACAAGGACAGTTCTATGGGAAAAACTCAAGTGTACTGAGTGGTTTTCTAATTTAAAAAGGTGAAATGTTGATTAATGACAAACCTCGTTCTGCATGTCCATCAACTTCCCAAACAGATGAAAATGTCTACAAAATTCAAGCACTTGTGCTCAAAGACCAACGACAGACCGTTGAAGAGACGGGGCAATCATCTGGACTATCTTGGAGCTTGGTTCAGTGAATTTTAATGGAAGATTTGGGAATGACAAGGGTTGCTGTGAAATTTGTGCCTAGGGTTCTGAATTTGTGCCTCAGGTTCTGACTGACCTGGAAAAATAGCGTCCAGTGGATACATGTTGTGCTTTGAAAGAACAGCTCTGAAGAGACCCAGACTTTTTTTCCCCCCAAGGTCATTCCTGATGACGAGTCATGGTGATATTCTTAGGACCCTGAAAGCAAACATCAATCAAGCCAGGAGAAGATACCCCCCAAAAGCTCATCAAGTGAAATCACAGATCAAGAGGATGCTCATTTTTTTCCCCTGATGTGAGGGGGATAGTGCATTTGCAGTTCATTCTACCAGTTCAGACTGTTAATCAAGCTTTCTATTTAGAGGTTCTGAAAAGATTGTGTAACAGTGTACAACAAAAAAAAGGCCCGATTTGTGGATTGGTTTTGCCACCAGGACAATGCACCTGCTCACGCAATCATCTTGTTGTATCAGTTTTGGGCAAA
This sequence comes from Echinops telfairi, assembly GCF_000313985.2. NCBI lineage: Eukaryota > Metazoa > Chordata > Mammalia > Afrosoricida > Tenrecidae > Echinops > Echinops telfairi. The sequence goes on from NW_022111368.1 coordinate 35,351,180, forward strand.
AAACATCATGCCTCTCTTGTCCCGTACATCTTACTCACCTGACCTTGTTCCATGCGACTTCTTTTTGTTTCCAAGAATGAAAAGGGACATGAAAGGACAGCGATTTGAAGACATAGAAGAGGTGAACAAAAAAAGAAGGGTTTAGCTGCCAGCCATTCAAACAGATGACTTTGAAAAATGTTTCCAAGAATAGAATGGCATAATTGACAATGTATTAAGTGTGATGGAGAATACTTTGAAGGTGATAAGGTTATTTTGTAAAAAATTTACATAGATAGCTTTGAAAAAATCCATTTTTTGGAGGGGATAACTCCTTGTATTCCATTAACAGATGTACGAATACACATTTATTTATCTGTTTGCTAGGACACAATCATTTTGAACTTCTGAAAATCTACCAATGAATAGGAAATAAAGAGACTAACTCTTTGTTATATAGATTTGTTTCTCTATCTAAAATGGTTCTCGCTTTTTGTCTTCTAATGTTATTTCTGCTTTGATGCTCCTGTTAATGTCTTTATCCATTTTTTTTCATAGTGGATTATTTACCTTTTTTATGTATAAGATTTCATTATATGTATAAATAAATATTTGTCTGTTTTTTTTACTTGTTTGAAATTGCTCTCATTTTAGAGCTTTATGGTATGTTGTGATATCCTATAGGCAGTGTTTTTTCCTTTTCTAAAGTTCCTTATATATCTTGCACTCTTTTCCCAGACAAGATAATTGCATCATAAAATTAATAAACAACTCTTTTGTGGTCCTAACTAAGATTGTATTTAATTTAAGGTAATTTGGGGGAAGAAGTGAAAACTTTCAAATTCTATTCTTTCCCTTGCCATGCCGCTTTATTTATTCAACTCTTTTTGACATTCTTCAATTACATGAACCAATCTTTTCCTAATAGAGCACTTTCTCCTTTTTTGTTGTTTATTATGAACTCGTATATATAATATATATAAAACTATATATATATATATATGAGGTAGTATTGGATTAATTCGGATCAGAGTAGACTCAATGGCAGTGGGGGGGTGGGCAAGAAGGAGGTCTTTCTTTTGCATTTTCTAACTAGTTGCTGGCAATGGAGAAATTAGCTTTCTCTGATTTTGTATTGAAAATATATTTGTTTGAATAAATTGTTATTTCTCTGTGTTCTCAGTAGTTTGTTCTATCTCTTTGTGTAGTAAAACTATGACTTATTTAGATACAAATGTTTAAAAATCTACTTGAAAATAAAAATGACAAACTTTTATTTATTCTTTAATTTGCTTCTGTTTGATGATCCATTTTCTGTTCATACTTAGATTTAGTAACAGCAAGCATCTTCCTATCGGAAATATACTGCCTATACTGTGGTTCAAATGTGTTTGTTTTTTTAAAATTAGTATCATTATCTGTCACTTTTATAGAATACAAACATAATTTTTATACAAATGTCAGTATTTTGTAAATATTTTCTTTATGTTAGGTACAGTATGTGCATACATTTCATATACTCAATAATATTTAAGAAAATCTGATGGTGTAGTGGATTACTCATTGAGCTGTTAGCCACAAAGTCAGTGACTCAAACACACCAGTCATTCCAAGGTTAGAGAGATGTCGACTGCCTCCATAAATACTTAGTCTTGGAAACCTAAAGGGGCAGTTTGTTCTTGTCCTATAGAGTAACTAAGGGTTGAAATCAATTTTTACTTTGTGTTAGGCACAGTATTTACATAGGTCTTATCAACTCATTTTATAATATTTACTAAGCTCTTCACCAATCCTTTTTGAGTTATGCTTTTTTGCATAGTATTCTCAAGGGCACTGGCTATGTCTTTTTGAAGTCCTCAGGTTAAGTTGAATAAGCTGTCAGAAGTTGACAATTGTCTGATGATAGCATATTTCCCCATGACAATGCTCACAATATTAAACTTTTTAAGCTAAATAATGTTATAAAACATTTAAATATAATATTTAAAGTATCTGACACTTTAAATATTATTTTATCATGATTTGGACACTGAAGGTTTTGTCTACATGTTATTGTCATTCTGTGTGTAGTTTTTTTTTTCTGTATAAAATGAACACAATCCTAAGTTCAGTACCATTTAAGACTCAGAAGGCGCCAGGTTGATTTCCCAGCATTTGATTTCTTTGGCCCTCCCAAATCTGAAACCACATGCACTGTCTTCAAGTTGATTCCCGCTGACAATGGCCGTATTTTGCAGAGTGAAACTGCTCCATAGGATTCCTGAATTGCAAATCTTTATAGGAGCAAATGACTTTATCTTTTCCCGATGACTGACAGGTGGGTTCAAAATGCCAACTTTGCAGTGAAAAGCTTACTTTGAAGCACCAGGAATCCTTTTTTGGCAGTATGTTATCTTAAACTTAAGGAGATTTTTAACTTAGGTATTATTTGGAAGATCTTTTTTCATTATGACAAATGGTAGTTTTTAATAAAAAACCTTTTACTGATTCTGCAAATTGAAAAAACTGGGCAAATTCATTTGAATTGTAATTATAGATCTGGCCTAGCCTGTATGCATGCATAGATATCAGTATGCATGCATCTCAGCATTGATTTATCATTAATGAATGCATTAATCCAGTGATCCCCCAATTAAGACACAATAAAGATATAGTGTGACTTTACTGTTGAAAATGAAGGATTATTCTTTGTAGAATATTAATTGAGTGTGGATATGAAATTAGTAGTAAGTCATGGTTCATACATTTTTAAGAGGTTTTTATTAAGGCTGAATTTCTGAATCCAGTTTCAAAGAAAATGTACCTAACATTGTAATAATTATTTTGTTTCTTAAGGAATTATACAAGTAAGTATGCGTTCGAATAATGTTAATTTCATAATAGGTTTGAATAAAGCTATCAAGGTGTAGCATATAGCTGTTTTCATTCTAGCTTGCTTGGATAGTTTCAGACAGATACATTTATCTGATGAAATTTTCTTGGTGCCCGGCCACCTTGGGAAATACAGTTTTGTTTGTTAGTAGTGTCCTGAATATCTGAGTACTTTAGTCCAGGTGCCTTGCATTTTCTCTTCTCTTACAATTAAAGATTTGGCCTTAAGTAAGACAAATTAATATTTGGGGGCCTCTAAAAGTTTATGAAAATTTCATTATCTTGGCATTCAAGTTTCTATGAGATTTTTAAGCCCCATTTATTGAGGGGGTAACCCCCACCAAAAAACTGGATTTTTTTTCAAAGCTTTGTATGTATGTATGTATGTATGTATGCATGTATGTATTTTTCAACAAAACAACCTTATCACCTTCAATGTACTCTCCATTACACTTAATACGTTTGTCAAATCATTGATTCCATTTTTTGAAACAATTTTCACACTCATCTGTTTGCATGGCTGACAGCACCTCCCTTTCTCTTTTCTTCACCTCTTCTATGTCCTTTAATGTCCCTCTTCATTCTTGGAAACAAAAAGAAGTCAAATAGAGTGAGGTCAGGTGAATAAGGTGCTTGGGGCAAGAGAGGCATGCTATTTTTTGCCCCAAAATGGCACAAGATGGCTGTGTGAGTAGGTGCATTGACATGGTTTCAAAACCAGTCCCCTGTATGCCCCAAATCAAGTCTTTTTGTTGCACACTGTTATGCAATCTTTTCAGAACCTCTAAATCATTGGTTCTCAATCTTCCTAATGCCGTGACCCTTTAATACTCTTCCTCATGTTGTGGTGACTCCCCAACCACAAAATTATTTTTGTTACCACTTCATAACTGTAATTTTGCTAGTTATGAATTGGGCAACCCCTGAAAGGGTCGTTAAGCCCCAAAAGGGGTTGCAACCCACAGGTTGAGAACTGGTGCTCTAAATAGAAAGCGTGACTAACAGTCTGACCTGGTGGATTGAACTCCAAATGCACTACAAGTCGACATTTTTGCCTGTTTGGGAAGTTGACAGATGTCCAGAATGAAGTTTGTCATCAATCGACATTTCACCTTTTTTGAAATGAAAAACCATTCATACCCTTGAGTATTTCCCATAGCACTGTCCTTGTAAGCAGTGTTCAGCATCACAGCAGTTTTTGTGGCATTTTTCCCAAGCAAGAAACAAAATTACACAGCTGTATGCTATTCTCTTAGATCAGCCAAAACAAGGTTTGAATGAACCTGGTTTTATAAAAATGTTCACTGTCACCAGGGAGAACATCCCCAGGTGACACTACTGGATGCACTAATTAACTCACAGGGAGTTGCTTGATGCTCGCTTAGTGGGGAAAATGTGTACAAAGAAAGCTCCGCTCTGCCAGCACAATTCTAGATTTTTGGGGGGTATCCCCTCGTGTAAAGAAGCAAAAGCAATCAAGGATACCATTTATTCCATTCTACTTTCTGTGTAATAGAATGTTATGTGAAAAAAAAAAAAGAATGTTATGTGATTGTGCTATTGTGTGGACATCATATTATGCAAGCAGTCTCTGGATTAGGGAAGGAATTCTCTTCCTAAGTCTATCTTTAAGTCAGATTTAGACTTTGAATCAGTACAGATTGCCCTGGTTTAATTCCACATCTTGTTAAGTGCCCTTGAGAGGGTTGGGACCCATAGTGAGCCATGGGCAACAGGGTGAAACACCGTAGCATCCTGTGTGACCCTCACCATCACTGTCCTGTCTGAGCCCATTGCTGCAGCCACGGTGTCACTTCATCTTGTTCAGGGTCTTCTTTTTTTCATCATGCATGCTGTCCTTTTCCAGGACTGGTTTCCCCTGATAATATGGCCAAAGTAAGTGAGAAAAAGCCCCATCATCCTCACTGCTAAGGAGCATTCTGGCTGTATTTTGTCCAACTGTTTGTTCTGCTGACAGTCTACAGTACTTTTTCCCCCCTCCTTTAATAATTAAATCATTTTCTTGGGGGTTCGTACCACTCTTACCACAATCCACACCTACATCCATTGTGTCAAGCACATTTGTACATTT